>NC_064601.1:78883476-79483476 GCF_943734735.2 Anopheles gambiae
TTTTTAGAAAGTGCATAGAAAAAAAATGGCAAAAAATTATAAAAGTAAAAAAAAATCATTGCCCGTTCTGTAAACTGCTACTACACAAAAGATGAAGTAAAAATGGATCATTATCATTGTTTTATATCCCTCCCTCTCTCCCCACGTCACGAGTGAATCGAAAAATAGTACAAAAATATCCAGTCTCTTTCGGGCAAATCACTAAATGGATTAAATTAGTAGATGGGTTTTTTTGCAATAACATACCGTTCAACACATTCTAGGCTTAATTAGTTTATTTTGTTTTCATCGATATTTAACCGTTAAATCATATTTAAAATATGAGGGCTCATGCGATGTTTTCAACTTTGCCAATAGAGGGCGAATATTTGTAATTTAATTCGAGCAACGAACAATTCGAGCAGTTTGTGGATTTAAACTTTTGTTTCCAAAACGGCTTCAATTACTTTAAAACCTAAAATAGAACTGTACGAAAAGTACATAATTTTTAAATAATAGCTGTAGTAGTAGAGCATTTTTTAATGAAATTATGTATGAAGATGCTTGAACATATAGCAAATTTGTGAAAACTATGTGTTCGCATATTGTTGTGGTTTCCTCATTGCTAGAAATACAGTCTGTCCTCGAGATACGCAGATTCGGAGATTTACGATTTTTTTATAAATTTGAGGTGCGTTTGACCAATCAGTACAATTGCTCCAAGAATTGTCAAGTCCAAAATAAACTATTTTTTTTTACTAAACTTTAAACCACTTTAAATCCAGCAAATACATTATAATTATAATGAATGTATACACATACCCAGTAACCCTGTACAAAGTTATACAACACACCGTGCAAAAAAACTGTAATATAAAATGGTTAAAACATCGACAGAATAGTTTTTGAATATTTATTTGTTTCATATACACAATACATTCTGGTAAAAATGAGCCTTTTTTCTATTTTGAGTTAGTAACCTATGTGTTCAGCCTGTCAGTAGAAAAATCCGGATTGTATACATGAGCCAACAGCGTTCTGCAAAATTGGCTTTCATCAATTTTGAGCAAATAATGATAAGTTTCAAAATAATTTTCTTTTCTTCTTTCTGCTTCAAAAAAGTTTTTCGTATAATGAAACATCAATTCAAGCTGTTTTAACATTTCTTGACAAAATGTCAAGTTTAAAAATGAACTATATATGAGCTAACCTCGATCCTATGGCGAATTCGCGTTTTTTCAAACCTTTTTACATGCTGAAATATTCTACGCTGAAAATCTAGGCCTAGTTTGTTGTTTTGTTAGCCGGTCTCGTGGTACAGTGGTCAACTCGTACGATTTAACAACATGCCTGTCATTGGTTCAAGCCCCAAATGGACCGTGCCACCATATAGCGCGTGGCCATGGAGCTGAAAAATGTTGAAAATTTTTTCAACTTTGTCAAAATTGCTTGTCAACTGCAAAAAAGAGCTTTTCTCGTGGCCGCAGCAAAAACATACACAAGAGCGACAAAAAGCTCCAACATCTGAATATCATCGATATTTTGTTTGAGAAGTACTAAATAGGTACATAAATCAATTAGAATCATGCATTTTAGCATTATTATCATAACAATGGGTCACAACTGCGCCAAATAGCTGTTTGTTTACGCTTTTTCACGAACGTCAAATTTTGTCAAATTTTGTCAACTTTTGTCAATTTTTTTTCTGGCTGCTCCAGGTTACAAAGTTTTGACAAAAGCTCAAAAAAGTGACAAAAGCTCACATTTTGAAAAATTTGTCAGCATTTTGTCACTCCCATGGCCTTTCGCTTATACGTTGGGCTGACTATCCTGCTATGGGGGGAAATAAATTAGTCACTGAAAAACCAACCCCACAAGTGGATCTAGGCAGGCCTTGACCGACAACGGTTGTTGAGCCAAAAAAAAGTAGAAGAAAAAGTTTGTTGTGTGTATTTGTATGGAGTAGTCATTGGCAAAATGATTATTTCCACTGAACGCGAAAGAAATAGTTCGCTCAGTAAAAATAACCGAGTGCGACTGGTATTATTAATTTTTTGAAAGCTTTCGGATTCGTCCCACGGATTCGATTAATGAAACGTTTCACTTAATTGATTCAATCATTTATCTTAAAAATGGACAATGCATTTATCTTAAACATTGTGAGCACGATTCATAAATGTATAGCAATACATCAATAAATCGTAGAACAAGAAAAATAATATCGGGAAACGCAAGGGAAACGTTGCAAGGATTAATTAACAGCTTGCCTGTGCGCAATCAAACACTAAACGACACGTTCGAACTAGTGATGGGTAATTCCGATTTTTTTCCGGAGTCGGATCGATCCGACTCCGGTACACATCGGAGTCAAACCCGAAGTTAAATGCTACATGGAATTTCTAATTCATCTATTTCACACTCAGAGAGCAGTGCAGGCGGTCCCCAAGATACACGGTTAATGGGGATCTAAAACGACCCCAAAATATCGCGTATCTTGAATTTCCGCGTAAGTCGAATCTCGTTATTTCCAGCCTAAATATCACTAATTTTCATATAATGTTTCAATTAGAGAGTGGTTTTAGCCACTTTATTGATTATTTGATATAATTCCGACTGAATTTAACAGTTATAATTCTTTTGAAATGATTTTAAATATTTGATCAAAAGGGAAATTATTTGGCATTTGACAATTGATATGTCTAATCAGTACAATTTGCTCAAAGTACTATCAAATTTAGAAAACTGCGTATCTCCAAATCCGCGTATAAGAGGTACCGTGTATGTCGAGGACTACCTGTATTTCACTACACATTCTTACCGTGCGGCCAGACGAGGTGAAATATACAGCGAAATGAACTATTTGACAGGTAAAGGGTTGGGGGAGATACAACATCCACTTTCGAAAATCACTTAAAAATAGTATCTTATTAAGCGGAACATTTACAAATGGAAAGAAATGATGAACTGTTAACTGAAAATTAACGAAATACTTGATATTGAAGTTTTTTAAAGGATTTAGTTGCGATTTTGTACACGTTATTTGTTTACATTGCACATCAGCTGTGATGCGTTATCTCACTGATATTTCACCTGTCACATAGTTCATTTCGCTGTATTTTTCACCTCGTCTGGCGTTGCGGTTAAATAAAGTGGTAATTTTATCAACAGAATATAACAATTAAAACGGTTTCTATTTGTTTTTTTTTTTCTTCAAAACAATGTTGTACACCATAGTTGTATTAATCAGTGAGTAATCGTATATTAATTTTGATAAATAAATCATGCATATCAAATACCAGCCAATTCCGTGCTACAGACCTCAAGACGCAAGACGTAACTTGTCTATCATATGCTTAAGCCCCGTATGGTCCTTAGCCTCCATACACAGGACAGACTATTCTGCAATGGGTACAAAATTTAGTCACAGACAACCAAGCGTATTAGTCGCTAAGCTAGGTCTAGACCGACTACGATTGTTATCACCTTCTGCTGACCACGATACCATTCCTCTGTTAACAACGATTAGACAAAAGGTACTTGACTTCAATCGCTTCTCCTCTCGCTCATGAAGTGCAAAGAAAGGCGCAGCTTGATGAAATAATTAAAGCAATAAAATGGTAATGATTGTTTGCCTGTGTACTGATCGATACCAAATTCAAATCTACCATGCTCAAGTCTCAAATAAAGCTGTTTGAACATTACTAGAAGCATTGGCTGACTGATAGAGGTGAAACAAGGAACAAGAGTTTCGGTAAACTAATCGATGCTGTTGGCCAACGATTCTGTACGATATTGTTATTTAGGTCGTGGAGGGATCAACATACTCTAGAATACGGACAAAAAGTTTACTTACAACTCGAGAGACCTGAAATGTATGACGTAAAGTTGTTCGGATAATACGCAACTGCTCTTCCGGTGTTATTTTCGAAACAAATGCTTTATTTCCCATTCTTCCTCCTCGAAACGCTGTACCGATTGCGTTGTATTCTTAAATAAGCCAAAAGTGTTATCTTTTTTTTATCTTGTTTAAAAAAACAGCACCCTTCAACAGTTGGTTGTTATTGTTGTTTGTTTTTGTGTTTTTTGTTGTTGTCTCCTGATGTCATCCTCGCAAGCGCTGCGGTATCGTGGGTGTGTGCGTTCTAAAAATTGGCTACATTAAATTATGCCTACAGGGATGCTCGTAAACGCAAGCCAAAATCTGCAATTAAACATATTTACAGCTCCTCCATTCAATGGTTTGGTGGCTTTTCTAACGCTATTTCTTGAAGTGTATTGGTTTCGTTTTATCTTCGCAAAGCTTTCATTTGCCCTAACCACTGCATAATCGCTAACACAATTTGCTTGCCGGAAAGGAAATTTGTGTCACGTCTTAATTTTCCTTAGTATTTAAGCTGTGAAAAATTATTTCCAACTATGTGTACACATATTTACAAAACATAAAACATACATTCACACAAACGAACTCCACCTTACTGATCACATATTAATTTACTCCTGCTCCGGGTAAGTCCTACGTTAGCCTATCTTAATCGGTGAAGGGTTTAGAACAAGTTTGTTTAAGTTAGATTTCGCTTATCGTTATGTACAAAGGGTACACATGAACAATCATCGTAGCGTTAATCATAGATAGTTTAAATAGCTCAATATATTACACCATCGTTGTCATGCCTTTGCTCAGATTTTCCAGATGTTCCTTCGCTTTGATGCGCAATGTCGCGATGGAGTTGGTGCGCATATCCGACGAATGGTGATGATTGACCGTCATATTGAGTGCGGCCGAGGAGGGCGTGCTAGATGCGGCCGTATTTGGGCCCGCTTTGGACGTGTCAGCGGACCCGGGTGTGTCACTCTCCGAGCCAGGATCGATCGGGGTCAACTTGGAGGCCATCTTTAACCCCGTCGGCGAGGGTGAGTTGGGGCTGAGCGATTGCAGGTGTCCTTGTGAGCCGGTCGTCGCACCCGGAGGTGGAGACCGTAGCCCCGGCGGTGTCAGGGAGAGGTTTTGGGGCGATGCAACGGGTATGGTGATGGGTGTGGATCCGGCAGTGGGTGGCAATGGAGGTGGTTGCGATCCGGTCAGACTTCCCAACGGGCCAGCCTCCAGCGGTGAATGGCGCGGTGTTAGTGGACCATGCGGGCCCGGAGGCGGTTGATGAGGCATTGAGAGGTTCTGCGGACCTCCGAGCGAGCCGTTAACGTGGGGCGGCGAAAGTCGCATGCTACCGGCGGTCATTTGGGGGGACGTCATGGCGGCCATGCTCTGGGGCGAGATGCGCAGATTCTGTGGTCCGTTCGGGTGTCCCAGCCCCAGGTTGGTCATGCCGAGGTTGGACGGATTGAGGCTGAGCGGAGGAGTCAGGTAGCTCGGGTAGACTCCTTGCGGGTGCGACAGGAACCCTACAAAACGCCGAAAACCCGTAAGAATGAATTACTTTTAAAACAGTGCTGTTAAGTTGGCGAAACGATCAACAAGAGTGGCGAAGTGTTGAGAGTAAAATGTCCAGTTTTATTGAAATTTGTCTCATTTTTGACATCATTTCGACAGCGTACGAGTTAGTCGTCTGCTTAAGAATAGCTTTTTAAAACTAAATTGTAACTAAATCGTAAAATTGATGTTTAGGTTTCCCTGCATATTCTAAAACCTTGATACTAGCTCGTAGTTGGATGCGCTATGAATGTCACTAGTAACTTAAATCACACAAAGTACCCATTCAAGCTGAACATTACATTACTTTGATAACAATTTGCAAAGAAAAACGTATCCCTCCTACTAGTGCAAGACGTCTCACTCATTCTAATAGCTTAAGCGCGCCCGACCACAAAATTGCCGTTAGATAGTTACCTGGTAGGGCGGACAGCAGCGGCGGGGAGAGCCATGGATCGACCGGAAGGTTGCCACCGTTGCAGGACAATCGGTGCGGGAGCTGGGAGAAGTGTGACAACCCTAGCCGCAAGCTTTCCGACTTCTCCTGGCGGCGCCATTTCGCTCGTCGATTTTGAAACCATACCTGTGTTGGATCGGAAGAAAAAGAAAAACCCGTGCAAACGGCGTTAGTAAGGTGGGAAAATTAATGAAATTATTTTTCATTTATGAGCGTTTAATTGCATTTTCTCAAGCGCGCCTCTCCCTTGCACGGACGGAGAATAGGGGACAGACTAAAAAAAAAAAAACAAACATGAACCACACCCTGATCGACTGTAAATTTCTTAAGAAAAGCTCCGGTACCATGCTTTCCGACTCCTTCCCTGCGCTGCAAGATGATTATGAAAAGCGCAAAGAATGGTTAATTACTTGATTTTTCCGCTCCTTCGTAGACAGTGGGATAAAAACCGTCATCTGGCATAAATGGCGGAAATAATGGTGCAAAATTTGTGTGTGTCTGCGTGAGCATAGGCTGGAAAAGTACTGGGAATAAGGAAAGCATTTAATAATTTGTCGCACAAGACTGGAGCAGAGAAGCAAGAAGAAGTAAAACAGCAGACAACAGCTTAATTTTAATTATGAAACAAGCATCTCCCGAAACGACTGGAAAGCAAATGAGATTATTTTTTAATCCTTGCTTTTTAGACGAAAAACACGTCCAACAAAACTCTTGGAAAGAGAGTCAGAAAGCAAAACTATTGCCATCTTTCATTCAGCCAGTTAGCAGAGGGATGGTAGCAGAAATGTAATTAGTTCGCCATTTTCTTCCATCGTTGCATTTGCTTCGCTAAAAAAGCGATGCAATGCAGCAAGAAAAAAGGATCCAAAGCAGACAGTTCCATAACAGCACCGGGGCTCTTCAGTTTCAGTCCAGTACAGGAACGTTAGCCTTCTTCAACGTGCACTGTTCAGCCCGCTAAGCAATGCAAATTAAAACTAAATTAATTCCATGAATTAAATAATTAATTTAACCATCACAAATTCGCAACGCCCGACGCGACAGGAAAACGGATGGCTACGCGAACGGATGGGTATCGATCGGGCGGTGGTATGGGTGTTGGAGCCTGGGCTACGGCAGCGCTATAAGTATCTTTTCCTTTTGCTTCGCCGGTGGAGACATTTACTGGTGGAATCGCGTCTCGTTCGACAGCCGCCGCCTTCTCGTCGCTATTTTGTCACCCACGCTCTGGGCCTGTTCGAAAGCGCCCTAATTAGTGCCGGTAAGTAATTGGTTTCTCGGCTGAGCATTTTCCCATGAGGAATTGGTGGTCGCCGAACGTGGCGAGCCTGTTGCCGATTCCTTTGTGCCGTTGGGAAACGGGGAAAAGGAATCTGTCAATTAGGCGAGCTAGGCCGCGGATGGTGCGAGCTGCCACAATCTCGCCGTTCCAGAAATACTCGGACCGCGGCTGTATGACAGTGTCACCATTTTGTTGTTTGTGTGTGTGTGTGTGCGTGGCATGTTGCGTTTCGCGATGGACGCCAATTACCGGCACGCGGGATCGGTGAATCGGGAATCGGATGATGATGGAATGATGGCGTTCGGGCTCATTAGCGCTTTGTGGCATCTAATTGCTTGACTAATCCAATCAATTAATCTAGCAATTTGCCGCCATCACTGTTTCAGGACGGTTTGACGGTGTATTTGGGACATGGGTGCCTCTTCTAATCTTGGTGCAAAACTTCAGCTTCCAAAGGCAGCTGTATTAAATCTGTTGTGTGATGGTTTTCTGTGTGCAAACTGTAAGTTTTTCACTACAGCACTACCACGTATAGCAATATTTTTCCCTTGAAAGAAACCAGATGCCAAGCTTGCCAAGTTTTTCTTCCCGTTTGCTCTCCGACTCACCGACCGCATGGCGTCATGTTGCTTGATTTCACGTTTGTCACGTCTGTTGGTGACAGCTTTTTTGCAGGAAAGAAAATTGGCTTCACTTCTTGTTACCAGATTTGCATGGCGACGTTTGGTACCGTTGGGCGGTAAGACGTTCGCTGTTGTCGCTTCTTTAATTAAATGCTTAAATTCGGCACGATATTGCTACGAATACATTTTTTTCGATTTTCAGGTACAAACGCTAAATTGAAACATTTGAAAATGTAATCGAATGAAATAATTATCATATTTTTAGAGCTAAATTAGTCTTTTTCTGCAAAAAGGGACTATTCAACGTTTGAACGCGACTATTTCTAAGCTTTGATTGTAATTTTCAGCCGTACCGGCGAACTCGTTCGTTCCTGGGAACGTTCGCAGCGACGCTCATTTTCACTCATTTCATAGCCCTCTAGATCAAAAATTAGAAAACCGTTTAGATTTTGTACTGGCCAACCTAGCGGTACAACCCTGTCCACTCATGAGCGACGAATGTTTCTCGTCGAACGAGTTCGCCGGTATGGCTGTTTATTAGAAGCGAACCGATCCGTAAAACAAACGAAAAGATAAAAATTAAAGCATAAAGCATTTGACGTGTTTCTTCTAATCAAACAACAAACACGGCAAAATTGAAAATAGACCACCAAATTATTAAAACGGTACAGGTCCATTTCCTGCGCAATACCAACCGTTCCCGATAACTTTGCTACAGGTATGGAACCGCAAAATAATTCCAATCGCACACAAATCTTCATTTCCCTCGCATGCATAGGCCAAATCAAATTGAGAGGTGCCAACAAAACTGAAATACTGATTCCTCCCCTTCCCCATACAGCTCGTCGTCCTCTGCGATCTCTGCATTGATATCTGAGCTTGGAGTCTGATTGCTGTCAACTATCAACCGGCGTCAAGCGTTCCATTTGCACAATCTACCAACCCGGCCCCCTTCGCACGCCATCCCAGCCCAAAAGGGGGGTACGTCTCGTTTGGGTACACTGTGATTTAGTTTAATTAAAATGCTGTGTAAATACTGATCGAAAAGTTTTAATTACATTTGCATAATAGTTTCGCTCCGAGAGCGCACGGCGAGCCGGGATCGTTTCAACGCTGAACCGCTCGACAATGCTCAATGGAAGTTTGGGGGCGAGTATGTAGCGAGTGGATGAAATGGAAGGGATGCGTGTAGAGAAAATCTCCGCAAATCAAACTATCCCTTTCGGGCCGGATCAGACCAAATACAACTCAATTCGGTCCGAAAACCCTCAAACGCACACGTACGTACGTGCACCGCACACAAATCTCGACCTAAACCTAAACTGACTCTTCAAATTGACGTGAATGTCGGCATAGAGGAGGTGCATGGGGGGCCACTCTAGGTTGGAAATGTATTTCATTTCACGTTTGCAGAAAATGGAAAACGCTTTTGAATGCTAGTTCCGGTGAGGTGGGGCAGGCGAAAGGGTTAGCCAGCTTGTTGACCCCCTTCCCCTAACGCTTCTCCTAAATCCGGTGGATAGCGAACTGAAACGAAAATTGCAAAACAATAACACACACACACACGCGTGTTGTTTTTGTTGTGCTCTTTTTCGTCTTTGTCGGGATTCGACAGCAGCGAGCAAGCGACATCGCTAAAACTATTCAACTCATGTACATACCCTGTATTGGGATGAAATTTGACAGGGAGAGAGAGAAAGAGGAAAGCATACCCTGCGTGAGCAAGCAAACTAAATAATTTCCTCGGTAAACGAGTTCGATCATAGCAGAGGCCGTCCGTCGGTATGTATTTCCGATGTACAAAGCTTTCTATTCTATGTCGGCGGCTTCGTTGTCGTGGTTAGGGTTTAAAATCAATTTTAACTACAAATCATCCACAAAACTGTGTTTGTACTGTTTCTGGGAAGTGTGTGGAGCACTTGTAGGATTAGATTATCAAAATATTCGATTTCAAACGTATCCGCTGGTGGCAAGCGCACCAACAATCGCCATTGTATTTTAGTGAAGAAAACACACCGTACGCACAACAAAACACGTCCCCGGTACGGCAACGAGCCCCAACTAGAAGGACGACGATGGCTTGAGTTTGAAATTCGTCGCTCCCCAAAACGAACCCGAAACCCAAACCTTCACATCGGTAGATTCAATTAAAATGGTTATTTCATGCCATAGTTTCAATTACGGACGGGTTTGTTCTGCTCTGGGCTGTCAGCGACGCGTTCGATTGGTTTTCAGCATGCGTCGTGGAATAAATGATGCTTGTGGCTACATTTCTTACCTAAAAAAAATTGAATGGTACGGAGAGAGGGAACACAACGATTAAAAAAAACCTCAAGCAAAAGCGCATCCCCCGAGTGAGAGCAAACTCATTTCGTTTGGGCCGGCCATGTTTGTTTCGGCATTTTGGAGGCCTTTTGGCGGAGTAGTGTATTTTTTATTTTTTCCTTTTTTTTTATTCACCAAAAATGACTTCCCCCAGCTTATTCCATGCATCGGTTTCCGTTGCCATTCGGTCGTATCAGTGTGAGATTGTGGAAGCTAAACATAGACACACTCACAAAAAAATCCAAACCATGTCCATCCGTGCGGTGTCCCCGAGGGGAAACGAAAAAGCTCTCGTTTCTAAAAATTTCAAGCCAGTTCCGGTTCCGGAGACCACCGGTACCTACGCTATTGATGTTTATTGCATCAAGCGTGTCCATTTTTGTCAACATTCATGTCACGATCCCATGAGTTTGCGAGGAAGGGGGGAGGGTCTCCGACCCCTAAAGTGGACCAAAAATTCATTTGCCATCCATCAGCACTTTTATTTCCAATTTCGTCTGCGGCAGTGTACGTGTGTACCCTTTTAGGTGCACGCACACGCACAGCAAACGGTTCCATTTCATCTTTCACTCGTTCAATTCGCTCTCCTTGCGGGGGTTGTGTCGTGTTTTTGTTTTATTTTTATGTTGTTTGTGTTGAACCGTTTAGCGAAACGCTAGCAGAGTATTGTATCGAAGGTTGGTTTTTGTTGTGCTCATCTCCATCTAAGCTTCCCGAAACCAATCAGCTTCAAACAAGTCCAGTATCTAGTCGATTCCAATATCGGTTCCGCCATTGAAGCATTGTTTTTCCCTATGGTCCCTTGTTTCGGATTACGTTTTTTTTTATCAGAACCTACCAGCTGGATTGCAATCGAATCGACATTTTCATCGTTACGGACCAGCAGCAGGACGGTGCGAGGGTAGTGTATTGCGTGAGATGGGCTCTTTACCTTGCATCACAAAGCAATAAGGGCAGTTGACGATGAGTCGATCGAACGCCTAAACCTGTGCGTACGTTGAGCATCGCGAAAACGCGCTTTTTCATTGAGCGTGGCTTTGGTTAAATTGGGAAATTTGCGTTTCCTTTTCCGAGATAGGCAGCAGGCGGAACAAGGGACCACTTTGCTGCCCAACCGGGATTTTCATTAGGAGATATTAATCATTCTGCAAGGTGTCGTACGCACCAGAAGGATCAAGGCAAAGCCATTCAAAGAACTTTTACTGAATTGCTGGTATATAGCTCATTTTTTCTACGGCGTTAAACATTACATGAGCTTTTACAAATTGCCATATGTTACATCAGTTTCAAACATACATTAAATACTAATTTCAATAAAATTGCTTTTCAAAATTGCATCAAAACTGATTCTTTATTAGTACGAAGCTTGAGCTGTAGAGTAACGCTTCAAACAAGTCGCTTTCGCATTCCTGAGACAAACGTAATTGCATCTAATTAAGATGTCAAAACAGTCATCCAACCAGAAACAGTCCCTCTTCGCATAAAACATAGCAAATAAAAGATGGCTTCAAATTAATTTTTCGCTCGCAATCAATATCCCATACCGTATAGCTTCACGCACTCTTTCAAACGCATATAATTTCCTTTCCCACAGGTCTCGAACGTACCCGTTGATGTCTCTTGATTCGATACGATTCCATCCTGCTTCAACTGCTCCGCCTGCATCATGCCAATGTAACGGCTTCAAATTACACGCCGTCCTGTCTCATTTTTACTCTCCCCACCGACGGCACTTCAAAAGGACACTAAAGTATCAGCCAGGCGCACGTGTCCTTCGTTTGACATCGACAAGCTGCTGTTTGTCGCACTCGATTTGTTGGTTGGCTAGCGCGCTCCGACCGTGTAAGAGTAAGAACTGTCTGCGCCTTAAGCGAACGGCGTGTACCAACAACTACGCCGACGTCAACATTGGCCATTGGCCCTGCGGCACCGCAGCCGGTGGGAGCAGAATGGTGATACCCTACACTCTGACGTGTAGCGCAAGCAACATCCAGCAAACAAAAGCGTCCGCGGCTTCGAGACCGAGATAATCGAACACCCTGCGCATGCCCTGGGGCCGGTGGTTCTCACACCTCCCCTTGGCGCTAGTATATAAAGGATGTAAAGCGAGTGATGAAAAATCGCAAGAGAGCAAGAAAATGAGAGCAAGAGAGAGCGAAAGAGAGAGGAAGAGTGAAAGAAAGAGAAAGAGAGATAGAGAGAAAGAGCTATGTACGTTGTTGTGGGCCTAAGGATCAAGGCGGAAATTAAAAGCAATTTTACCGCTCAATGACGAACGGTGGCGACAATGGCGACATCTTCCTGCATTAGCCGAGATTCCCCCAAAGCAGAAGGTCATTAGTTACCTTCCTGCAGAAGCGATCGATCTCTGTTGGAGGCAATTGCTTACTGAAATCCCCATGAGACGTTTCGAGGTCAGCCAGATCCAAAGGACCTAAACAGACGAGGAAACGTGAACAGAAATCCCTACTCAGCCGGAGGAGGTCTTGTTAGCGCGGGACCATGTTGTCATCCGCTATTAAATTAGACCACCTTCTCTACTGCTAAGGTAGCGTGAATTACACACGCACACACACACACCCGAAACACGGAACCGTTGACCAAACAGACCGTCCACACGCGCACTCACCAACGCGGGAGTCATAAACAGTTATTAGAGGGTTAATTAAACACTTGCCACGTGACCTGCCAACTCCCGGGACACCACACTGTGCCCTGTCCCTGCCGAGGGTTAAAAAGGCATACCCGAATATGTATGCGTGTGTGTGTATGTGTGTGTATATGAGCAAGCGGATCATGCTTGGTGGCAAAACAGTGGCCCTGGGAATTGTCCGTGGGAAGAAGCGGGGCGGTGGACATAAACAAAGGTGACGGTGACGCCGAAAAAAAGCGGTCGTCAATGCACACGCTCCTATGGCTTGTGGCGTTTATCGCCTCCGGGGACTTGTTTCCTTCAATATGTCACCATGGTGGGACATACCACCACCACCACCACCACTAACCAGTGTTGAAATCTTACTCCTGCCCTAAATGGGAACTCTCCAGCTAATGCGAAACAGCCAAAATTGAACTTTCTGATTCTTGGTCTCGGTCAGATATACTCACTGTGGATGAAATCTGTGCGGTTAGGTGCAGTTCCTTTCCTACTTTTGACTGTTGATTTTTGCCCGACCTTCGGCAGCTGCAAGAAAGCATCGCCAAAGGAAAACTTGTCGCTTTGCTTGCTTGTGTCGAAAGTTTCGGCGTGTGTACGATACGACTCGAAACTGTTTCGAACGCACACTGGAAAAACGGTTTATTTTCACATCTCCGTCCCGGTTAGATCTGCGAAAACGATGCGGAAAAGCTCGTGACAGACACCGGGTTAGGGCAACACTGGATGGTTAAAAACATTGCTCTGTGCCGTGCGCTAGGTAGCCGAACGTCTTTGGTGGAAAAAAGCGCCGAAAGGAAACAAGATTTCCCGCGTCTACCGGGGTTTCGACCGGATTAGGACCAAAGAAGCAGTGTTTTCTTTCGCCATTGCACCTAAGGACAAAATAGTTGCTGGTGTGAGCTGCAAATGCACAACCGAAAGGATGCGACATCTGAAATGCGAACAATCGTGCGTAAGAATCACCTTTTTGATTTTGTCCTCGAACTGTGTGCAGTTGTTAATTGTAGGAAAACTCAGACCCAAGGGCCGGGGCCCGCTCGAGCGGATGAGCATCTCCGATGAAAGTCTTGATGCTGCTGACCGTTTGCCGGGCGTTTTTCGGCACGCACACACAAAGGCCTGGGAAAATGGTGTCTCACACTTGAGCAGCTAAAATTAAACTGTCAAATGCAAATGTTGGGATGGAGCTCCCAGCCTTCCTTTCAAGCACCGCCCAGAGGACACTCGCAAGGCGTATGATATTGATTGTTATCGTACAGTTTTGATCTTTCACACGCAACGAAACCAAAGGGAAACACCGACGGACGGAACGGATGTTGTTTCTTTTTGCCCCAGATTGATTATTGTTGCCCTCTTCATGCAGGGAAGATGAGAACTTTAGATGATGAGGTTAAGAGCCTGTGTTGCCATGTGCAACTGAGACTGCAATGAGACTTTTGATTCTTTGTACAAATGCGATCGGAATGAAAAGCATACCAGTAAAGTATGATTTTTATTTGTTGATTTCGACTTTTCTATAACTTAAAATTGAGTAATGGTAAATTTAAAAAAAAACCTATGTGTATTATACCATATAATTTTTTGAGTTATAAAGTATTATGATTTAAAATATGAACGAACGGAAAGTTTATTGACATCTCAGTTTCGTATTCTTATTGAACAAGGGTCTAATTAAAATCATGCTTTACCCTTTCCTGTGTTCTTATTGCCCAAACATGCACACACAAATCACACAATACAAGATCATATGAGGAGTACGTATCATCATCAACATGTTTACACTTTCCCCTCCCATCAAATGAGGCCTACATTACCCCTTATTACCCTCCAAAAAGCCAGTGTAACTATAATGCCTGCGCTTCTCCTTTGCTAATGGTTTACTTTGAGCAGCAGTTTGGTCGACAAGAGCTTTACCCCAGACCCAAATGACGGTGCACTTCTGAAGTGTGATCGGAAAGGTGCGATAAATGGTGATTATGCGAAGGTGACATGTAACGCAGGATATTTAACAACAATACAACACTAGAAAAAAAAAAGAAACACAAAACATCAACAACGACAACAAAACGAACTGAACAACAAGGACAAAAACGTCATTTTTTTTGCTACAACACAAAACCCCCTGCACAAGCATTAGCTTGTGTGTATTTTTGTGACAGGAAACACCCTTGTGTTGTAGAGAGAGCGATAGATATAGAGAAAGAGAGCAAAACAAGAACGTTGTTGCTGCAGTTTTAATGCTGGAGTGCGAATACAACGGAATACCCTGAAGGACGAAGAATGGGATAGAAAAGCGAAGCAACCCAAAGTGGTTTCGATAAAGATCCTTTCGTTTCGGCGGAACGGGCTGTTTATCTACCGATGCATTCTGGCAATTACGGTCTAATGAACTTGAATAGAAATAGGTAAGTAGCGAAAATGGTGATCTATGTTTTATGCTTCAAAACAAGTTCGGACACCCTACTTTTAGCCCCGAAAAAAGGTTTATTGCTAATTGTGTATAAATTAGAAATTACGAATCATTTCATTTCCAAATGGTTGCTATTACTTTTCATCTATTTCAGAAAATACTCGCAGAACATAACGCAAGTCTCATATGTCAATATTCACGTACAAATTGCAATTTCTAGCACACTCCAAAATCGGTACAAAATAAGGGCAAACAAAGCTGCTACCTCTTCTATCCGTCAAACGTTGCTTCCATTGTTTGGTGAGAGTCCACTCGAATGTAAAGCACACTTGATCCTCTGTTTATTCCACTCATACCTTTCCATATGTTTCCACCAGTCAGCCCAGGATTCTAACCTCTTCATCCAAGCACGAGGAACATATGAGAGCCCTCCTTTTGAAGACGAGTGCGCTAAACTAATTAAACTCTTGACGCATGTGTGTGTGTTGAACTACCCCTACCCCGTACAAGGCCCTGACGGGTTGCTCGTGTCCAACGTTCGGAAGAGGCACAGCCCGACAAGATGAGACGGAAAAGCAAAATCAGGGAATCCGTTTCATGACTGCAATCTGAGCTGACTGTCTGAGAAGCTGAGATGAGTGTGTTGCATCATTTGGACAGCGCGTATAGCGATGGTTGGAAAAGCCGCTACCGTCGGCATCGTTTTGGGGTAACTGGAGACGCTTGTGCCCGAAGGACAATGTTCCGCATTGCCGCCATTCACGATCACATGCCGTGCCGTGCGTCGTGGTAAATAATTAGCGCATGGGGCGGCTTAGCTTCAAATGGCGCATAGCCAGCTGGCGGTACGGGTAGCGCGGTTTGTCCAGTTGTGAGAAAAGCGGTACGTTTGACATCATCTTTATCCGTGTAGCGTGCTGGCGATCGATGGCTTTCATGTTTACCGCCGTCATGAAACAGAACGAGCTATTTTGTTAGTTTTCCTATTTTAAATTGCTATTTTAACGCATTCAGTTGACAGTTTATACAAATGAATCAAGATATTTGCTCTTGTGAAACAATATCACTCTTTTCCAGCTATAATAAACGAGCAAACAATGAATAAAATGGCAAATCATCATCAGTGCATATCATTGATCATTCGATTGCTACGACCTTGGGCGTCCTCCCGGCCACAGCAGGATTCGCAACATTGATGTTTATTATAGCCAAGCGCTGGGAATTTGGCAAAATGTTTGTGACGGGCTGTCGTGAAGATGCAGAAGAAAAAAACATATAATCGTTTATATGGGTTTTTTCTTCCTCCCATTTACTCCTGCATTGTCTGAAGACAGGCCACCACAACCAACAAAGGGTGTGCGATAGCGAGGTGTGAGTGTTTTTTTTCTCTTTTCGAACCTAATGGAGCATTCGGTTGTTTCGGTTATTTGGGAACAGTGCGGTTTGCAGTAAGCTCGGTTAAGAACCGAGAAAAATCGGTTTTACGCATGGTTCGCTTTAATTGTGCACTCAATTTATCATTGTGATCCGTGGCAAAATGTTGTCACCTGGGACGGCTGCTCACTACCCGGGCAGGGAATTATGAGAATTATTTTTCCTTTTGCTTATCAAGAAAGTAACATGGTTAATCAAATACGCTGGGGTTGCTTAATTTGCGTTCAATAAGTAAATGTTTAGAAAGGGACAAACTATACACAATAATGAAACCATTGCAAATGTAATATTGTAATAAGATACGCTGTGTGAACGCTTGAACAGTTCGATTCATTCTGCTTCATTTCCATGCTGCGTAGAAATTTCCCCCGTGCTCCCAGCACAAGCCAGCCCAATCTAACAAATCCCAAAAACAAAGAATCTCTCCCCCTCTGATGAAGTGACAGCGAACGTAGGGGTGAGTTTAATAATTGTCAAATTATTTGCTAAGTACCAAACAAAACCCATTCCAGCGCCGGTTGTGTATCGCGCTTAAAGTAAACACACCTTCGTGGCTGTTTCTTCTTGATTTTCCACCCTATCGTGCGGGTGGCAGTCGTGCGACGGTGGCATCGAATGCCATACGTCCCTTGCGGCGGCAGCACCTAAAACCACTTTGAACTTCACCCATCCGAGAAGAACGGTTCATGATGATGATGATGATGATGATGATGCTGATGTTCATTTTGTCGCCTCCTCGCTTCTTCGTCTGCTGTTCGATTTTCCCGGCGCTTCAGCGAGCGACAAAATGCAAGCAAAAAAAGGCAGATTTTCCTCCAACACTTTGACCCTCGGGTAGAAAAACCTATTGCAGATTTTTTTGTTGTTGCTCGATTCACCTTTTCTCGCGTGCCTTTCAGTTTTATCGAAACGATATCTCTTAAGGCCATTTAATCGAAAGACTAAGGGAAGGTGAGCGGGAGCGTGAAAGAGGAGGAGGGCGAGGAGGAAGAGGTGGGATGAAAATAAATTTCAATTTCATCCCCGTTCGAATACGAAAACAAACAGTGGAAAACGGAACCACTGAAGCGTAAAACAAGGGATACGCCAAGACTGGGGGTGAAACGGTCATCCGCTTTTCTTGGCGCATAAAAGCAAGAGGGTGACTCGCAACGCTTCCTGGCAGCAGCAGCAGCAGCAGAAGGAGGCAGACAAAGCGCGGCCCAAGCGAGGGTGCGAAGGATCCGTAGCGAAGTGTACCGATCCGGAATGGAATGAAACCGTTTGATTCGATGTGGCTTTTGCTGACGGCACGCTCGCACCTTCACCGTGCGAGGAAGCGCGCAAAAAGGACACATCAAATGAACTCCCGGTGCATACTGCACAGCACGTGGCGGCGGAATGTGCTGACAGGTGATGGTGGTGGTGGTGGTGGTGGTTGGGATTGATTAAAAAACTATTTGACACAGCCCAGCTCGCGGAGCAGGCGCAAAGGTGGGTGGTGAGCCATTGCGATCGCAAATTGAGTGGTAAATTGATTTTTAATGAGGTAATAAGGGCTCGAAAACAATGACTCTCTTGAATTGGATGGGCTCGGGAGTTTGAATTGTGCTTCATTTTGCATATTAGATCGGAATAGTCACGGCCCTGCCGTAAGCTGGGAGGAGTGTTTTAATAAATTAACGGCCGTACGAGTGAATGCTAATGGTTCGATTGGAGTTAACTTAATTTATTCAATTTGCAGTGCAGAGCAGAATAATGAAGAAGGCTCAGTTATGTAGTGTCGTGTGCTGGACAAAGGAATGAAAATATCTATTTTGAATTAAATTCAACACCACTTCCGAAATTTGAATGCGATATTATGTGGATTTGTTATTCGATTTCAATTGTAGGATGTCACAACTTATTGAAGAATTAATTATTTAGAGTGGTACATGTTAAGCTTATTAATAATATCATTTCAATCATAAGTCGTTAGCTTATTTTGTTCTCGTAAAAACACCCAAAACAAGCAAAAACAAGCATCAAACATCAAACAAATAGATATTCAGAACAAGTCAAATAACCTAAAATAATTCATTATCATGTTGAATGTAACGATGAATTCGTTTAAATAAAGTTCTTTAAAGGCGTTCCACACCGTAAACCACGAGCCCAGTCCGCCAGTCGGTTAGCCATCGGGGGCAGAGTGCAACAATTATTTGCCAAACTCTTCCACGTGCGTTCCATTTAAACATCATCGCATCGACCACCGGAAATGACAGCTGGTGGAGCCGAGTTAAACGGAGCTGATAATTCGCGCTTTAACGCTGTGGAGTCGATTTTTCAAGCTCAACACACACATACACACGTACAGACGCACAAATGCTGCCACGTGTTATGCTGCGGATTTGCTGCGTTGATGTTTGGCTACGCCATCGGCGCGAGCGATTAAATTGAATGATGCGCAGGCCCCAAAAACGGAAGCCCGCACTCAGAGGGGGGGGGGGGAGACCATACCGGCTAAATTACGTCACGGGCGTGCAATAGCTGGGAAGGCAACCGTAGGTCGATTTCCGTTTTCCGGGAGGTCAAAACGAAAGGCCCGGAGGTGGTAACCCGAGGCATAATGAAATTAAAATCCATAGCTTCTTAGCAGCGCTGTGTAGCGCGATGCGTGCTTGTGTATGATGTTGCTGCAGCTTTTGTCTAAGCTCCTACTATTTTGCGGGTGGGGCAGTATTAAAGAAACCCGCCTGCTTTTGTGTCGGATTTATGGTTAAGATCTTGATTTTGTTGTTGCTGTTGTTCCTATTATTGTTGTTGTTGTCTTTGGTTTAATTTCAGACAGCTGTGTTTTGCATTGGAAAACCATAAAACTGGCGCGGCGCGTTTTTAAGCCCTTTTTTTTGGTAATTGTGCGTATGGTTTTCTCTTCCTTCAAACAGTCATCCTGCGCGGTGATTGATGTTTGTTTACGCGATTGTTTGCCGTGTCTTCGTGTTGGCAGTGTTGTTCATTATATTCCTTTTCTCCATGATCAATGGGTTCGTACAAAGTAGACGATCGTTTTATTATGTCGTTGTGATGGAAGAGAAAAAAGGAAGGTAAAACAACAAAAAACACACACACAAAACCACCAAGCTTTCCCTGCTACCGTAAGATAGATTAGCACAAAGAGCCGACTCGGCCCGAGATTGAATGGCGACCGGTAACAAGGGCGGTAATTTGCAGAATTTTATTTAATTAGGGGTTCTAGATGAGGGGCATGTTCTTTGTTTGTCGATTAAATACTTAACCCCTTTAGCGATTTGGGAAGGGCACTCAGCTATGTGTGCACGAGCATTCGCCAAGTGAGGTATACAATCGCGCGTCATGAAGGATCGGGCCAGGTGCTGCACTGCGTGCATCAAGTAAAACAACGTTCTCCATGTTGCTTGCGTTTCAGTTCACAATGTCAAAAGTCAACCATGGTGACACACTTTGACTACGGTCGCAACCAATCAGAATGCTTTCTTACGTTGTGTTAGAGGGCTTTCAATTAGTCCTTTGCACAATGCCATCATAAAGCTGGTTAGTTGTGGATACAGACATTTTGCACAGCACTCAACAACACACGAGAAAACAGGGCCGCTACCTCTGCTGTGATTGTGATAAATTTACACTTCATTTTATCCAAATGAACCAAAACCGGAGAAAAAACAACTGCTAACCCATCCATTGGTAATTTGCTATAATGTGGGAACGATAATCGTTTCCTCAAACAAACAGGCACGGTTCCAAGGCGCCATAAGCGTAAGCGCTGTACCCGAGCCCCCGGGTGGCCGTGAATTAAAGTATCCCATAACCTACAATTTCCTTCCGAGCTGCGATAATTCATTCCGTCACGTTTAGCAGAAGAACAGAGGGGATCAAAATTGGCGTGTAGAAAGAATCTAGGATTTGTTCTGCGCAGAGAAGCAAACAAACAAAGCTTCGGAACTGCGCCGCCCGTACTGTTTGGTGGAGGCATGTTCGGGGCGACCCAAAGAAAAGGGTCCAAGTGCGCTCGCAATGAGCAGGTTAATTGAATTATAACATCGTGGGCTTGACGCGGCCGGCAAATTTGTTTGAAAATGAAGCGAAATTAATAATGAAAGGATTTCATTTAGCGGCAAGTTGTTGTTTTTTTGCTCTTGCTCTTCGGTCCTGAAGCGAAGAGAGGGTAGCATAAATAATAATGCTAACAATAGAAAACGTGATTAGGAAGTAAACCTTTCCGGAAGTGTCTTAATGGAATTTACAAAGATTTGTGTTAAAACAGTTTATGTATAATTTTGACTCGAAACTTTTGTAATTCATACAAAATCAACAGACTTCAAATCAACAAATAGTTGTAAATATTTATCAAACGTAATTTTTTAGATGTTTTTCTTTTTTCAATTTCCTATGTTTCATTAGATTCTTTTTCGATATAGCAAAATAGGTTATCGAAATCCGTTCTTCGTTTGTTAACCCCGTAAACTGTCCTGCACATTACAATAATTCCAGTACACGAAGTTTGGCATGGCCCCATGGCTTACCCAATCGCCAACGCCGTGTTCGCATATGCTGACAATAAAGCTAGCGATAGGAATAAAATATTTATTGCTTTCCTTCATGGGCATTGACAGTACGACAGTACGGTACGAGCTACCGGCAGCCTTCGCCAACGCCAACCGGAGCTCTGTCGCTCCTTGGTAGTAATTCTAATTCATAAATTGGTCCTTTATTTTGTGTGTCCCAAATGTGCTCACATATGAGCGATGGGGACGTGAGTTTTGTTGTTGAAAAAAAAAACCCGCTGCCGACAAAGACCAAAGCGACATGCGTGCGAGAAACCATCCGTTTGCAGCCAGCAGACGAATAAATCTATCAAATTTATTTTCACTTTTATTGTATCCACGCGGGGAACTCCCTCCCCGCAAACGCACGATAACTTTATGTTCGATTTTGTAGAAGTTGTGCAGAAGTTTGCTGTAGAAGACGAAGGGGCCGCCCTTGATGCGATACCAAGCAATAGGCAATAGGCAATGGGAGTTGGGAGGAGTAGCGAACAGTCGTTTCTTCAATTTATTCCCATATTTAATATGGAAATTCATAAAGATAATGCTAATAGTCATAACCGCGTGGCAGGCGGCTGGCTGGTTTCGCTGGGTGGAGAGAGGTTTCCACACCACGCACTCCTCGGAACCTCGAGAACCCTACACACCCCCACTGGGGACTACCTAGCTAATGTGCAATGAGTGGCTTTTTATTATTATTACACCTTCACGCACGAGATGCCTGTTTTTCGAGGGAGCATATTTTTCCAACCTTAACCACCATAATCGACCCAAGTGACTAAAGGACTTTCCTGTGAACGTTGTGACACGATGGTTGTTTTCGTCGCTGCCGTCCACCAGGCACCGATGGACGGTTCGCTAATGAAATCAACAGCCATCCATCCATCAACCTTGTCCCGTGGTCAGTTTGATGGTTAGTCCCCAAAACCCTCACCACCAAACCAAATGTCCCGTTTGGGGTCCGATGTCGTGCTAAATCATAAGTTTCCTTTGGTTCACCCACTGTGCGGACCACAACGGCAATCACCAACTTTTCATATCTCCAGTGAAAGGTTGGTATTGGGGATGATGGCTAGCGAACGGTAAGGGCGGACCGGTTTCTCCATCCCACTCCTGCTGAACCGGAACCTTTGATAAACACGAAAATTAAATTTAATGATTTTTATTACCGAATGATTAGGAGCGAACATACATTCGCATTTGCGTGGTGGGTGCAAAGCGCAGAAAGGTGGAAAGGAAATTCTCGGTCCTAATCGGTGTCGTAAAAAAGCGCTTCACAGCAGGGCGAGGTCCCTTGGGTACAAAGCGTGACAGAAGTGGTAATTGTATTAAAGCTTGATTTTTGTTGTTGCTTTGTGTAGTAATAAGCTTACCACACTCATGAAATTACATACAAATTAGTCATTAATTTCAATATTGTTAAGCATCCTTTCGTGTGCTTAAGTTAAGGAGTAAGACGATACGAAATCATGAAACAGTCACCCAAAGGTGCTGTACATTTGTGAAACGTAGACAATCTTTAGTTGTAATTTCACATGCTTTGATGTTGATAAAAGTTAGGATAGTTTTGAAGGAAGTCCATGCATATGACTCTTACTGTCTCCAAAGCAATCCAAGCTTCTTCACAGACCTCCTGTGGAATTAGTTCAATAAAAAACATGCATAACGTTCCCACCCTCCGGCCAGTCTTGTACTACCCGATTATTGCACGAATGTTTCGTGATTTATGAATAATCATTTGGTACGGCAAAACGAAGATGCTATTGTCCTTTTCGAAGTCAACGTGTTCGCATGCAAGCGTGCACATGGGCACACATTCGTTGGTGGTTGTGGTGGCGCGATCCTCTCCTTCCACATACATGGTAGTATTATGACCGCCGGTCGCAAGTAACTTCCACTGCCGGCATCCGCGGCATCGATTTGTGACCGCTTGCGTATTAAACTCCCATAAAGCGCTAGCGTGTAATAAAACAAAATGACACAGGAAAGTTATATCCTCCATTTGTTACGCTCGCCTGTGCCAGCGAAGCATGCAAAAGCGAACCATTTGGGAGGGAAATGGATGATGGAATTTCGATTTCAAATTGCAACGAACAAAAAAACCGACCCCGGTGTACGTGTGCTTACCTCAAAACATATTATTATTATACTTTTCCTTTTACACACATGCCGCCTCTCTTGACGTTCCCTCTCCCTCCAGGCTGAGATGGTATCAAAGGCATTGAACATATAAAAATCTCCCCCTTCGTAAGCTGGCCCCAAACAAGAACTGGGACAGAACATGGTGCACCAGAAACGATTTGTCCTGCAAATACCTTCGCATGCGAAGGAAAGCGAAAAAAAGCCCGAATCGCCCCGAATTGCGTAGCGAGTTCTCCGTTCCGTTCCCATCAGACGTTGTCATATTTTACCATAACCAAAATCAAACAGTCCCACCGGAAGCGACGTACATCGGCGCTACACACGTACGAAAAGACACGTGCAGGACCAACTGTTCCTTAGCTTAGCCGAAAGAAAGCAAAATCGATTCTCAACGTTGTGCGCTTTACCATGTGCACACTTACACGTGTGGTGGGTAAACTTGTGAGCCTGGTACAGTGGGTAGGTTTTTTTCTTCGTTCTACACTGTACGCGTTAAATACTAACTTAAGCGCTGCTAACGAGCTTGGTGGGGTAATTTTATTAGCAACAATCACGCGCCCCCTCTATTTCCTCGTGCCCCAGCTCGTGAAGGAAATGAGTAAATGTAAACGCTTTTTAGGCGATGCATGAATGCGTCAACGTGCTTACCAAGAAGAAAGGTTCTTGTGTTATTTCTTCTTGCTAATTTCATGATATCGTCCACGCAGCATTAGGTTCTGCTTCGTATGGTACGTAATCGTGATATAATAAAAACAAAGCTCTCCATTGTTCATTCAACAAACTTGTTCGATCGAAGATAAATATGGATTTTTATGATTGCAATTTTCGCCATTGAATAATCAGTAAAATACGCTACAGTGCGCGGAACATTGCTGTGTATACATGCAAATTAGCAAGCGCCAGTGTGCCATGCTCGAAGAAATGTACGAACAGTAAGCGGTATGTTAAATATTCGATAAAACGGCAGTTAAGCATCATAAACAGGCGACGTTAAGAGCACGGTTAATCGGTTTGATGGAGAGGTTAACTGGTGAGATTGTACTGGATATTTTATGAGCTAATTCCTATCGCACGAGCTTTATTTGTGACCAGAGATCAAGATTGATTCTTTGATTCATTAACTTCAGACAAGAGCAATACCGATTCATTACTGCAACGATCATAGGGTTTGAATAAAATAAACTATCCTCATAAATACCTCAAAACCGCCCTGATATTAAACAAATTGTACAAATTTGATAGTTAATTGTTCAGGTTATTTTGTATTTTAAACGGATACGAGTATGCAAACTTAACATTTTTAATCGATTCGGTTAAAATAAGTAAGAGTTTGCAGAGAAATATGGAGATTGTGGAGATGAATAAGTGTTTTTTATTCAGTCAGTATCAAGTCAGTGTTACTGTTCTTTTGAAATAATTGTTTGAGTTCTGTCACACACCCAAAGTAATTTAAGCTACATGTCCGTTTATTTGTAATGCTTAAATGATATTAAATCGAAGCAAACGACCAGCAAATATATTTCAATTACAGTTTGCATAACAATAAAACCAGCCCGACCGGTTAGTTCCCGTCCATCCTTTTCGAAATAAAAGAACGGTCCCAACTCAACGACATACGAGCTAGTTCCGCAAGCCTTAATTGCTTTCGGTAGTTTTTAAATCTCCATCGCCACAACGCTTGAAACACCCCAAATACTTCGGGCTGCTCGGGCAGTGAAC
This sequence comes from Anopheles gambiae, assembly GCF_943734735.2. Classification (NCBI taxonomy): domain Eukaryota; kingdom Metazoa; phylum Arthropoda; class Insecta; order Diptera; family Culicidae; genus Anopheles; species Anopheles gambiae. The sequence goes on from NC_064601.1 coordinate 78,908,473, forward strand.
GAATAGTGCGGTTTTTTAGACGACGTTCCCAATCCGGTAAAGACTCACTCACGCAAACACCCTCTCTCTCTCTCTCACGCACACACACACATTCACCCTGCTCAGTGCTGCCCTCGGCCAGCTAATTAAATAGCAATTTCCGTTCGCTCCACTTTGCACCGCCGTCCCCCTGTTCCTGTAGCGATACCGGTGTGCACTCGAAAGCGCGAACCAGGACTCGATTGAAACATAATTATGCGCTGCATTTTCGTCGTACCACCCCTTTTCACCAGGAGAGTGACAGGGTGGGGTATGCACATCGCTGCAGGTGGCCCATTAGGTCGGTGTGCCCGGTGTAGCTGTAACGGTGTCACTCGTATCGGGACTTTGGAATTAATTTTCCACCACCGCCGATCGGTCCGGCCCGGCGGGTCCGGTGCACCATCGTACCAACGGGGATGTCGGTGGCATCGTCCCGGGTTTACTTGCATCCTGTCCGATGGCCGCCTCTGAGTCTGCTGGTGACAGAGTGCGCGTACGGCGCACAAGGCGTTTGAACTGAAATCGAATGAGTAAATTAAATAATCAACGCCAAACCGAGCAGGACTTTGTTTCGGACTCGCTCTAGCACCTGCGCACCGTCCCGGTGGGTCGCTGAATCGGCAATATTGCCGTTCCTGCTGGACCGTTTGTGTCCACAGTTCGGCTTAATTGACACTACAGCAGTGGAAAAGTTTCGCCCGGCCAAAGGCACAAGAACCACGGGCAAGAGCGCACACACACACACACATACACACACAAGCACACTCCATCGTTACCGTCCGTGAACGCGTTCATTAAAAGGAATAATTTGATTACCCGTCGATTAAGCGGTAAACCATTGTGCTACGTTCACTTCGACGGGGCCCGTACGATGCCGCAAAGCATCAGCGCGTCGAGTTTCCTCTAGCGCGCAACGGCAGCCATTTTCTTTTGCCGAGCATCGTACGATGCACGATGGCTACATCAAACACGGCTGGATGCTGCGGAACCGACCCACCGCGCTCCAAGCAATGGAAAAAACTCTCCAACCCTGCCGCTCGTTTGTGTGTTCCGCTCTTATTCGCTCACCGCTATTCGCCTTTCGCTCGCACACTTTGATCGATTTTCCGTGCCATTTAATGTAAACCCCACAACTGCTCTATCATCAGCCCTGTTAGAAGCGGTTAGCAAGAGTAAGGGAGATGATTAACGCACGCCCCGATGCGCACGATTGCGCGAGACGAGCGAAGGATCTCGGTTTTGAGAGCGCCCTTTTTTCATGATTTTGTAACCGTTTGCTATTGTGGTTCAATTTACGAGACAAATTGGATCTATTGTCGGGATAAGATGTCGGTGCTAAGACGATACTAAGTTCAGGAAGTTTTGGAGAAAGAGCATACCCCACACACAAGCATAAATCAGAATGTGTACGAGAAATGCCAAATATGAAAACGAGTTTGCACAATATGTGCTTATCTTTTATGTGTTAATTGTATACAAAATTTAAGAATAATTTGGATTTATTTCAGCAAAGTTTTAAACGAAATAAAAAGGCAAATGTTAACCTATGAGGTACTCTTGTTTCAGCCCACTTGGTTTAACCTCCATCAACTCCTACCATGGAACACAAAAGAAAGCTCCCAGCCCACATGATTAAGCGTACCGTGACAAATGTCCTAATCTCTCATAATTGTGTGAGAAAACATGTGTTTTCCTTCGCGCAAAGCCGTTTGGGGAAAACCTCAAACATTGCACCCTTCACTCCGGCGACGGCGACGTCAACCAAATTGCTTCCCGGAGGGCAGACGGCGCGCGTGCGGCTGGCGTATAACCTTGCGCCTCTGCAGGCTCAAGTGCCTGCGGCAACGCAACCCAATAACCCGTCAAGCGTAATTTAATCTGGATTTGTCCTGCGTTCCGTTTGTTTGTCCCTTTCCAGGGCTGAGGTTTGGGCTCTTTTCTTATCCGTCGAGCCAAATAATCCCCCGCACACACCGCGCTCTCGGGTAAACAAAAAACAGACAAACGGTGGGATTAACGTTATGAAATTTTGTAAATCGCATTTCGCTCGATCGATCTCGTTAAATGAAGATATTGCGGAGGAAATGTGGAATCGAAACAAATAACCGTGAAACACCCCCGCCGCCTCCGGAGCCATGGGATACGCAAACGTTGAGATCTTCCGCCCGAGCAGTTTACGACAGGCAACGGGCGAACGGCGATGATGGAAAAAAGGAATAAAACTTGGGTCAGCTCTCGACTCGAACAGAACGGAAAAACACATTCCATCGAGACGAGTCTGCCCAGCCGGCACGAATGCCCAATGAACGTGGGCGTCATGGCTCCGCAACAGAGACGAGCGGGCAGGGACGGAGTCGGATTATTCAATTTCCCGTTCTCCGTTTCGATCCGAATGTCCTCGCGTGCGGCCGGGGTGAGAAGAAATTGGATCCATCTTCGGCATTACGTAGCTCCGCGTCTTCTGATCTTTCGATTTGATTGACTTTTTCTGTTGTTTCCTTCCTCCAGCGAAGGATCCATTCTGTTTCGGGGTTCTCCCTTTATTTTCCTGTTTGAATTTCCCGCTCGCCCCCCTCCCCGCTGTGCATCTTTCCATTCTCGGGTCGGCGGCTGTATTAATAGCAGCTTTCCTTTACCTGTCCGAATGGGATGCGCAGGGATGGATGGAAAACCACTTGACAGATATCTCAGGCAACTCGATAAGATCCGATCACGTCCCTGCGATGCGCACGCTAGAAATGGAGAGCAACGCGTACGCGCAGCCACTCACGTGACAGTGACAGCTCCGCTAATTGTAATCCGTTCTTCGATAGACAAATAGCTGGTAAATTACTGGGGCTTCGGCAGAAACGCGGGAGGGATTTACCGACCGTCCCCACCCGCCAGTGGTGGGTTTGAGTGATGGAAGCAGATTACATCGAAACGCCCGCGAGTCGCCCGTGTCCCACGCGTGTTCCTCCGGGATGCATCACACGCGGGAAAACGGTAATGATGTTGCGCTTTCGGGGGTTTTTGGCAGCCCGTAATCTTCCTCGTCTCCATGTAGGCCAACAAAAACGCTCCAATTAAGTGTGTAAATTAACAACAAATCAGATTTCCCGAAACGATTAATTAAGTGCGCTTTTGCTTTCGGCGTTAATTGGTGACACTTTTATTGATTACCGCATTGGTGGTGTTAGTGATCGGGTGACTTGTTTGTTGGCTGCTGAATTGTAGCATTGCATGGTAGAGCATGTTTTGGATCTTTGGAAAATAGTTCTTTTTAATGGTGCTTATTAATCAATCATTTTTAGTTTCTAACGATGAATTTATGGAATCTTAAACAAAAGTTTAAAGGGGAACATGAAATTTTTTATCTCTTTTGTGGTGTTATTAACAAATGCATATTTCAGAAAGAAAGATTATTCATTTTTTATAAGATTTGTGCTATTTTTTATACAGTGCCCACTAACTGGCTGTGTTTTACTGGCACTAACTGGAATCTCATGAAGAGAAATTTGTCCCAAATCAGCATTTTTCACACAAATTTAGGGTCTTTTACCTACGTTTGCTATTAATTTAAGCCATCACACGAATTACTATACTTTATATCAACATAAATGAAAAAAAAGTTTGGTATGTTTATACCAGTCAACGCCAATCAAAACAATCAATCCATAGAAACGTCACTCCAGTAAGCGAACGTTGTTCGTTAAGCTTGTTTACCTCTCAGTTAGCGGTCATTTACTATTATAAATTATTTGCGTGTTAGAAATAGCGTAAACAATTACAGCTAAATTTATGTAACATTGTCAACTAGTAACAAAGCGTTGCAAACATATTGATTTTTTGTCCAAAGCTAATACAGTAGAACGAAGTTTATCTGGGATTATTTGGATACTAAAATAACGCGGATAAAGGAATAAAGTTTATGTGATATTAAAAATTCGTGATTGTTTTTTGAAATTTTTACTGTGTTTTGGTAAAACCTATCCAGTATTTATTTTACTTCAGTTTTTTTAATGAGAATATTTGAAATTTACCATAAATTTTAGCATTTCTTGTTATGTCAATGTGCTTTGATAACGGTTTGTTAAAATATCCTCCCCAACACGCAATGTCATCATTGTGTTAAAATATCATTTCTCAACAACATGAATAAATGGACAGCCAAATAAAAGGCATAAACCCGCATAAACGGCATTCCTCTGTATTCTGTAAAAAAATATTACGTCAATAGTTAAAACTAGTGATGGGTAACTCGAAATGAAGTCGTGGATCCACTCCGACTCCGGTGCTCAAAATATGAATCTGACTTCGGATCTTAACCGGGTTCCGAACGAGTCCGGTCGAGTCCGAATCTGTCCGGATGATTCCAGATGTGTCCGAATGAGTCTGAGGTTTGAATGAGATCGGATCGATCCGACTCGGGAAAAATGGTATTTATCCATCACTAGTTAACTAACACAGTTAACTTAACACACTCTTAATGTTTTGTTAAAGAAGCAAAAGTCGTATAAACTTTCCTCGAAAAGTGTGGTTTAGCAAGGTCTTCCTTTCAGGTTGGAAAATAAACAAACAAACATGACGAGATTTGACACGAGTGCGCGGTACTTGTGTTTGCTGTTTTCTGTGGTGCACACATTGTACTTTTTCAAAAACCTACTACAACATTGTATTATTATTACTTTACGCTCGGTAGAGTATAATTGCAAAAGTATAGTCCTTCTCGCACTAGCAATTCTACCATTAGACGATGGGCAAACAAGCGTGTCACCAAATCTCGTGTCACGCAGACATAATGCGCACCGTGTAGTCAACTTTATATGTGCATCTTATACCGTACAATGACAGTCCCGTTTGCAGACTGTCACGCAAATGGGGCGACACTAATTAATTTAATTATTTCAACTAATGTGAACTATTTGAAGATGCTATCTAAAGTGTGCCGTTCAGCACAAACCCATACTGCTCAACCGACTGACTGCCGGTACACTACTCCGCACTGCTGCCGAGAATTGCTTTTTATCATGAGAGACCATTAAAACAACCTTCGACTCTCCGCCCTCCCTCTCCCCTCTGCTCTAACAGCCCAATGTGCAACTCCTTTCGCATACGCATTTTCACGCTGGTGAAATGTGAAACTTTGTGTCGCTTTTTATTTGGGGTAGAGCGTAAATGGGAAAGCGGATAAGGGACAACTTAATTGCAAGTTACACCGTACGGGTCGGGTCCGTCTGGTTCGTTTGCTGCTAACGCTGTCACAACCAGGTCCGCCGTTACAAACTGAATGGCTAGGTGCTTCGATTGCGTTTCCGTGATCGCGCTTGAATGTGATTATTTATGACTATTTAATTACTGTGTCCTTTAACCGATTAAATTTTGATTTCATGCTCCGCTCGCCAGACCGTTCCCGCCGTACACCTGAGGGCCAGGGTCGGTCGATAATGGTCGCAAATAAAAGCGCAATAACAGACGTGTATCGTGATCAGGACGGCATGCACCACCAGTACCATCGTTATCCTTTTCTAGCGCTGTCCCTAAGCAAACAGAGCCACACGAAACCGACCATCGAGCGAGGAATGTGCATGTATAAACAGCAGTTTTTTTTTGTAAGCGTCCCACTAATTGCTGCACTATCAAACACTCATTGCAGTCCATCGTCGGTGGTGGAAATAATTGAAAGAAAGTCGGCACATGTGCATCGTGTGTTTCTGTACGGTTCCATTTCCTGGAATCGTTCTCTAGTTTGTTTTTTGCTTCCTGAGACCGCCGGGTCGGAGTGGTGCACTTTTTCAATTTTCATAATGGAGGTTTTGCATACAATGCAACCTGGAGCCTTTTGCATTTTCCAACCAAATGGTGTAGGGGTCTAGTTGGTGGCGTTCGGTAGGTGGAAGCTCTATGGTTAGCAGAAATTAAATCAAAGCTCAATTTAAATTAAATTAAACTCAATTGTGCTTCGGCTTAATCGTGATTGCTAAACGATGTGAAGTGGTCAGGGACGCGTGTCGAAGCGGCATGAGCAAACTTCCCACTTTTTTCCCCTCCCCGCTAATGCACTCCGCTGGCTGCATGAAGGAAAAAAGCTTTTTCTATGCACCAATCGAGACCCCATCGCATGCACATGCACCGTATTTGCGTTCGCTTAATTGGCTTTGCGGGGTGTCCTGTGGATCCTTTAGGGCATACTACCCCCAGTTCCGTTACACGGGGGCCACATAGTCGAGAGAAAGAGGCAACAAATAAATGAAACCTGCAGCCAGGTTTTGGTTGATAACAGGGGTCAATTACCGTGTTATTTTTCCTTCCTTCTCAACCCGCGCACCCGCCACACGGTTGCTTTAAGCTGGGAAATATAATTTGTTATAATTGTTTCGGTATCTATTATGCTAATTTGACGTGACAGGTGAGCGATCGATCGCCCCACTGACCGCACTGAACACCCAGGCTTACAGGCACTGGTAGCGGGAGGAGCGTTATTATTCAAATGATTCCAAACGAAAGGGACAATCGATATATTACGTTACGTTCTGCCCAGCTCCCGGGTCCGTCCAGCTCATTTGGAGGTAATTTTTAATTGTGCCATGGTCGAGGCAGCGCCCGCAGAACACAATCGCTTATCGACTGTGATTGATCAATGCAGCGATGGTCCGGATGGGAGGGTGGAAAGCAGCGGCAGGGTATGTAATTAAATTTCCCTCCAACAAAACAGTGCCCACTGGCCGCCACCCTTTGCCTGCTGTATCTATTTAAAGAGCATAAAACAGCATTACTCATCAGCCATAATTAATCATTATCACCAGACAATGCATACAGCGAACGAGAGCGGACGTGCGCGAGCGTAATGAGACAACACCTCAGCCCGACGAGCTTCACCATTAGCAAAAGACGCACCGTAGCTTTTTTATTCTGAATGTTAGTTGTACACGAAGGTCCGCAGAGCAAAAAACCAAATATCACAAAGCCCAATTAACCACAACCGTTAGCCACACACGGGTTAAAGGGGAGTGAAAAATATGATTGCACCTACTAAACCGGTGAATATAAATCAAAAGTGTACATCTAATGGTTCCTTATTGAAAATAGAACTATTCGTGACTTTTGGAAGTTCTTCTTATTTTCGTTTTCGTATCTGCTCTGCTTGCTGGAATGGTGGCGTTGAAAGAAGAAACACCCATAGGCTTGTGCAAACAATACCAAACAACGACCAACAAAAAAAAACAAGTGTAACAAAACACCAGCGCGAATGAATCGCATGCCCCGACATCATTCGTCACAATCACTAAACGATTTTTGGCAGCGACACCGAGATTGAAATTGCTTTTTACCAACTTTTGAAGCTCAAATGGCTTTTTGAAAGAACATCGGGAGAGAGAGAAAAAAACACACGCAGCACACTGTTACTCACTTTTAGGACATTTTCACACAACAACTTCACACCCACCTGAGCTCGGTGGAGTTGTTTGCTGTTCGGTGTGATTTTTCGACCAAAATTGATGTTCTTGCTTTTTTCATCCCATGCCTGACAGTTTCGTTTAGTGTAGGCTGTTTTTTATTATTTTTCGCTCTATAGTGCATTGTAAAACGTGACGATATTTCTTTAAAGTTTTTTTTTGTTCGCTTCGCTTCGGCACATGCGCGCCCGGTCTACCGTTTGGCCAAGCGCTGGTAAATTGAATTTGAATAAATAACATTCAACCGAAATTGGATTATGTCTTTTTTCTAGTTGCAAAACGTGAGTGAGCGAACCTGAAGCGTGGTGTTCGATCAACACGATGGTTGATTTTTTGCTTTTTTCTTCTTCCGATCATACCCTTAGCCGCCTTTTACCTCGCGTAATTCAGGATCCTACGACACAGGAGATGGGAGTGCTTTCAGCATCAATTTATTGCATGTCGTTGACCGTGGAAAGTAAATATTGTTTTGCCACAACACATCATGCAGAAAAAAATGACAGTACTAACCACGCTTCGAGCTTAGAATGGGATCCGTTTGGCTAAGAAAATCCTTGTCCAATGGGTGTTGTTAAACTTTTCAAAGTCAGTTTAAAAATTGACTCATGAAACGAACCAGGCAGCGCCGACCACGAGTCAGTGGTTTCTGCCCGGGTTCGTTAAAGAACGTGCCTCCCGACGTGCACGAAGGAAAACGACGCGTGTGTTGCAGAAAGGGGAAATGAAAATTAATTCGGTGCGATTTCTACTCCACCTCCTCTTCGGACCTCGTTGCATCGGCAGCCGGAATGCGCTCTTTGTGCAAACCCACGTGACCCGTGAGTGAGTGAACCGAGAATGGCGGTGGATAATGTTTCCTGTGACGAAACGTCACTTTGAGGTTATGTTCCGGTGAAACGCGAAATTCAATTTCACTTCCACAAACAACTCCGCTGCCATTCCCGACCCGCTGAAGCCAAGTGCTGCGCACATGTGTGTGTGTGTGAGTGCCAGTATTGACTAAACAGCTCCATCACCAGCACCTTCCAATCGCCAACATCATTCCAAACCCCAACCCCAAAAACCGACTACCGCTCGCTCCCCTTTTTCACACCCGCCCGTTCCATTTCCAGCCGGTGGAAGTGGGATAGTTTTTCCTCAATTTGCCGGTATTGTTGCTCCACTAAATTGCAAATCGCGAACATGTCCCGCGGAGTCACTTTAGCCGTAGCTTTCCCCGTACGGTTATTATCCTTGACAGTAGTGTACACGGGGCGCCACACTCTGATGCGACCGGGTGCATCCTTTATGCTTGCGGTGTAGCTGTCACTTTACGTGTACGTTGGAGCATTCACTTTTTTGTTATTTTTGTTTCTTGCCGACTACATCTAGAAGCTTTGATGGAGTGAAAGTGGTGGAGTGGTCCTTCCGCGTACATTATTGTCAATCGAGTTTTACAGTGGTTGTGCGTGCGAAAAATATCATCTACGTGCGTTTAGCTGGGGTTGGTTGAGATAAGTAACATTGACGGTATAAACGCTCCAAAAATGTGTCTTTCTCTTGAAAGTTTGGCTGAATGTCAGTTGTAGGTTCAAAATATGTCTTAAATATAAGGAATGAAAATCAATGTGCAATATTTCATAAAATGATTTGCAAGACACTTCGACATCAAAAATAATCAACAACAAATATCGAGATTTGCATAAAATAATTATGCACATCAAATAAAGTAAAATCATAAAGTCAAGTTATTATTTCACTCAAATTAGCCCCTAAATCTGCTTTGATTTCGTAATCCAGCGTGTGTTTAAACGATTGATTCAACCGGCCGACTTGCCACATTGCAAAGAAGGTTGAAGGAGGGTTGACCTGGTTTGAAAAAAAAACGAACCTCTGAAACAGTGCGTCAACGCGCCGGGAGTTGACACCGAAAAATATTGACAGATGCATGACGAGTCCTCTCTTCCCGACGTGCGACTTCGATAATGAGGGTGTTTGGCAAGTGGTTGCGTCCCGCTGGAAGAGTTTTTAATTTTCGCCCAAATGTTCGGTGCAGTGTTGTTGTGCCAGCATCGCTGGTAGGTGGTTGTTCAAACTCAATTATAACAGTGCCAGGCGTGGGTTTGTGGTGGAAATGAAAATTGGACCATTCAATGGAACATAAAAGTTTGAATGAATTATTGAAACTAATTATCACATTTTTTTGAGAAAATTTTAAAACAGGTGAACAATTTTTAGAACATTAAAAACATGTAAATCTTACATGTACTTTTTACAAATCAACCATTTTTAGAGGCAAGTAGCGTCCTAGTTTATACACTGTCTTTACCTCGTAAGAGAGCTTCCAAGTCAGTAGTTTGATTTAACTCCGTCGTAACTCAAACCAAACGTAAAAATACAAATTGATTGACCCTCCTCCTACTAACTGGCTTACATAGTTGGTGCCTCATTAGGTGCACAATATAATAGGAAAACGTCAAAACGCAACAATTACAAAAATTTCAATCAAACGCGGCATAATCGTTCCCTTCCTTAGAATTAGAGTGTGTATTAATAGACCAAATATGACACCCCTTTCGGAGGGAGTTAACCAAGGGCTGTTGCTGTCCGCCGGCACCCCAAGGCTCGAACCAAACCTCTCCCTCGTGTAATCGTATTCATATGATGGTAAATTGAAAACTCAATTACCGCTGCGATTTACCAGCCACGGGCAACCCCGGAAGTGGCAAGCGGACAGCAAAAGCAGTAGGAACAACGTGCACAGAAGGGTAGTGGCACTGACCTCGTACCCACGTACTCACTCCTACATCGATCAGACAACCAGGAGTGTGCACACTTCGCATCGCTTCTAGGCGGCAGACCTAAGGGGGAGAAAAGCCGCAGGCATTTGCAAGATGACAAAATAAACAAACCACTACGCAAAAACGGAGGGCGTAGCTCATATTTTCGCCATTTCCTTCCCTTTTTTGTTGTTGCCCGATCCTGTAAAAAGCGAGACGTAACGAGATGATTCTCTATTGTATCTCGTTGAATATGATTGGTAACGATTTTGGGCGATATGGCCCGGAGTCCGGTCCGGCCTTCTCCAGATGTTTGTCAAAAATCCAAACCACTACAGATGGTGGTACAAAACGAAGCGTCAAATGTAAGAAAGCTATTCATGGTTCTATTCCGGCCGTGCTTGAGATGCATTAATGAAACAATATCCTCGTTAGACACCTACCTGTACCCGTACTTCCGGCAAATTCACTTTCATCGCCAGCTCCTCGCGCGAATAGACGTCCGGATAGTGGCTCTTTTCGAAGGCTCGCTCTAACTCGTGCAGTTGATAGGTGGTGAAAGTGGTCCGATTTCGACGATGCTTCTTTTTCGAGCAATTATCATCACCACCTAGAACCGGGCCGAAAAACAAAAAAGCGTCAAAACAATGAAGGCCATGTTACATAGCGCAGATTAAAAAATGTGGAGAAGAAGATAATAGACGATTGCTAAAATAAAACCTTCCATCTTACCTTCATCGTCACTGCCCGAGCCCACCTTTTCGCCCTGTTCGCTGGACGTAGTTTGATTGAGCTCTTCGCTGGACGCGTAACTCACGCCACCGTCATCTGCGCCCTTGTCCGCACCACTGTCCGCCGACTGTCGGTGCGGATTGTAGTCGTCCGTCCCCGCATTGGTCCCGGCAGTCGTCCCGTGCTGCCCGGACGATGGCGATGTCTGTTGCGGATGTTGTGATTGCGAAAGGTGTTGTTGTGTCTGTTGCTGCTGCTGCTGCTGCTGCTGGTGAAGAACTTGTAGCTGTTGGTGGTGATGCTGCTGCTGCTGCTGTTGCTGTTGATGATGATGATGGTGCTGTTCCGCTTCGTACGCTGCAGCCTGTCGGGCCCGCAGCTCGTCGAAATTTTTCATATAATCGAAACTATTAGCCCTAATTGATTTATCGGCTGACTCATGCAGCTTATTATATTTGTTAATGGAGCTGTCGGACGTCGGATTGCTTTCGGAGCCGTCCGGCAACAGGACGCCGCCGTCGCCATTTCCGCCATTGCCTCCGGGCCGATCCTCACCATCCCTCGTGCGGTCGTATTTGCGCTTCAGACTCCCGCTGCCATTACCACTGCCTGCGCCGGTTGGGGATGAAAGATTCTCCTCGTACTCGCCGCCGCCAGATGCACCACCGCCTGCCGAGGTGCCCGTTCCGTCCTCTGGGGGACCTTCTGGTCCGCCGCGCATACCAGCCGCGTAGCCGAGCGATCGATAGTTGCGATCGATGAAGTATTTGTTCGTCTCCTTGAGCGTCTTCATGTACTCGAGCTCGGCCAGGGAGGGATGCGGTGGCTGCTGCTGGCCGAGGGCAGGATGCTGCGCATGATGCAGCGCAAGCTGATGCTGTGACGGATGCGTCGGCGAAGGCAGTTGGTGGGGAAGGTGCTGCTGGTGTTGCTGCTGCTGCTGCTGATGCAAATGCTGCTGAAGGTGATTGTGCGCATGGTGGTGCTGGTGGTGGGCTGCATGCTGATGGAGGTGAGGTACGGCCGGCGGGTGTTGGTGATTATGATGATGATGCAGATGATGGTGCGACGGTAGCTGATGATGGAGCGCACTCTGGGGCGACGACGGTTCGAGGGAGCTGGCCGCCACGAGGTCCAACGATTTGATGTGGCTCTGGTAATTGGCTAACTGTTGCTGATACTTGTCCGGGCTCGAGGGACTGCCGAGACCGTAGGTGGCGGGTAGCTGTGTTTTCGCCATCATTTGCTGCTGATCGCACAGCTTGATCTGGCTAAGAGGGGATGCGCTGAGATCGGTTGCATCGCTCGAGTCTCCTGCGAACAAAGGGCAGGGTAGCGAAATAAGTTGAATGATGATGGGTACCAACGTTTTGAGTGCTTTATGATCCTGCACCCTGCTAAATCCTACTGGAGCTACTAGTAAATTGAAAAAAGCTATAAACTATTAAACACACAACAGCAACAACCACAACGTGAAAGGTCAACATAAAAACAAAACGTAATAAAAAGCTGACACAATTGATTAAAGTTTGCTGCACCATGCGCATCTCATGGTTAGTAAAAACTTTGGTTAAGCCATGCCAAATCATATCGCAAAACAATCCCCAAGTCATCTAGTTATGTTTTCAATCGTACAAGAAGTCAATCTAATCGATGTGTTTATTCAATTAGCTCAATCAATTCCAGATTCCGACTTTTCGTCTGAAGTCCAATTAAAGATGGCGCATAAGTGCTTCAACAATCAAGCTTTTGTTTATGTAGGCTTTAAATCCAGTCAGGCAAAAGCTATTAATCTGATGAGATGAGCAAAGATGGTATTGACCAAGTAATGCTCTAACATTTGAAGCAACATAATTCGATAGTGATGAAACACTGCTTAATAACTAGCTACTCATAAAATAACTCATCAAATCTAATCACGATATATAATTCAGCTCTTAACGTCAACAGCTCATTAACTCTGAACTATTATATGTTACTTTTTCGTTATTCTGTATGTACAAGTATGCAACATCACATACATACCATAATAAATGTGCACCAACCAAAAACATCAACAAACAAAATGCGATTCCGATCTCCGTTTACCGTATTGCCCTTCGTTTTACCAAACGCAAAACAGGTGCGAATTGCTTCTTAATCGAAATTAGGCAAACAAAACACATAATAAGTTTCAAACTGGTCATAATTTTTGGACTAACTTGCATCGCGTGTCTGCCCAGTTACGGTGGGCACGAGCAGCCAGGCAAAACAAAGCGTAAAACCAAATTCCATCACACGGCACTGTAGCGTGCGGAAGCATAGAAATCATGGAAATGGCTTAACACACGAGCATGGCGTTCGAACTTGTGTTTTGGGGAATTTGTTTGTAACCTTTTTTACTCCCATTCAAAAAAGCCGCTTTCGCGGGTGTTTCTTGGAATTAGTTTTCGGGCATTCTTAATTCTACCCCCACTGGCACCGACCCTAGGCGTACCCACGGCACGTGCCTCGCTACACAGTAAACTGTTGTAAAAGAAACTCCTTCTTCTAGGACCCAAAAATAACGAAATGTAATTTACTAGCGTTAACGGGGTGAATTTGAGTCCCGAGCATTGCGATTTTGTTTTCGGCAAGCAGAACGGGAATGCAACCCTTTGTAAATAATCGCACCTCGTTCGGTAGAAAACTCGCGAAAAAGTGAGTTATTTTTGACAAATTAATTACACACGGGAAACTGGCATTCATTTGCACGGCAAAGTGATCAGTTTTGTGAAGCCATGAAACAGTCAGGGCAAGTATGGGAGGGAGGGATGGTAAGACACTGCTCAAGTTTTCCGCTTAGCTTAGCCTACCCTGCGTTGCCTTCTTTTGTCAGACCATTCTTCCCTGGCGTGGTGGCAAGCTTTGCATGTCAAAGTGTCATAACGCTACGGTGTGGGGAAATTGTATGTGCTTTAGTTTAATGGGTAACAGAGACCCCGGCATTTTCGTCGCGGCTTCATTATCTGTTCCCTTTTTGTATGATAGCGATCGACCCCTCAGTGCTCGTTTGCCCCACTTGCTTACCGCTTCGTCCGGACTCCTTGCTTTTCCCATTTCCCTCACATATCGGCCGTGGCAAAGACAACCACAAAAAGCGACCGGTGTGCACGTTCTCGAATGGTTGAGAATGAGCCGGAAAACCATCGATAGGAAAACTGAGTATAGTGAGGAACCGCTGACTGCTCGGCAGTCTAATCTAAATTGTGCTCAAATTCAATTTAATTGAGAGTGATTTAACGTTCATGATTTAGTTGTCGCTTCTAATTCCCGCGTGCCACCGCTACCGGTTTAGTGCAAGGTGGGGAAGAAAGGAAGGAAACAAAACCACTGACGTGCGTGTTAACTGTCCTTTGTGCTAGGGGCGACAGCAGGCAGTGTTTAGATTGATTCCATTTCGAAAGGGAAGAAGCCGGTCGGCAACCGGTCGGTGGGGATCGAAACGAAACGCCCAAAACGATATCAAATGCAATCCATTAGTGGAAGTCATTGTAAATCTAGTGTTAACATCATGCAAGTCAAATGATTGTGGTGTTTTTTTCACTCTTCCTCTCTGTCAGGGTCCTGTTTTTGGTCGCATTATCCAGTGCCTATGTTTGTGTGTGAGTGTGTGTGCCCAAACTGGTGTAAAGAACGTGGCGTGCTGTGACCAACGCCATCAAATGCCGTTGACGACGACAGTTTTCAGATACAGCTCACAATCCAGTACAACTGCACTCTCCCTCTCTTACTCTCTCTTTTGCTCTCTTTCTTTGTTTCCGAGTTATTTTGGTCTCTTTTTGTAATAGGATCTGTTTCCCACCAGGGCCAAATCCCAGCCGAAGGGGTCGTAGTTTCGGGGGTTTCATCCATTTTTTAACTATTACGAGACGAATATGCTATCTTGATGGACTGTCAATATATCGTTTCACTATCAAGCCCCAGACTCGTGCTGTAGCGATCATTGAGATCCAAATTGACAGGCGCTCCGTCACGAACCGTCCATTCGGAGCATTCGGTTGAAACTCGTTATATCAACCTAGGACAAGGTTGAAAAGCAAAACTCGGGAAACTTCAACCGGGAAAAACATATCCCCGAAATGGGGACATAGTGTTGTCAGTCTAGGAACACCTTCAAACTGGTGAAAAGGCCACGAGAAGGCTTTGAAGGATGGTCACACATAGATTACGGGATGTGACACAATGTTAGGTTAGATTACCTTCGAGCAAATAGAGAAAGATAGAATAGATATGAAAAATCTGCAAGTTTTTCTGTTCTTTTATGCGATCAAATATTAGACAACAACAAAACATAACTTATATTTAGTAACCAATAACCCCGATACTGGAAGGGTTAAAACTAATCTGTCTTAAATAGTTTACGCTTTTTACCCGCTCGCTTACATTGGAAACGGTTTCCTAAGTGAATAATTAGTACGATGGCAATTGGTTGCTAAACATACGTACATTAGTCGTCTGTTTACAGCATCTACTGCAATGCAAGCTGCAAGTCATTTTTGTTCCCACCTTTTACCGACCATCTCTCGCTTCTTGCTTAATGCAATTCCAGTGAGAGGCAAACCCAAACATCCAAACTAGACAACTCCGTCAAGGATCGGAACTTGATTGTTGATTAACATCTCCAAACGTCACAGTCTAAAGCGACTCGGCACGGCAACAGCGGCGGCAAAAAGGTGCTTCCACAAACGAATAAAACACCTTCCAGTTGCTTTTAAAGGGGACTTTTATGTCATTCCTGCCAGCGAGAAGGATGAAAAGAGGATGGTATCAAAACTACGTTACCCATCCGTGCTATTGCTGGGTGGAAAGTGAAGAAATGGAGCTAGGGCTTGGGACGACTGGTGCTGCAAGCGTCTGTGTGCTTTAACATTTCCAAGGACTTATTTTTAACGAAGACAAAGAGGGAGAGACACAGAGAGAGAGTGAGTTAAACAGAAGGAATACTTTAAGCCCTTGTTCGCATCTAATTTCTAATAATATGCTCGTTGTTTCTACACGGGATTAAAAGGGATAAAAGCATTTAACGTGTGACATAAATTGATTCCTATCGAGACGTACTGATGCTTGTTCATCTTGGCGAACTCGCTCCAGCCAATCAGTGTCTGACGATCACAATCCTACGTTAAAAAGTACATTCTGCTGCACTCAAATAATGATCTTGCATGACCTTTTTAATGCGCATAATTACTCTCATGTTTAAAAGCGTCCATCATCTATCTAAAGTTTTCAACACATAGCGATTACCACAAAGGTGGTGAGAACGCAATGGCAATGCTGCTAGATTATCTCTTAGAAAGTGAATGCTTATTAGGGAAAATCTAAATATTTAACTAATTACTTGCTATGATCGATTACAATGCGTGATTAGTTCATTAAAGAATAACATTAATCATTCATCGTTTAATAGTGAAATTTAACGCAGAGCTACTCAGAAATTACAGTTCAATACGACGAAGTTACAGGATAACGAGGAAGAAGTTAACAAAGAATACTACTATGTCGAAGTACACTATGCACAAAAAAGGTTTTTCCAAAACATATTGCAGCTTTAATGAAACTATACGAATCAATGACAACAACAAACACACTGATGCCTGTATCCGTGTTGTCGCAGAATCCGGACGAGGTCGATGAGCCCAAATAAACGGTGCTCCGCAATATATATGTATATAAAAATCAATAAATACAGCGTAGAAAATTCATAAATATATACTCTCACCCAGACGATTTGCTAGAACGTCGCAAACGAAAGAAAGAAATCCCGCTGACAGGCCGGTCACAGCAACAGTCACGAGACGCCAGATCCAGACGTCACGATAACCTCCAGCTACTTTTGATTCAATTTGTTTTCCTAATTAATACCTGCATCCGCATACATCCGGCACGAAGCGGCATTACGAAACGCACGTGCTAGAGCTTTACCTATCGCTATTGTAGCCAGCTAAACAAATTCCCTCATAAATGTTAGACTTTGATTAATTGAGCTGGAGTGAAGTGTCCGATTAGCATTCACTCGCAACCACTGTATAGTTTCCAAACAGAGCATGGATTGTGGTTTAAATATCAAGGTGAGAAAATGTATAACTTATAACGGATTTAACAAACAGTCTTTTTAAAAAGAAAATAAACGATCTTCAATATTGCAAATGGTTGCAAATGTAGCACACTAGCATCGAACCCTTTGACAACATAATTGCATAATATCGGTCAGCGTCCATGGTGAATAGGTTCAGGTTCTATCTAGATGGAGCAAAAATGTCATGCCGTAGGGCATTTCAGTAGTTGCTAATGGTTTTTGCTATTCCAAAGAACAGATTGCTTTCGATTACCATCAAGCTCGCATTTGATCTTCCTTATTT
This sequence comes from Anopheles gambiae, assembly GCF_943734735.2. Lineage (NCBI taxonomy): Eukaryota > Metazoa > Arthropoda > Insecta > Diptera > Culicidae > Anopheles > Anopheles gambiae. The sequence goes on from NC_064601.1 coordinate 78,925,801, forward strand.
TGTCTATCTTTCTCTCTCCGCTCCTCGATTGATGATTCGATTAAGAAGATACAAACACATTTATTCATTACAAACGAACAGATCTGCACACTTTTCAGCTCGTTCAAAGGTAGACCTCTCAACCGAGGTCCGATACGATCTGAGGATGGGGCTAGGGCAAGGTATTAGGCGGCGCCCGGACACAGGAAGTGCATCCATCCCTTTTTTAAATGCCTGGATACAACCTTTTCCAGATATGTCGCTTGATCTTGTGCTGCTGCAATCCGGTTCAATCCGTTAGGGATTCAAAGTCATCACACTCAACAGAGAACAAGACCCAAGCTAGACGAAATGCGGTACCGGCAGGCAAGCGGCCGCTAAAGGTTCTCCAGCAGTGCACTGCTGGCTTCCCACGTTATTGAGTTAGTTTTCCATTTGGTAAACTCTTTCATGTTGAAAATCTCCTCTTATTGAATTTCTTCCGACCCGTTTCCCGTGCAGAAGAACGGAGGAACGAGAAGTGAAGGCAGCCTTTGGTACGGTGGAATGCAATGGGAGTGAAGTCGTCTTCCGACTGTCGCCAGCCAGAACACTTTCCATTCGGCCGTACGTTCCAATGATGCAGCTACTAATTGCACCGTATCTTGCTGTTAATTTGTCTAATTTGCTGTGAGTGTATATTTTTGTTTCAGCGCACAGGAACAACAATGATTCTCAAGAAATCGTTCGAAACAGGCGGAGCGAACGGATAAGTGATATTTAATACAGTGTTTTGCCTCGTCATGGGGTTCGTTTGTCGGGAAAACTCTTTGGTCTTGTTATGTTCCTTTTTTGTTACTTCTTGTCAAACAAAGAGACAAAATGTTGAAGAAATGTTGAATGTGCACCAGAAATGGTTGATTGAAAGGGAAAGAAAACGATTGCTGATTTGCTTTCACTCGCGTGTACCATCTGTATTGTTTGGGGTCAACTAACGAAAAACAAATAGATAATGTTCCATGCTTTGTCGAGGTACCGTCAATGTGAAATTTTTAAAAAGTTGGTAATTTTTTCTAGCTCTGATTAAAACTTAGTTGTGGAATTTATAAGTTTTGATATGTTTGGTATGAACCGATTATCGACTTTAGGATCAATGTTGACCCCGCTGTAGGATTTTTAATTTTACGAAATTTAGAACAATGGCCGCAAATGAAATAGGTCCTGAGACGGAAATAGCTTTAACCTAAAAAATAAATCTCATGCGGATGCTGGCTTCATGTCCAGCTCCCATGTGTACGTTAGCGCCCTGCGCATCATAAGTTACCGACCCGTAGGATCTTATTTGATTATAAGCTTGGAAACATCAAGCCTTTACATGTTTTATCGATTCAGATGACATGTTTCGAATTTTATTAATTCTATTACATAATTTCATGAAAATAATATAATTATGATTTAAAGATTCAATAATTATGATCAATCATGATTTTAAAAACATGATATGTTGATTTTTCACCACACAAACCATAAATGAAATATGAAGCATAATGGTTAAAAAAACATGAACTGAAATTTTATAAACAAGACTAGATGAAACGTAGTCTTATTGATTTCATCACAACTTATCGATATTCTGATAATTATAACCATGTCATGTCGTCTCTACTCACGTTTATTAGCATAGCTATTCGTTTTTGCCTTGCTGAATGATACACGATCTTAACATTCCATTGTAATATAGCGAGTGTAATGAATTCATGTCAAGTATAATTAGCCCGTGCAAAACCTTCACTCAGTAATATGGGTCAAAAGCAATACGGAGCCAATTGACTTACATTTATCGAACCATCCGCCAATGTCCTTAAGCCACTGTAAACCGTACTCAAAACGGAACCTCTGTGTTCTTTTTTTTCGTCCAATTGGTGCCACTCACTTTAAAACCTTCGCGGACAATCACCAACCGCCTCCGTTCATTAGCCGGCTCGCCAAGCCTGACAGTGGCGTTGACGTACATTCGTCTCGTAATAGAATTACTACAATCTGTGCGGCAGAGAGCTGGGGAGCTGGGGCCACGCAGCGGTCCATTACCGCGGGTCCAACCCGTGTGTTGACCGATGATCGGCGCGTACTCTTCTTAATGGAAGCAACATCATTATTAAGCAATCGCAACATTCATTTAATGATTAATTAAGTGCTAAACACGGCACTGGCGGTAAGGGTTTGGAGTTGGAGACTTGAGGATGGTGTGCCGGGAGTTTATTGTTATTTATCCGCGCGTTAATGGAGATGGTAGGAGCCACTTTAAGCCATCACCTTCAGTTTCACACAACCTCCTCCGTGACTTGAGCCAACCGGTTACCGGGAATCGAGGTGGCTTAACTGAACGTAATCCTAATTTTCGCCCAAACGTCGAATGCTCAAAAAGACAGTTGGTGCGAACAGTAGGAAACTAACAAAAAGCAAGCGAAGCTATCGACGGAGTTGGAGTTGAAGTAATAAACGCAACCCCACTACCATCGAACACGACCGAACGAGAAACAAACTGTGAAAAGTGAGGTGTATCTCGCGAGACATAAAGAAGCGTTAATAAATCAATCAAAGAAACACTTCCATCCATCGGAATCGACCCAACGATGGAAGGAACAAAACGAGAGAAGCAAAAAATCGTTTGATTAATTTAGTTTTAACCGTGCCAACCGTGCGTGTTAAAATCATCGACAGCTGGACAGGTGAACGTTCCACAGGGTAGGGCCGTACGCAAAAGCGAAATCCTTCCTGTAGTTTGGTATTTTTTCCACACAGAGGTATTGCTTTGGATCCAGTTTATTGCTTTGTTTTCTCGTACGTTCTCGTACGAAAGTAGATTTTAAATTGAATTAAAACTCCGTGCCAGCACGCAGAGCTTCGTGATCCACTCAAGATTGACGACGGAGCTGCCGGGTGCTGGAAGATTACGGCAGTCATGCTTACAGTGTGCGACCAAGCGCAACTCAAGCACCGAAAACGGAGCACCAATTTTGGGCACAAACGTGTGTAGATGCCAATCTTGGAACGCATATACACTTTACACGCTCCATTAGCCGTACAAGAAGGGCAGGACCGGTCGGTGGGATCGGTGGCCCGCTTTTGAAAGTGAGATTTTGCACAAAAGGATCGGCCATGGGTTGCTAAATGTTCGCCAAAACCCGTCCCATCTGCAGGCAACCGTTCGGACAAGGCAGCTATCTGTCAGACGCTAACGTACTATTTACCCCTTTCACATCCATTTTCCAAAGACGAAAAGCCTTTCCTAAGCAAAACCGGCGAAAACCAGGTGGGAAAATTTCTCATGAGTTCCGGTGGACACATTTCACTTTCCCAACTCGGAAGCCCGCCAAGGGGCCTATCAAGTGTTCGCTACAAGAGCTACACGAAAGCGTTTGATTGATGACAGAATGGGTCGAGTGGAGGGTTCCCGTTGGGAAATAGGGAGCAGACAGTAAAGCCAGCATGGCTGATGGAGCTGACAGTGGAAGATGCAGAAAGCCTAGAGATCTAGCGATTGGCCGCGGTCGATTACGGTGGCTGATTCGGTCGACAAAGGAAAGCCCACCGCTTTGTGTTCGCTATTGGGGCGATGAATGGGATACCGAAACGCTAAATTAGAGACACTATTATTATCTGTGCACCCACCGGACTTGTCGGGAGCTGAAGTTAACGCATGGCTTTTCCAATCGTTCATTGATCCATTTGTGTGGTGTGGCAGATTTCTCTCTGGGTTTGAATAATTTATGTCTTGAGGCATGAATCTACGCACGAGGCTTTTCTATGTATCATCTAACGATGGGAGATGGCATTTTAGAAGAAACTAATCAGATGCAAACAATGTGTTGAATAATTAGACTTTTCCCAAGTGTTTCAGTAGCATGCAGATAGAGTGTAAACCGCACAGATTAATTGAATAATAGTGATTGCATCGTCCAAAATGTGTTTGAACAATATCTGTCTTATTGTAAAATACGGCAAAATTTAAGCCTTAAACCACAACACTAATTTTTGTACTAACCTCAATATTGTTATTACACGGGCATTAAATTTGCTACATAAAGCAAAACGATTAGAGACAAACTACTAACGATTAAAGGATATTTCAGTGACACAATCTTGGCATGATTTATGAGCATTGTTAAATTCCGAACAATAATTTGAAATTTGCATGAAATGAAGCTGTTGTAAATTTAATATCAACATTATGCGTTCAGGAAGCATCATACACACGCAAATATTGCATTAAACTGAACCACATTGTCGCTCTAAGTATTTGGAATAATATGTAAGTAAAAAAAATCCAGTAAGAAACTTAAAAGAACTCAATTTTCTCAAATTCGTGTCCTAAACGACAAACATAACATCCATTACATTCAGCAATCTAGGACAGTTTCTTAGAGATTAATTTATAATAAAAATATATTTTCTTGTTTCTAAAAACATTTTTAAAATTTCAAATCAAATAGCTTACTTTAAATCAAAAAGTTGCTAGTTTGTCATATAAAAAAATATCAAAATTATGCACGTACCGCAGTACAATTTGCTACAATTTTATCTCTTGCTATGCTATCCTATATCCTTAGCTCCTTTTTAAAATAAATTATTGACTTTGGAGCTTTCAGCGAATTTTTCAGAACCAGTTTTTGCATAATGTTTCCAAGAAATAGCTACATATAGTTGTTTTTAATTTTTGTTTTACTGATTCTTAAATGTATAATACAAAGTATTACAAGTCAGACATTTATCAATACATACAACAAAAAAGATTAGAACATTTGTAAAATTTTCATATACATCATAGATACAACCAAGCACTTCCATAACATATGAACATATCTATCGTAACATTTCAGGGAGGTTCGTATCAAACAAATCACATGAAATACATTATATTTTTTATTGCTGTTGTCAGTTTACTTTCAAAAATAATAATTTTAAACGTTTAACGGGTTTATTGTTACGTTATTGTTACAATTCACTTTGTCTTTTGTTTACCGAGTTGTTGTTGTTTGTATAGCTTTAAGAGGCTTTGGCTCCAACGGAGTTCTTTTGCCTCTAATGTTTCAGGAGTTATATTCCGAATCAATGAACCATTTCACCGTTTGTTTTGTATGGTAAGAGGTTGTTTTTAAGGCAGGTTTTACGGAAAAGCTGTCAATCTTTTGATGTGAAATATGTGCGGCAACAACGACAAATTAACATTGATGACATAATTAAAAACAAACAAATTAGTTCTAATTGCGTGCAAACATAATTTGTACCGTACAGAAATATACAAAAGATAAAAGTAAAAATAAAAATGCATTCAAACAAAGAACCTGAACCAATGCTACCTTTGCATCATATAACTTGTTTTGTTCATTTATTAAAATCATCGATAAAGCAGTGGATGAGCTATAGTGTTATTTCAGTTTTTAAAACATTTTTTACAAAGCCAAAAGTCATCAAACCTACTGAAACCAAACCATTCCCAGCCAAACAGAGCCAAACTAGATTAGTATCCTACCTCCGTTTTCACAATTATTCAAACCTAATATTGCGTCGATCGTGTGCCGAGGTGTGAGCGTTTGACCGCCGGGTCCGAGTTTTTTCGCCGTATCTTTCAGGAAAATGCCATTTTCTGAAAATCAAACCACCAGGACGAACACTTTAGAAACAATACATACTCCCAATCAAGTACAGGACCAGGACACTGACTGTTCCCATTCCTTTGTAGGCTTTTGGGTAGCCTTTCACACACTGTCTTTCTCTCTCACGTGTGTTACCTACCTTCGCGGAAGTTTTCCTCAATGTCGACGTCGAGCTGACCGCATTCCTTTAGCTTTTCCATGATCTTGTGAAAATTTTTGGCATCGCGCACGTTCTCCAACAGCTTCTGCACGTCCTCGGCTTCGCTCGGTGGAAACTTATTGTGTGCAATCAGCTTCTCGATCAGGTTCGTGAAGATTTGCTTCTGCACCTCGGACAGGGACTTGATGTCCATCGTAGGCGGAAGGCGAATGCAAGAATGGTTGGATTGACAGGGTGGGCAGCGTTTTGCTTTTTTATTATCCGTTTTAAGAGTGGGGTCACTGAGCAGTTTTATTTTTGTACGAATATCCTTTACATGAAATTGATAACACACTCATACCATATTGCAGATATTTTTCACATTTGCCAGTAGGCTGAACGGCTTTCTTTTATACAACACCTTTGAACTTCGCGCACACCAAATTTTGTATATTTTACACCGTCATTATTACGTTATTATTTCCTCAATATATTACCACACCAATTACACTGATTCCGTATCATTGATAAATTTCAAAGCTTTAGGTTCACGTTTAGCCTATTTTCCACTTAACAGTGAGAACGTTACATGTATTAACTTCACTTTCCGCACTGCAACCGCATTCTCTCTAAACTGTGACGAACATGGTCGCGTTATTATCCTTGACGAGATAAGGAAATGTGTGCCAACAGGTATTTCTTTACTAAATTTCCTTTCACACTGGTTGGTTCGTGTCACAGAACCACACTGGCGAGCTAGCCTCTAGGGAGAAAAGATTTTTCCAGCGTTTGCTGGTCGGGAAAAATTGTCAGCATCAAACCATCAGCACGCATAACCGCCCCCTGGGGAGACACACGAAACAACACCGGTGCTGCGCCAAAACACAAACAAAACAAAAAGCACAAACCACACACTCACGCGATGTAAAACTACACACTACACGCGGCCAGCTAGTAGAACCCCGGAATGCCGTACCATGCGACAAAAGAGTGCCCGCAGGAGCAGCACGCGAATTTCACGCGACACGCTAAAATCGAACCCGAAGAAACACGCGAAACACCACCACAGCCGTATGCGCAACCAAACGCGCCAAAGGTAAATGGCGTTTTGTGCGGTTCGTCGAAAATCCTTGTGTGCTGGAGCTCGATTTTCCCTGGTGCCGGTGGTGCACTGCTACGCTACCGGGGTAGGTTTGTAGTGCTATCCTCTTTTCCGATTTGCGCTCTCGCTCACTCTCCCGTATACCCTGTGTCTATCCCGTTTCCACTCTTTCCTGTGTGTTGTAGCCGTTTTCCCCCGTACCAGTATTGTTCAGCTTCTCTCAGCCACCGATCGAGGGTTGCTGCTTTTAGGGGTGGATTTTTCGCTCTCTGAGAAACCACTGCTTGTCTCGCCTTCGCCTATGTAGCTCTCCCTATCTCTTTCTCTTTCTCTCGTACTCTTTCTCTTTCTTTATCCATCTGCTCCGCTCTGTTTCGGATGCTGCAAGGCGCGCCGATTGAAAGAGAACCAGATTTTTTCCGAGTGGCAACCATTTCTTGTTGATTCTCCTGCACCATTGGAAGCAAGGGAGGGGGGGGGGGGGGATGTATGGAACGACTGGATTGGCGCCCCTGTTTCAACCCATACCGTTGGGTTGGGGTGGGGATGTGGCATGGGAAAAGAGCGGAGGGTTTGTTCTATTCTCCCTTCTTACCGCAGCCCAAAACCGACCGTAATGAGTCGTAATTTGAAGCACGGATAAATTGAAGACGTGCGCGCACGATTCGGGGGGCTGGCAGTATTGTGGTTATAGAGGAGCGAAAATAAAGAAAACACATTCCCTACCATTATGTGCGGGGTGCCCGAATCGATGTGTCTCATTCTTTCGCACCACTCTCTTGCGCTGTTGGTGAGATGCGTTTTTGGTCTACGATTTTCACCCAATTTTCATTCCTTTTCTCACTTTTCGCTTATTCGATGGGGGTGGAAGAGCAAATCGAAGGCACCGCTTGAGGGAGGGAAAAGTCTTCTGACTCTGTGGGTAATGTAATTATTTGAAGTTTATTAATATTGAAGCAATGAAGGACTAGCAAACCAAATGGCGACATGCGTGGCTCGAATCACCGGAGACTCTTGACGTTCCACTCACTTCCTCTATTTACGAATGATTTTATTTATTTTTAGAGGAAATCTTATGTGACGGTTTTTAGAACATTTTTAATGGAATAACTCAGTTGCATTATTTATTTTTAACACAGTTTGGTTGCATTATTAAAATAATACTTCATGTGCTAATGGCAACAGTCCTTTCAAATAATAAATATTTATTTTTATATGAACTTAACACTAAAGTAATGTTGAATTTGCCTCTATAATGATGAAAAGGTCAAAATCTCATCATCAAGAGCGACCGGAATTGTGAATCTCGACTAAGACATATAAGTGATAAACAGATTGACAAGAAAACTATCCAGAATTGTATAATGTTTAACGTTCAAACCAGTTTTGGGGGTCGTGACCTCACGCTCTAAAAAATAATATTTCCATTTTTATAATGTTTCAAACCCTCAATCAAGACCGACTGAAAAATATTCTTCTCGTCTTCCGTTTATTGCAAAAAAATTTTACTTGAAACAAAAACGTTCCTAGCAAAACCATTGCATCAATCGCATTTACAAGCTATAATTAGTTCGTTTATGTAGCTTGTAAATCTCGGACAAATATCCCAAAACTCAATACCCGGAAGAACTGGGGAGAAAGTATTATTACACTTTAATTGGTAGCTTATTGGCCATCAACGGAGCAGCCAAAAATGGCTTCATTTTGTTGCACTATCCCAGCTCGAGTCCAAAACCGATGTAAAACATTGCTGTGTTGCAACCATTATTAATAGCATAACTGGTGAGTCCTCCTCAAGCTGCCACATTCTGGCCGTGCTCTTGTTTGATTGCACCGGAATCGTCCAAGGAAGCGACTCCCCCTCCTAATCGTAGCTCTTTTTCCAAATCCTGAAGCCAAAAGACCCCAGAGGGACGACCAGGAGCGGAAAGCGCACCGAATGAGAGCAATTATCCACTTTCCAGTGGCACGTACTGGCATATGCTCGGGCCGCGACCATCACGAGCACGAGCTTTTTTAGCAAGAAATTTAATTGCACCCCCTATTTGCACCCGTTTGCCATCCAGCCGCAAGTTCCAGGTGGTTATTTACACGGAGAAAAACAGCGTATGAAATTGGCCTTGATGAAACGGCCCGCCCGAAACGGACGGTAGCGTTGGTTGCTTTGTGCCTGTTTATATGTTGCTTGGTGTTTGGGTAGTAGTGGGTCCCGTCCAAAAATGTATAAATTTCGTACGTTTGCTTCCTTCGTTTGCCTATTTGCACAACTGCCCCGTGTTCGTCTTCCTGCTCGTGTTGATCGTCGGAGCTAGCCAGCTAGCGTCGGTTACAACAGCAGCGCAGTAAGGGCAATGTACCGGGCCACGGATCATTGCAGACTTCTAGGCTTAATCGAACCGAAATGTCGGCTGACTAATCGCTGACCAAAAGCTGGTCGAAAAGAAACGAAAACTTTGAAAGAGAAATCAATTTCGATTACGACTCCAAATAATAGTGATTGAGTAGTTCGAGTTTCATCAAACGATAGAATTGGCTCACTTCTGCTCCTCAGCATCCGTTCCCTCCCTAGCATCTGCACTCACCAGCACAGCCCCGGCTTAGGATCCAGGATGGAAACCTCACATTCAGACACACAAATGAAAACATTCGCATCTACCCAAGTGAATGAGTGGCCTGAACAAAAGTGGCTTGAATGAAAATCTCCCCAAGCTGAAAGATGAATGAAACACCGTAAACAAAAAGAGGACGCTGAGCTTTGATAAAAAAAAGAAAGAAACCCCCCGCAAGAAAGCTGGACGAAAGAAGCAGAAGGAACGCGAGTAGCCACCATACAAAAAACGAAGAGAAAAGCTTTATAATTACAAAAATCTAATTTAAATTAATGCATTAATGTTCCGAACAAAAGCCACTCTCCAAGAGCAGACACATATACACATACGTCCGAGCGAGGGAAACGGAGGAACGAAAGAGAAAAGCAGAGGCACAGAAACGAAACCACGATCAGACCCGTGCATATCAGCTACACCGTTTTGAGCCGCATCGAGCATCGCGTTGCTTGAATTTTTGACCATCGATCGGCTCGATCGGTTGGGCACGGGCCACCAATATCAGCACGGGCAAAAGCTTCTCCGATTCGAATGCAAACTTGATTGTGCTTTTTTGGAAAGTGCAATTAAAATAAATCATCGACATCCTTCGTTTTATTGATCAAATTACTCAACATAATTGCCCTCAACAATATTTCAATTACAGTGGCGGTGGTGCTGTGTTCTTCCCGTGCTTCCATGGATTCGCGTTCCATGGAGCTGTTTTGGTTTGCGTTTCATTCGGTTGCGATGGAACGATTCCAAGCGGACGAGATACACTGTGCAGAGAACAACGTTCATTCCGTTACTGAAATTATTTTGTTTCTTTGGCTAAGAACATTTAAATTTGTATTATAAGGTGAGTATCGGCCGTGGAAAAGTGATGGGAGGGTAGGAGAGGGGAATAATTATTTCTTCAACGGACGTTTGCATGCTGGTAAGAGTGCACCCGAGTAAGGCCGGTAGCAATGTACGATTCTCGCAGACAGTATGACTTTCTTCCGCCAATCTTGTGTTGTTTTAGCGAGGAGATTCCGGTTTTAGCGAGGAGATTAAGTCGATGGGGGAGGCAAAATCGGAAAATAAAAACAACATTCAATTTACACACTGATACTATTGAACACGGTTAGCATGACTTAAATTGTAGCTTGTCATTTTGTTCGAAAGTTCTTCTGAAAGAGTCAATTGAGAAAAACATTTGAACTTTAGTTTTATTCTAATCAAAATACCCATGTTGCTGAGTTATAAAATTGTGATATTAAAGTCAAACTTAAAAGCTCCAATTAAAAGTCAGTTATTGCTCAGTTATATAATTTTAAAAATCTTATACTACTTATACTTAAGAAAAGTCTTTAACATCTTAAAGTTAGAAAAACATTGAACATTCAATTTTCAGTTCCAATCACACTTCTCTGATTTAACGTATACCTAGTTGCAACTGCACTGAAATGCATGCACCAGAAAAATCTCCACTATTAATTATAATAATACGAACCCGTGGCCCGTATTAGATGCTAAAAGCTTCCAAATGTTCGGAAAACGTGGGTGGAAAGTGCTCCGCCACATTTTCCATACAATTATCAATCTTTACACTTGGTCGCTTCAACACTCCAATGGTCCGGTTATCGCTGTACCTTTCCGTTGTGCATTCGCAGCCCCCACATTTAACTTATCCATCAGTTCGGCTACAGACTCTCCTGCTTTTTCACCGTGCACGTGCTCACCACTCTAAAGCCCCCCAGCCCTCCCCCCCCCCCCCCCTTGACCATTGCTTTAAGGCGCACGAGCTCGCAGAATGCGCTTGCCAGATGAAATTATCCGCGATGATATTACATAAAACACACTTATCAACCAATTAGCCCGAACGCGCACGCCCGGGAAGCTCGTGCAGCGAAAAGAAAAGAGCATCCGCCGTTAAGAGTGGGCTTTGTGGGCTGCTCGAAGTGTGGCCGGCAGCCACATCGCCCACCCGCTCAATCAAACCCAATGCCCCCGGCGTTCCCCTGCTCCTCGGTTTGCTTGATTGATGATGAAAACCATCAATGCATAATGGAGCCCACCCCTCGCGGAAGGTGGTGAAAGGTTGAAGGGAGCGTAATTTCCATAGGCTCGAGCCCATCAGCAATCCGCCAACCAGCCTCTATGGCAAACCATTGCGCACCGCGGCCCTGCTCGTACGAAGGTGACTTGGAGAATTCTTACTTCTTTCGTACGACTTTTCTTCTAGGTAGCCTTCTGAGTTTCTCCCTTGGGTCGGATTTTAAGCACGATTGCGATAATGGAACGGGAGCATAAAATTGCTCCCAACTGTTCCACTCCCCCTCCCACTCCCACATCGCCTCCAACGTGCCGAAACGTTTGCTCGTTGCCGAACGCAATGAATCAGTTGACTGTTTGTGGCGTGAATAATAACTTAATGATGACGACAGACTGGTCAACTCGGAAAAGCTGGGATGGTAACACCGAGCTGGGGGGAGGGAAAGGTGGGGCGAAGAAACATAACCAACTGAACTTATTGGATGTTTTCGTAACGAAATCACTTAGCCCCGAAAGAACGTGACCACCAACTCTTGGTACGGTGAATGGGGCGGTGGGACTTATTTCCCTAGCGCGGTACAGTTGCTGATGGTGTCCCTTTTTGTTGTCGTCCTAGTTTGATGCAGGGCAACAGAAGAGGTGGCACAGCGTGGGGTACGTATGTGGGTAAGGAAATTGGACCTAATGAAGGTAATTATGGTCATCGAAAGGTGTCCCTGAGGAGAAATGTTATTAATGTGCTTGGCGAGCACAACATGACTTCCTTCAAACAGTGGTACACATATCATACTACGCCGGCTAAAGCGGATGCCGGAACCTTAAGTAAAATGGAACATGAATTACATATGAGCATTGCAACACATTGTCTGAATCAATTCCTAAGTATTGAGCTTGGGACAATCATTTGCCAAAGGTACGAGTGTCAAGGTGAAGACTGATTGTCGAATGAATGCTCTGATAGTAATAGTTAATTAAATTACTTAATTTTTTTTTATCCCTTCCCTGGTATTTAGTTTTTATAAATTACATTTGTTAAACAAGCTAACTTCTAACATTAGGAACATTAAAATTGATCTTTATAAAATTGGCAATTTGTCAATTAAAAATATCAAAATAATATCTATTCCACCTTTCTTACAAGGGGTCTCGTGGAACAGTCGTCATCTCGCTCGACTTAACCTCATATGGTGGATTGTGGGTTCAAACCTCATATGAATCGTCCCCCCGTATTTGGGCCTCCACACGTCATGGGCTAGCGTACCGTATTATTCGTTTTTGTGTGAGAGTTTGACGGAACGGTACGGTACACGTGCCCGGTACCAGTGGAGTTCCTTCCAATAGCAGGTGACTTCGTCTCACGTGACAAAAAGTAGATCAATTCTGCAAGCTGAGCTACTTGTCTCACGCGATATATCTGCTTAATCAGAAACAGTCGAATTATCCAGTTTGTTGCGAGCCAAACTGAACAAAATAAATTTGAGCACATTTCACACTTATTTTTCATGTTATTAAACAAAAAAATAATTAGGTTAACTGGGTGAATTGAGCAACTTTAATGTAAGCACTGCCGGACAGCTCTTTGCATTGTTTACATTTGACGCGCGACTGTCCAAATGTTGATGTTACGGTATGAGAAGACGCTATGGTCGCACCAGTCAGATGGAAGGCCACAATTGCCTCAGTTGAAGAAGACTATAGCGGGCTAGCCCGAGACGTGTGAAGGCCTAATAACAAGGATTCGCAATCAAGTTGAGTCAACTCCTGGACAACTGGAATACAGTCAACTCCTTTTCAATAGTCCACAGGTAAGGAATCACTATATTAAATCGGTTAGCACACACTAGAGTATCAATTTAGAGCTGCAAATACGAAACAAATGACATACAATCAACTTCTCATCTTGCACAAAACATTTATGTTTACAGATCTTGTTGTATTAAACAAATCTCAATCTTTCAAACGTTATTTTATAACCGGGATAAAAACTCAACCCAGAATTTGAAAATATTTCTACAGGGTGTATGAAGAATTAATATAGGATGAATTAGGCTTTTTAGGATAAGTTCAAAACGAATAACAAGTGTAATGGGAAGGTTTTTTGTATGTTTGAAGGATCTTATTTTGATTGTACATCATATCAACGCCGATCCGATGGTACAGACGGCATCTCGACCATTTGAGACATCGTGAGATTACTGAACAATAGTTTATTTTAAGCATATTAGCTTCTCCTAGCCATCATGCAGACTAAATTGGTGATAAGTTGTATCTGGGTATAATTGTAAAAACGTACTTTTAAAAAATTTCCCAGTAATCCTAATTAACCCGCATTGCTCTAAACAATTGATGTATTAGCTCAATTCAATGGTTAGATATAAGTTTGAAATGTTAAGCAATCGTTGCCGGTCAAGGCCTGACTGTACCACTAAAGGGCTTGGCTATTGATGACCGATAACAGGATAATCAATCCTACGTATATCAGTCCATAACGGGCATATTGTTGAGTCGTGCGAGTTAACGAATGCACCATGGAAATGATTGATGTGTGGCCCAATCAAGCCAAACAACTTCAACTACAACGAGAACATCCGTAAAGATTAGGCATGTGTAAAATGAACGAGAATCGCACCGTTCGAACAGTTCGGTAAAGTGCACGAACGAACGAGGTTCTTAACAAAAAGAACGACCAGGACTTTTGGAAGAAACTGACTACACCGAACGCGTTCGAACGTTCCGTTCAGTGTTCGACGGCACACATAAATGTGGTAATAAAACGTGCAAAATCATATTGCTTTCTCGCTCTTTCTCGCACCGTGCGAACGGGTCGTCAGAGATCAAAATGTACCCTGTTGGTGTTGAAATCATACCCATACAACTCAATTCCTCGAACGCCGTCGAATTTGTCCAGCAGTGTTCGATACGTGTGCTGTTGGTGTGGAAATCGTATCTATACGACTGAATTCATCGAACGCGTTCGAACTGGTGTTCGATCTGTGTTCTGTTGATGTGTAAAGCGTACCTACACAACTGAATTCATCGAACGCGTTCGATCTGATCCGTTAGTGTTCGATCTGTGTTCTGTTGGTGTATAAATCGTACCTACACAACTGAATTCATCGAACGCGTTCGAACTGGTGTTCGATCTGTGTTCTGTTGGTGTATAAATCGTACCTACACAACTGAATTCATCGAACGCGTTCGAACTGGTGTTCGATCTGTGTTCTGTTGGTGTATAAATCGTACCTACACAACTGAATTCATCGAACGCGTTCGAACTGGTGTTCGATCTGGGTTCTGTTGGTGTGTAAATCGTACCTACACAACTGAATTCATCGAACGCGTTCGAACTGGTGTTCGATCTGTGTTCTGTTGGTGTGTAAATCGTACCTACACAACTGAATTCATCGAACGCGTTCGAACGGGTGTTCGATCTGTGTTCTGTTGGCATGGAAATTATACCTATACAATTCAATAGATCGAGCCCGTCATGTTGATCCATAATTAAGTAGTTTTTTTTTAAATAGAATCCTTAAGTGTGTATAAGGCATGGGGTACAATATATGCAGGAGACATTTTTGCTCGTATTAGTTTTTACATGCTAGTTTTTGGTCGGTTTTGCGATGGATTGTGTTGACCAGACAGCCGAGTGTTTAATGTTTTTAAATGATTGGTTTCAACCGCAGAATGAGTACTTCTTTGGCTACAGTATGCGTCTATGGTGGGTAAATGAAAAAGATAACGAGCGTTCTTTGTGAATAAAAACCTCATGAAACAAAGAACGAAAGAATCGTCGTTCGCGTTCGGTTCTTTTTGGTGAGCGAACTAGTTCGTTCGCGTTCGGTGAAAAGAATCGTTTTGCCCATGCCTAGTAAAGATACACACCTAGTAAAAAGTAACACAACAGACTTTACAGGTGTAAACGATCATCAAAGACATTTAACTTAACTGCCAAAATGTGTTCCGTATCATAACAACCATTAAAATCCATTATCTCTCAGAAAGTCAAATTAAAACTGCAAACTCCATTACCGTAAAACTACAGCAAGAGGCTCATCATGTCCAGATGTTTTCGTTATCACTCGATAGCTGGACGATCATATGAGACTAATTTCCAATTCCAATGCTACGGATCATAACATCAGACCCAGCTCCAGTTGCTACTGCTTGTATCGATCTATTTAATTGCAAGATTGCAGCTGTGCCACCGTTCCGCGTGTGAAGTCAATTGCAATTTGTTGCTCAATTTTTGACTGTAGTTGTACCGTATCACTTGAACGGCCTGTGTGCCACCCATATGCCACGCGCTGAAGCTTATTATTTCTTAACAACAATTTGGAATTTCTTCGGCTAATCGTTTTGGCAATGCAAACATATTCCGACCGCCGAGCCGTTTTTGGATCAACATCAACCGCAATCATCTGCCAGACAGACTGGCGATCCAACCGCGATCCAACCGTTTGCCCGATCGGTGTGGAAAACTGAAGCACAGAAGTGAAAAACTACACCAATCATCGGTAGGAAACGTTCGGTTGCCGGGAGGGTTGGGAGGTGAGTTGCCTTACCCGGGCCTTGCCTCGTTGCGATCGATCGCTTGATCTAATTGGAGTTGAATGGAATGGAAGCAAACGCACCAAATTGACGCTGTAAGGTGGGTAATTTCTTGAACAGTCATACAGCACACACACGCAAGAATCGGTCGTGGCTTTTAAGTGATCGAGAGTGAAATGGGAAATTGGATGGCGCGGCAGCCGGGGGTAGGACGACTCGATGAACAGACAAGCCAGACGACTGTTGTCGAATCGTCGCGGAGAGCGCGAGACCGGGCTGTGCGATGCAACCGAAAATTTTGTGCTAAAATCTCTACCGAAAAAGGAACGCACCAAACGGAAAGGAGAAACATTTCTGATCGCGGTAATGATGATGATATGAGTAGCGTTATTAATTCGTAATTTTTATGGCCAGCGTAATTATGGCCGCTGCTCGGAGCAAACATTTTCTATTCCCTTCATCATCATCGCCGGCATCATCGCCGGCATCATCACCACCATCATCATCATCATCATCCGCTTCATCGTACAGGCACGCTCGCGACCAAGAGAAGCAGGCAAGGGGGAAGTGCCTTGCGGTCGGTTGGGATGTTGGAATCGAAGCGAATTGCAATTATGCTGCAACAATAAAGCCGTGTGCGCGGTACTGATCACGCCAGGCACAAATGGAGATTTAAGTAGAAACGGAAGGCACGAGCTACGGGGCGCAAATGGTTAGAATTTTATCGGTGAAAAGGCATGTTATTATTGGGCGGAATCGGGATGCTTGTTCCGGGAGCGTGCGCAAGCGGTTAAGAGCATCTAATGTGTGCGGGATTTTGATATGAAAATGCGCACAATTACACCGGACCCGAGCGGCTGAGGCAAATAATGTTTCATGTTTTGAGCAATGAAGCTTGCAGCGGCTTCTGTTAGTTTGGAAAGCAAGGAACAAAATGGAAACAACTTCCATCATCGCGGTTTTGTGCGTTGCTCTCTGATACAGTAGCAGATAACAGAGAGGGCAGGTTGATGTGCAGTCGATGTTCACTATCAATAAAATTTGAGGATTTCCGGCGTGTAATGTTCTTGCAATATAGTTATATCGTCGTTGAGTGTCAGTAGTAGTTTATTTTGATTCGTAGTAGATAATATATTTTTTTTTTTACTAATTTTCGTCGTGATAGTGGGTTCAACATTTAGGCCAGGGGTCTCCAAACTATGGCCCGCGGGTCGCATGCGGCCTTCGAGAGCCTATTATGCGGCCCGTGGCAACTTTGCAAAGGTAAAAATAAATAGCTAATTTTTGTGACTATTTTTGAAGAAAATGAAATATATGCTTTTCTGAGACGTAGGCAAAGCTTAAATAATAGAGAGCTATAGAATTTTTGTACATTATTATTATTATTATTTATTTATTAATCTTCAACGGGCCCTATGGCCTAATTAAGATGTAACAGTTCATTAAAAAAAAAACATAACAAAACATGATTTGCAGCGCAATTCACTGCGGCCATGGCAAAAGCCGGAGACGTTCCTTGAAGCACTGAGTTGAGATGTCGAAGTCGAAGCAATCCGAGACAGTGTTGAAGACAGCCGACATGCGGAACATAGGGTCAGACGACCTGCGCTGGAACGGGGTTGAGCGAGCCGTAGAGTTTCTCTAGACCTAAGTGTTCGGGATGGTGCATAGATATCGACTCGATGCAACAAAGGCGATGAGTCGATAGAGCCATTTAGCAATCCAGCGATGAAAGAACACTGTGCATTGCGTCTTCTAACCGAAAGAGGTTCAAGGCCTAGAAGACGGCACCGCGCAGCATACGGAGGAAGATTATTGCGATCTTGCCAGGGAAGTAGGCGTAGGGCATATCGCGTGAGTTTACGTTGAATCGCCTCAAGTCGAGCAATTGAAGAAGCGGTAAGTGTTAGTGTTTTCTTATAAAAACGGATATTAAACGTTCACAACAACCACAGGCAACGTAAAAATGGCCATTAACTCTATTATATGTGAAGCGGCGAACTGAAAAGTTTGGAGGCCCCTGTTTCAAGCATTCTACATTTAAGTTTTGTGTTTAGCAATTGCTGGATGTTTTAGATTATTATTTGATGTTGTGCGGTTCGACGTTGAGTTAATAAGTTGATTTGTATGTAAAAGAACATTCTGATGTTCACACTCCCTCAAACCAATTCGAAATTATATTCGAATAAGCATTAAAAGTATTAAAAAGCTCCTCAAACTGAGCTTCATTTTCAACCAGAAAGTTTCCATTCAAAAACTGTACAATGTATGTTCAAAGACAAGCAATTACACATCTTTGGAGTACCATTGTTGAAATGTATTTTTTTAATAATTGCTGATGGTGTTGAAACGGTAAAAGAAACCCTGTATAATATTGCATAAATAGTCCGAAAATTATCAATGATAATGTATGAATGTGAACACCGTTAAAATGAACTATATCAGAGTTGATGATAATTTATAAAAATTCTTCTTTTTGAATGCTTTTTTTCTTCTATAATCAAAGGACATAAAGCTTTGGAAGCGACCTATGATTAGCGACTGCTCATCTTGTTAACCAAATGATTGATATCTGTTAATGGACTGATTAAACCAAACGGTTCTCAATAAACCGGTACACTCCCTAAAGGTAACCAATGAATTCAGATTTATGTCGCCTTGGTGACTGAAACCATTGGTGCTTTCTGAACATTAGGTTACTTAACATTCTCTAATTAGTAAATTAAATTCATTTTCTACACAGAATGATCGGCCATTTCCCTTAAATTCACTAAATAAAAATCAATAAATACCTCTGTGTACTTATCAAGAACTTTTCAATTTTATTAAACTAAATTTACCTTTCACACACTATCTGAGTGCAACGAAACACATTATAGGAAAGTAAAGCCCTACAAACAAATCAGATTTATCTTTTCAATCAATTCCATGAACCAACTGTAGCACATCCAATTCAAAGTGCCGTCGGTAAAACTCGCATTCCAGCCATTGCGCTACTCCGGCGAACATCAGTGCCTTCGTTCGCTCTGTCATTCAGACCAGCAAACATACCCTTATGAGCGACCGAGTAGGAAGGTACATTTTCCAAATCAACATCTCAATTAAATCTCTAAACCCTGCCTCTTGATCTTCCGCCCAAACGTTCATACACTCACCGTGTGCTCTTCTACACACTCCAAATATACCTAGAAAACGTCAATTTTCAACATCTGCCTCCCATGATGCCGCTACTGTTGCTTCTGGCCGTTCCTGCTTGCCGTTCGCTGTCGCAACGGTTTTATTTCATCCTGCACTGAAAGTCCTTTCCAAAGCATTTTGTGCGACGCACTTCATCCAGCTCTTCTCCACCACGGCGAGACTTCCACACAAACCACGGGGGAAAAATTGATTTCTGTTGAAAATTTATCTTATAAATTTAGACGCTCCAGCTTCCTTTATAAATTAAAATCGTTTAAAACCATATCGTGCTACCGTCGTGCTACCAAAAGAACCCGCCACGACTGCTCCATCTCCGTCCGCACTCGGGATGTTCATTTTATCCCACTCGCTATATGCTCTGCCAGCCTGCCTGCCTGAGGATGTAATAGCATATACACACACACACACACACAGAAATATGTGCGGAGTAGGCAACATTATAACATAATTCTACACAACCAAGCCAACCTGTATGTGTACGTGTGGATGCGTGTATGCTTGCCGCCAGTGCGGACGAAAGGGACAAACGGCAGCTCCATTCCGAAGGATCCGAGCTGAACATTTAATTTGAAAATAAAGAGAACCTCTCTTGCCACCTTCCTGCGCTTTCTTCCTGTGTCATCCCGTATCGTACCTTCATTTCCCGACTCTTCAACCTCGCAGGAACACACAGGATCTACGATCGTTAGTTCAGAAATTAACCAAGCTCCCCAAATGCTTGATGGCGGACAGCAGGAAGCAGAGGGCATCGGGCAGAACATGTTGGAAGATAAATTGATCTCTCCGAGCGACAGCTTTCGAAAAGGGACGCAGGCAGGAAGGCGAGACTCAACACAGCGACTCTCTGCGTTTCTGTGTCTCCCCCGTCACTCCACGCCTTCCCACAGCCCCCTTGTTTGTCATTTTTTATCTCGTTTGCGCTGAAGACTGTGGTGGTAATGGTGGTTGAGAAGCAGGAGAACGCGGCGGAAGCACAAGACGACACGCGCGTGTTGGGACGGTGTCGGGCCGAGGAAATGATACAGCAGATTTAAACAGCCACTTTAGTTACCGTCGATCAGCATCCAATTGTTGATGGGGTTGGGCCCAATGCCGAAGTCTTCGTAGTGCTCGAATGCCAAGCCCGATGTTGGCGCGAGCAGCTTCTCGCCCATGAAACTGGTCGTAAGGTGGAAAAAGGGATGAGGAAGGGAACGATGATGAGTATAGCGAAAAGAATCACGCAAACACGTGTACGCTTTTACAGAGCGGTCTCGACGTTACAACGTAATCGCTCTATACGAGAGAGAGAATGTGCATTAACATGGCATACTTTTCCACCAAACCGCGAGCGAGCTTGGTGGAGAAAACGAGATGTGCATGACAATTTACACTGAGCACGAAAAGGATGTGATGATGTTGTTGGCCACGCGCGAGCATATGATATGGAAGCGAAAGATTTTCCCTTCCGTGTGCTGTTTTCCTTCGCTGCGTTGTTTGCTTTGGTGATACGATTTTGCAGCATTAATTAAATTTGCGAAAATTAATTATATGTTTACAGTCGCGCGAGAGAGCGACAAGAAGCGACAAGAAACGCGGAGCGTATCTGGCGCTATGTGGTTTAATTATCTCTATTGTGCGTAAGATATTCCACCTTTTTGCTCGTAAACATTCAAACCTGTAAACAAGACAAAATTCAAAACAAAATTCAATGTTTGTTTTTAGAAAAAAAATAAGATCCTTTTTGCGTCCAATATCGCAGCTTCCGATACGGACCAAAACAGCTGCACCGGGTGGATGTTGTGCTGAGGCAGCTGATGAGCTAAAGGTGAGCTGAAGCAACATCCCTATCTCTCACATCTCTACTCCTCTCGCTCTAATGGGTGGAGCTATCGGGGAAGATAATAGGCGTCATTTTTATCTCGATCAACCAATCGCAAGATTTATCTCATATTGCATTTCGTGAGCATAGTACAGTGGAGAGAAACAGGATTCTGGTCCAGTTTGTGAGAGAGGACAATCGTTGTGGTGATTTTCAACAGTTTGAGGAGCCGTAGCATGGCAGTAGCGGCCGGTAAACAGCCATTAGTGACAGTGTGGGCTTCCATATTTAAGGGTCAAACACTTCAAACCGAAAATAGCTGCGGCTGGTTAGCAGGTTAATATAAGAGCACCAACTCTCACCGAGTAAATCGGTACCGATGGAGGAAGGAGGGCTAATTAATCAATAAGGATGGAAAAACATTTCATTTCCCGGTTCCCGGATTTTCTATTTCCTGGAAGATATTTCATGATTGATTTTGTTTGTATAGAAAGCCGTCGGCAAGAATTCTGTCTATTATTGTAACTCATTATGAGACATCAAAAATCGTATCGTATCGTTGGTGCATTTCGAATTCAAGGAAACTTGGCGTGGTTCTTGCCGAGTAATTAGCTGCCGTAATGCCTTAATGACACCAAGCATCCAGCTCTAATTAAACTAATCATCTAGCCTAACAACATCCTAATAGCATTATATTCCATGTCTGGATTTGAACATAAAAACGACATCATTTAAGGATTTGGAAGAACTATACCATACTCGATTGTAATTTCAAAAGAAGAAGTCACACAGTTAATTAACACGAACATTTTATTGATCACCTTTTTAAACAAATGGCATTTGATAATCATAAAATAAATCATCAAATCATCGCGATTTTCATATTAGTTTTACCTCTGAAGTGCCGCAAACATGGGCCTATTTAAAGGCTATTTTAAATTGCATGAGTACGCATATAGCTCCTTCGAAGAAAATAGACATATTTCAACAACATGTTCAGCATAACATTACAATTACTAACATGTTCAGCATAACATTACAATAAACATCATTATGAATTTATTTTTAGCTTACTCAAATCAAACCATTGCAATATGTTAAGCCTTTGTAAACCTTTTGTGTGTTTTTCAATATTATTCAATATCTCGATATTAACATTGATACCCATGATACTTATAATAGAAACATTCCTGCCGTGTGACTCCACCCTTTTCCTCAAGTCGATCGTCAGATAGATATTGAAATTGACAGGCAAAATTAAAATTAATTAATTCAAAATGCCAATCTTTTAAGCTCTCAGCTTAACCTTGAGCACACTAACACGATACGAAGCCACTTCGTACAAAAACGAGTCTTGGAGCAGCAACACCGGCAACATTTTATATTTTCCTAGATTCGTGGTTCCTATCCGGCCTTTCCGACCTCTGCACAACTTGTTTCGATTGCTGCTGCTGCTGCTGCTGCTAGTCCTGCCTTTAAGCTTGCAGCAAAAATATGGCATGAAACATCAAAACTGCCCTGCTGTGGACCAGGCAATGCCAATGATGGTGGGAGAGAAAAGGTTTCCACTCTCCAGGTGCCGCAGTCTGGGCGATTGGTGAGCCGCTGGAATCTCGTCACGGCTTGAATAATTAATTAACGTTGCTTTAAAGCACCTGTCCTGTGGGTTAAGTCTGTCTTGATCGATAAGGAAAAGTCGCACCACACCACACACCTCCTTAAGCCTTGCGAGTAGAGCGAGAAAAATCCCCTTGGCTAAGCCATGCAGACGCCCGAAGACATTGAAGAGCGAAGGCAATCTTAATGAAATCAAAAATACCAATCATCTCATGCGCTCCCTCTCGCCAGCGCGTCAAAGCGACGCAAAAGGCGCCAAATCAAGGCTGCGGCAAAGCTGATGTTTAGGCACCGGAGGAAGGAACCGGTCAAAGAGGGCGACACAACTGCATTCCGCCAGTATCTCGGCCGGCAGCGGTGCCGAGATAGCAATCGACTTAATGTTGATTCTAGCGAACGCGTAAAATGGGAGATGATTAGTAATAATTGGTGTTAGCTCATAGTCATGTGATTAATTCAAGTCAGAACTTATTTGCATACGCAAGAAAGGCATTTAGAGCGGTGGAGCGGTGCGATGACGCGAAACCTAACCACAACTGCAGTACATTACAACGCATTAGCCTTCTGACATTGCACATAATGGAATTAGGATGTTGTTAGGCTAGATGAGTAGTTTAATTAGTGCAGGGCGCTTGATGTCGTTTCATTACGGCAGCTAATTATTCTGTAAGAATCTGTTATCAACTTCAAATGGATTACATTTAACTTACAGCAGAACGGCTTTTCAAATAAGACACTTTATAACGAATGCTTTAAAAATGCTCGCCAGTCATTCAAAAACTATCCACTTATTTCAGCAATATGTAGCAAACAACATGGTATTGTTTATGAAAGAGCACAACGCGTAATAAAATCACATTTTAACCCTAATAAAACACAAAAGCAGCATTCTTTTCCTGCGCCGTAATCGAGTGAGAATGTTAAGCAAATCAAGTTATTTTCACTTTACCGACCGTGCCAACCATTTCGGGGTCGTTCCCTGGAGTGCAAAACTAACCTGCTACGATGCCCGCCGCTTAAGACAAGCTAACAGGAAAATCTGCCATCTTCCAGCCCGACATCTTCTTGCATCGGTCTTCTTTCAGGCAGGGAAAAAGATTTCCCCAAAGGATTTTCCAACCGTTTCCACTCGTAAGGAGTCTGCTCAATTCTTGATTCGGTGCCTATTTCCTTCTTTTGCGTCCGTTGTTCCTTTGTTTTCGGGAAGCGATGGCAATTCAGTGTTACGGCCAAGTGGCGGCATCGTCCCACCATCATCTGGAAAGTAGAAGCAGCTAAGGATTTAAAGTGAAAAATAGCAAAGCACACACACACACACAGATCCACACACGAAAACAAAATTTACTTCTAGCTGCATCGGCATCGCGACGTCACTAGCGGAGTATAGTGGACGGGGTGAAGCAGAAAAAGATATTAAGTTGCTCTATTATTTTCTGCAATGCTAATAATGACTTTTAAATTCAATTTATTTACCCGGGGAAATTGTTTTGCAAAATGTTCTCTAATTTCGTTACGTGATTGTGCGCGAGCGAGCGCGCGCGCGTTCGCCCTATTTACACCATTGTTTACCCCGAGGTGAAGGTGCATCCCACTGGGTGGATCGACCACCCCGGTTTGTGAAGATGGCTGGAACGTGTCTCGTTGAGCGTTCCGATGAAAGCTTCGCACCGTGCGAAGGATTAGAAGGCACGGAGGTGGAGCGGGTGACCCGGTGATTTATGAAGAGCCTTGTTAGCATTTTGCATCACTGTCTTATGCTTCGTCTGACGATGGAGGGGGATTATTATCTATTCTTGAACGAATTAAGCGTACTTTGAATGCATCGACATGCTAGCAGGGAAGGATATTAAAGGCGTTATGTATTTTGTTAAACAGGTGGTGAATAATTTCTTACATCGTTATTTAAGTTAGAAACGATGGAATCATTTACATATCGAAATGAAGCGCAAATTTAATAAAAGAATTGGCATTTTTCATCTGATTATTGAATCAAATATGCTTATGCAGCCAACTACACTCACTGTTACGACGGCGAACGGATCTGTGGGCCACGCGAAGGATGCGGCCTTGTAAATCAAACCCGCTCGGGTAACAGCGATCTTCTCAACCGTTCAACACCAATAATAAACCTTCCCGCTAGTTGCTCTCTCAAGTAATTTGAGGAGCCTATGCCGCAGAAGGGGGTGAAGAGGGATGAGAGATTTCTTTCTTGATCTGAATATGCAAAATTAAAAAAGACGAGGTTTCTTCTTCTTCTTCTTTGGCTCAACAACCGATGTCGGTCAAGGCCTGCCTGTACCCACTTGTGGGTTTGGCTTTCAGTGACTAATAGATTTCCCCCCATAGCAGGATAGTCAGTCCTACGTATGGCGGCGCGGTCTATTTGGGGATTGAACCCATGACGGGCATGTTGTTAAGTCGTACGAGTTGACGACTGTACTACGAGACCGGCTCAAACGGGGTTTCTAAGAGTTGCAAAATCCGAATAGTTTGTTTATTAAAAGTTCGGTCCCTTTTATACCCCCGGAAGCCCATACATTTTTAGGGTGTTAGTGTATCCTTTCCGAGGATAATTAGCACATAAGTGTACGTACGCGTGAGTGCCGCATGTTAGTCTTTGTGACGCATTTTTATTCCGCTTTTACACGTAGCGTACCCGGTTTCTAGATTAAGGTGATCGCGCACCACGCAAATTTACAATTTGACACGTCCGTTACGAATTTAATAATCGCAACCGTAACACTCACGTTGCAGTATTATTAATGGTTTTCTATGTTTGTGCTATTTTTTTATTGTAGACTTTACATGCGAAATAATTGTTTGTATGTATCTGAAAAATCTGAATTACATAATAATGAAGAATTAGCATTGAAAATCGTCAAGTTATTTGATGTAATATTGTAGTTTTAACCACAACATTATTGATCTAATACGATTCGTGCCGAATATATGCAAATGTTTCCCTTTTCCAGTGATTTTATAATTCAAGCAATAAAGCAAACATTTGATATGTAAAATTAATACCACATACTCCAAAAACTGTCAATTTAGGAGACCACGTCACATGATACTGCTTTGACAAACCTGCACTCCCCTACTCGTCCAAGTTTGTACTGTTGTAATGACCCCTTGCTCCAATGTCTGTCTGAGCAGTTCAATGGCAATTCTACCCCATTTCGACTGTACATGGTCTCTGTTCTCCTTCCTCTTCCTCTGTTATACAAAATACTAGACTAGTTAGAGCTAGTTGGTTTGAGTTGCAGTAAACGTAAGTATTAATCGGATTAATTTTTGTATTTGTATAACCTTGAGGGCGTAAAAATTAAATTGACAACAAAAAAATTGACTAAATAAATACAATATGGTGCATAATGACGCGTTTTGTATAATTGCCAATAGATACAACTATTGCAGCTCGCTTTAACTACAATAGTTAAGCAGCATTTATGTATGTCCGTTCCTAGAGCGTTTCTTTTTTCTTTTCGATTTTATACAACTATTTATCAATTGACTGTAAAGACATTCGATTTCTGCTTCCGTCGCAATCTAAAATGTGATTTATGAAAATACTTTCTTAAATGAAAATATCGATCGTGATGCTCTAGCTTGCATGATGGCATTTCGGCGCCATCATGCGCCATGCTATTATCATCTCATTTCTAGCTCGCATAAATAAATGTCGGGAAATGAAAAGCAAACTTTCACCCAACGGAAACCCCCAGCGAGAACCAATTCGACCAGGTCAGCCCAAAAGCGACTGCCCTGCTGGTGCCCTGGCCCTTTGCGGATGGGCGACGCCTAAACGTGCCCTAATGTCAATTTCGAAGCATAGGATTTGTGCTCTCGAAGCGCGGCTCGTTTCGTACGAAGCACCAGCAGTACCTGAGATTAATTACAAACAAACTCATTATTGTAATGAAAATATATTTAATTATTTTATCTCACACGTGGGGAGTCCTTGTTTAGTATCGGGTGCGCCCATGTGAGCCCCGTGAGGTAGTCGATGCTTGACCAAACTTCGGTCGCAATCACCGTCCGAAGAACGACCGCAGGTAAGGTTCCAGGAGTGTATTCACGATCAAGTGAAGTTCAGCGCGCAGTCCCTCAGCGTTATGACACACGTCACGCTTGTCCGGGCCGGGGTTTCCTCCGCTAAACGGTGACATTGATGATGCGGTTGGTCCTGATGAAGCATCGAAAGGTTGGTGAACACATACACACACACATGCAGCCAACCAGAACATGACAGTAAACATCCAACCAGTGGAACCCTGTCGCATCGTGCCCCAGCGCTGTGGAGCGCTGTGGATTCTGTTGGTTTAGTTTTATTAAAATCACATGCAGCTCTGCGCCAGCACGCTCCATACGTGTGCGGCTCGGTTGTCTTTGGAAGGGCTCTTCTAGGCTAAAATCGTTCAAACATCGGTGTGATGGAGGGTGTACGGGGGACGACAGGAAAACATGCAACGGTTAAATAGATTCGAAATTAGTTTGATATCTCGCAACTACGGTGGTTTAGACGCTTCGTGTCGTGCTGGCCTTTGTTTGGCTAGTGAGGACGGCATCGAAGATGATCATCAATTTATTTCGAAACTGTACTCTGGCGCAGACATTTCGAGCAACGGCATACGAGGCTACCAAGAATATTAGACGTGCTTTCTTACGAACATGAGGCGGTTACTTACGCAGACGTTGTAATGATTGTTGCTTAGAATATAGACAGCGACAGAGAATTGAATAAGTTAAACAAAAAAAATAACATAAGTAACTTTTTTAATAATATAAAGCCTAAAGCCTGAAGTAAAGTTTCTCAAAGCATGACGTGACTATTCATGTTATAATGGAAAATCAAATCAAATTCCTACAAAATGTTTGTGTTAAAATATCATAGATTTGTTATTCCGTTGTTGATTTCACAATCGTAAAAAACATAGCTTCATATGAAACAATCATAATAAAGTAGTGATAACAATTGTTTTATTTTAACAGAACTATAAAGCCCTTTTATCCAGCTGTCCGTATAACCATGCTGTTGAGAAAAGACAGTTCAATGCAAAAGAGGCTTTGCATGCTTGAGAGGATATTTGAGGGGAAAAAACAGTGATCAGAGTAAAACGCGCAACACAAAAACCACTAAAGTTCATGGAAAATTTCGAATGTTTTCATTGAACAAACATGAAGTTCATTAGTTAATTATTTTATTTCCATATTTAAATTCCATTTTCATGTACAACAGCTTCAAGTCTCACACGTTGGCGCGTACGAAACTATGTTTTCTCCTCATTGATTTCTATACCTAATAGCAATTTTGCCTGGTGGAACTAAATCGATGTCTAAGAAGTGCAAAATTTAGGAGCTATTTGATTAAGAGGAAAAATTACTTTTGGTATTCAAACCCCTTGGTTGAATCCAATACTTAAATTAATGTCACTGCTTGTAATACTATATACAGATCTTTAATAATACTATATACAGAGCTTTACATAAAAAAGATTATAATAATGGCAATACTAATCTATCATCTTAGGCTTAAGGTCATTTAATTTTAATTTAATTCAAATTCAAAGTTAAAATTTAATTTGAGTTCAATTTGCAAATAAAAATAAATGATTTGTGATAAAAATAAAATTTGACCAATTAGCCATGTTATTCGAGTATCCGGACGAGGTTGAGTCCCGATGAGCCTGGATAAAGGACGTTCCACTGTATACAATACGTGATTTACCGTTGTATGTAAACATATTTAATTACACAAATGATTCACTACCTTGTCGTAGAATTTAAATTGTTAAATATATCACAGTTTGTGACCGTGAAAGACATTGAAGTTATTGCAAACCGTATTACAGATATACAACAACAGTAGTTCTACATATATAAACATTTCAATTTATAACTATGAGAAGTAGCACAGGAGCAAAATAAATCATACATTACAACTGTATATTTCTCGAATTAACCAAGACTGTTTAATGTCTTCAGTTCCTGTAACAAACATTTTAGAGTACCTATTCCAAATCTAATCTCTTCGCCGCAACACACTCCAAGACCGAAGCTAAACAACTCCCATACGATACGAATGCCTAATACCACTGTCAAATATTGCGGACAGTCCCGTTTAGCCGTGATGAGATCATAATTCGACCAATTAGAGCCGGCACCCTGTGGTGCGATTTGACAATTCATTCGGTTTCCGACTCAATGTTCGGTCTCGGTGTGCTTTGCTGATTTAAAAACCGTTGAAAGCACTCGTTTCACAGTTTGCAGGGGCTGTCGCTAAGCACGGTAACCCCTACAGTGGTGCAGGGGAAGCATTCTACATATACTCTTTTTTGGAAACCACACACGACACGAGCATACAAAAGGTATGAGTTGTTGTGTATCTTTCATCATTCCATCCATTACAAGCGTATCCATTTCCAGCAATTGGGTACGAATTGGGCTCTGGACGGGTCTTGTGATTTAATCCTTTTTTTTCTTCTCCTTCTTCATTAGGATCCGCTCGCGAAGAAAAAAGTTTTCACAGGTTTTTAAACGTATAATTACATTTTTTAACGGCCTGCGGTTCAACGATGGGTATTGCTTTTGCCTTTCTCGATAAATCCCCGCCCAACCAAACATTGGGTATTCAAATCAAAGAGCTGAAAAATTCAATTTCTACCGGTTTTGCAGGCGGACGAAATATCTTTGCCGATTATATGAACCCGCTCGGATACATACTCACACGCCCCGCCTGTCACAAACACCCTCTGGGATGAAGAACTCGGCGGCGGGCCATTCCCTCCCGTCCAAGCAGCTTCATCCACGCTCGAACGCAGGAAGTGGGTTTGCATGGTCGCGCTTTGTGACAACTTCGTTACAAAACTCAAAACATGTTTGGTCTATGATTTTCACCGCATGACGTCCCCTTCCTCGGCACGGACGGGTGTCCATCGTGTAGCGCGTCCCCTCACCCGACACAAACACTCCCGGGCATCCCCGATTTGAAGGGTTCTTTTTAACCTCGCAAAACCAGCAAAGCTCGACCCCATTGATCTCTCCTGTGTGCGAGCGCAGTCGATAATTGTTGGTTCAAACAATATTTGTTCTGCTGTGTCGTGCATCCCTTTTTCCCGGATCGCCTTCGCCTTCCCTGGCCGCCCTGTTCTTCAACAATCGAATCACCTCATCAGCCTCATCAGCAGCATTCACCGGCAGCGTGCTTGTCACCAACGATTGGGAAATTGGGAAATTAGCCTTTGGTACCGCTGTTACTGCAGCTGTATGGAAAGCAGGTGAGCCGCCATGAGTGATATCGTTTCGATGAGGCTATAAAAAACAAGAAAAGGCTGCGTTTGTACTGGGCCGTTGGCTAAAGTGTTTGAATTTGAGAAGAAAAAATGGTACACAGCTTATGCAAACTGTTCAAAATTCGGTTTTTTTTTTCGAATCCCATGAGCAATTAATTTTTATCTTGCTTGATTGAAAAGCACTTTGATTACATTGTGTTTGGTGTGTGATGCCGGAGCCAGGGGATCTTTCATTACTTTTTTACACGATTTGGTTGATATTATGTTGCATGTGTTGGGTGTGCATGTGGCAATATTATCGCGAAAAATGCTAACATCCTTATAATATATAATGTAGTAGCTTAATTAAAATTACAACATCTTCGAATATCATTCTTGTGGATATCTGTTGGCACATTACGTACGCAAACACAATACGGTAAGCCTTTTTCACTACAAAATCTTTGGGGATAATAGCCTAACACCGGCACAAATTTGGATAATATTTATGATTAAAGCCAATATCCCTCTCCATAAGAAAGGTGATAATAATATTAAAGCAAGAAGAAAATAATATCTGTATAAATGATTTTGTTATTATTCAAACTAGGTATGGGGAACAGTATGACTAAACAATAAGATTCAGCAAAGCCTACAGCATACTCACACGTCACTCAGATACTATAATTAATCCTCATTGTCTCAAGCACCTCTTTTTTCGTTTATTTCAATGTCCCTTTTCCGCTATCTGTGTTAACTTTGGGTCAATTCATAGAAAATATACTTTTTACTCAAGATGCTTCTTGTTAGTTATTCCATTCTTAATATGACCTCGCAGGGTTGCTTTAAGTGTATTTGTGGCAAAAATAGTGTTTAACATCATTACTTTAATTAATTAATATCACAACTAGATCAATTAAATAGCAGGAACTCTTAAGAGTTATCTTTACCAGGCGTTAGTTCGCTCTAATTATTCGTGATTGTTCTTGTCGCGTAATTTTAGCTAGTCCTATGCGTATTTTTCTTTTAATGGAGCCACTAACTCGTGTGTAAATCACATCTTCATTCTTTTTTATCGTTTTAACGCCAGCTTTGGATTGGTAGATAACGTATGGTAGGCGAATTCTTATGTTGTCCAATACTACGGGCTAAACGATTAATTTGACGACATGATCCGAAATCTCGCAGAGCCTATCAGAATATATTTAAACCCATATTTAAAGTACAATGGACGGAAAAAAAATCAGACTCGTTGGTGCAATGAGTTTGAATCGACGCGAATGAAGAGTAGAAGCACCCATTCTAACCCATTGGTGCTGCGAGTACGGTGAAAAGTCAGGCCAAAACACACATAACTAAATGGAATGATGTGTATTCGACAAAAATAGTATGAAAATGGGAGATTAATCAGCCTCAAACATATGAATTATGTTGACTGTTTCCATACTTAAAATATTCTATACTTTAACGAGGATATTATATGCCACTTTTTGTTCCCTTTACTGGTATTCTATTGCATTAAATCTCATTAGGTTTAGGATTATGTCCAAAAGTGTTGATCGTGTGATTGATTGTATTTCAGTTTTAGATTTTTACATCCAGTCACCATATAAATGTTCAAAGCTACTTTTGTAGAAGATGACTGGTGTAGAATATTCTGTCAGCCTATGTTCCAGGTTCCAGGATAAGCATTTTTTCCAGGCCCCAAAACCAAAATTACAGAAAGTCAATGCTTTGCGTGGTAAAATAAGTTTGGCAATCCTTTACGAAGTAAATTTCAACTCGTAGTTTCCAAGATCATTTACAAAGCGATAAAACGTACGATGGGTAGTTTTAATTTTGCAAGTATTTTGTTATTATTCTGTACAAATTTTTCCCACGTTATTTGTGCGCTTCGTTCAACAGTTTCTATCATCCAACACATGGTTGTATAGTTTGGCATAAATATCGAAAGCAATACGTGTCATAATGACATTTAATTGATCTCGTTGCTCTCTTTGTTTATGTCAATTAAAAAAAGTGCAATAATTTGCAACGATCAATGTTGTGCATCTACCAAGCAATCATCACCCAATGATAAGTGTTTCATTAGGGCAATAATTTACCCATTTTGCACGAACGCACCACCATCCATCAATTGTCCGGTACATCACGCCCAAATTATTTGCAATTGTGTACTTTTTCTGCCTCATTACTTGCCGTATGTATCCTTGTGGATCTGGTATAAGAAAATTAGGCGTAACGATCGCAATATTGCACGCCAGATCGGTCACTTAATTGTTACCATTGCTTCGTAATTGTCCTACTGGTGAGTGCTTTTTTCTGCAAATACATGAATATGCTTTCGAAAGTGAGCTTGCATTTCTGGGGCTTTCATCTCACTCGAAACGGGAAACGTACCCGTTCGGCAGTGATTTTGTTCATTACGTTTTTGTGCACATTATTCCCTTTTGGCCGTTTAACCTGCTTTAATTACTTTTGCTTTCCTTTAATCTGCTGCATCCTGGCGCATGCGAAGGAACATTCCCGCTTTGTGGTTTGTGAGACGAAAAAGGAGGAAAAGTGTAAAATGACCCTCCCAAATAAACCAGTCCGGTCCTTTCCACTTGTCCATTACTCCCCGTGCTCCAACTGTGTTCTCTGCTGGTGCAGTAGAGAAAATGACGCTCGATACGAATCATCCTCTGCACGCCCGTAAGCTCCCTCAGAAAAGTGTGTCCCTCACGTAATGCAAATCGAACCGTACCGTACCCAAGCGACGAGGGTGTTCTAATTGAATTGTAAAGCAATTAAGAAAATATTCAAATTACGCATTTCGAGCTGCATCTCCCGGATAGATGCGGCCGGGTTGTGTCCCCGTTCGATGCATCTCGTCTGGTGCACCGAGCGAACCGAAAAAAAACGCCGCTTCCACCAAAACGAGGGAAATTGATTTCCCTAAAACGATGGTACACCGCAGTTTGCGTAGAGCCAACCGCTTACCTTCCTCCAGGACCTGTTTGTGGTTAGTGGCATGGTTGGAACCGATTTCGATGGCCCGACTCGGTGCTTGGTCGTCTGCCCAAGCTGATGGGGGCCTCGGAGCACAAATCAAATCAATCACAATTTGCCCAAAATTATACACTTCATCTAATCCATCTCGAGGGAGAAACAACATTCAATTTCAGAACTGCTTCAGTAATTTTTTTTGTGTGCCTGCCGTTCTCTCTCTCTCCCTCACTCTTCCTCTCATTTTTGCTCGATGTTCTCATTCGGTCCTAACGCTGATGGAACGAACCGATGAATAGATGGATCGATGAATGGACGGATGGACTTCCTCGATCTCTGCACCCTTGGTGCGGCAATGGAACCTTCATCTTTTTTCTTTCCTATTCCGGCCCTACCACTTTACTAAACACAGGTCTCGCTCCAATTGGCCTCCGGTATGCTCCTGTGAGGCCTTCCAATCGTTGGGTAACCGGAAGCGATAATGTATCGATCGATTGAATTAGAGTGATGGTAAAGTGGATAAGTTTTGATCAGAGCCACCAAAGTGAACCGTTTTCGTACGAATGGAGAGAATGGAGGGATTCGCTGCCAGGGGTTAAGTTGTGCTACATGGAAAGAGAATTGGATTGAAAATATATTATAATGCAAATGTCAAAACTGATTGGGTGACCAATTTCATGTATGTCTAATCTACTTGTATACAGAGAACTAACAATTGATGCCAGAAAAAAACATTAAATTGTTACATTTTGTACTTATGATTTTTATGCTATGTTTGGCCTGAAACGGTAATGATAAAGTACCAACTAACTCTAATTTAACTGTAAATATCATGCTAATTCAACTTTCACAGCATGCGTCACATTGTTCCTCAGAAAACATTGCTCTTCGCTGCTTCCTTCACTCAACAAACGTAACACAAAATCCCTAAACCAAATCAACTACGGAACGAATCGAACCCAATAAAGCATCAATGATTGATACAATCAAAATTGAAAATATCCAATTTGAGACAATGGAAGGCAGCAAAAAGCAGGTCTAAACTCTAGCACCAGCCAAACGTAACGCGCCGGCTAAAGGACCCTAAATCACATCAAACATTTACCCTGTGTCTCGACCAATCGGGCCAGCTCGAAGCATCAGAATGTAAATTGAATTTATAAAATAAATCTCATCCCGAATTTTTCCGGTGACGGATTTTCCGGTGTAGTTTCTAGGGCTATCCGGCCGTCTTGAATAGCTCCCCCCATGAAATTGAATTCCCCTTTTGCTGGTGCGGGTTCTTTGATGGGTCACGAAACTTGGGTAAAAAAATACACGCCCGTCAGGTCATGGCAAGCAACCGTGGGCGCTAGAGAATGTCACCTAAGAAAAATAATTCTTCATGTTAGAGCCAGCCATGCGGGTGCGGTGTCTTCGCTTTTCCGCGCTATTGTCGATCAATCGATTTTGTTGATTCAATTTTAGTGGGAATGTTGATGCTCGCTTTGTGCCGCGAGGTCAAACCCCCAGCAAGCAGTAGAAGGTGAAACAATTTTTCTGCAATGTTGTTAATGCTTGAGTATCGTGATGTCCCTTTCTCCTTCCCAGGATTACTGAATGCGTTATATGCTTTTTTATGCAACCAGCGGGGAAAAAGGGCACCATAGCACCAAATACATTTTTTGGACAAATACTGCACTCAGATTTTCTGCTCCTATGGGAACCTATAGTGCGCATCAAATCAAAGCAATTGAATGCACTTTTGTCGATGATGACTACGACTACATCAACCGGAAAGAGAACAACCCTCCAATGCAGGAGAAAGCAGCACAATCAGCTCTGATTTAGTTTATATTTTATTTACCATCTATCAATTTGTATGCAATTTTTGATGAAGTGCTATTCTTTAGCGATTGGCTCTTAACAACCCAACCGATACACGACAGACAGGGCCCTGCGCTGATGGGCGAATAGTGAACCGATGTGTGTGTTTGCGCATTGGAAAAGGGGGGCGAATTGGGCATGTTAGGCATTTTTTGCGTAATCTCATTGATAAAAAACACTTCACAACAGAATGGTTTATGTCTGACTAATTTTTTTTTCAGGGTTCTACATTATTTTTATAATTTTAAAATAATCGCACACCTTTCAACAACAACAAAAATGAAAAAAGGCAAAACATATTTATGCAAAATTGTGACAAAAGAATAACAGCAACATAATAACAAAATAATAAAACTAAATCTAAGAATAAAACACAAAACAACAAAACAAAGGAGGAAAATGCGACATAGCATCATTGAGAAGATTCTGGTCTCAGCGTAAACTACTTTGCACTGTTTCCGTACGACGGCTTTTGCGAATGTTGCTATCGAAACTTCATCTAAAAAAATGACGTTAAAATTTGCGGATGACGTTAAAAATTTTCTTCCTGTATCTAATACAGCTGATTGTCTAGTCCTTCAATCCTGGCTCTGTAAATTCTCTACATGGTGTGCTTCTAACGGTTTAGTCCTGTGTCCTGAAAAATGTTCTGTCTTGTCTTTCTTCCGATCCTCTACAAGTATAACTCATGCTTATAGGGTCTGTGATGCCCCTATTCCCCGTGCGTCCTTGTCTAAGGATCTTGGCGTCTTCTTTGACCCGAGTCTTTCTTTCAAGGATCACACGGACTATGTCATCAACAAGGCCAACAAAAGTCTGGGTTACATTTGTCGCATGGGCACTGAAATTCGTGATCCTTTTTGTCTTAAGTCCCTTTATTGTTATTGGGTCCGTTCCGTACTGGAATATGCCTGTGTCATCTGGTCTCCTGTTCAACTATCTCTGCTCCAAAGGATTGAGAGGATCCAGAGACGTTTTACAAGGATCGTATTTCGTAGGTCGCTGGGTCATCACTCTATTCCGCTTCCTTCGTATGACGATAGATGCACTATATTAGGCCTTGCCAAGTTGGAGCACCGCCTCTCGGTCGCTCAGGCTTCTTTCGTCGCTGGCATATTGCTCAATACGATTGATACTCCTTCACTTCTGTCGCGCTTACATTTGTATGCACCTTGTCGCACCTTACGTTATCGTTTTCGTCTCCAGTTACCTATATGTCGTACACGTTTTGCTCGCAATGAGCCTTTTGTAAGAGCTATGTCGTCTTTTAAAAGTACTTCTGATCTGTTCGA
This sequence comes from Anopheles gambiae, assembly GCF_943734735.2. Taxonomy (NCBI): domain Eukaryota; kingdom Metazoa; phylum Arthropoda; class Insecta; order Diptera; family Culicidae; genus Anopheles; species Anopheles gambiae. Next base: position 78,961,857 of record NC_064601.1, read on the forward strand.
TTTCAACATATCCTATCCTGTCTACCGATCCCGTCTTCGCTCCTTTTCCATACCATAAACTCCTTCCAACTCCTTCGTGAATAATTGTATACTATAGTCTGTAAGCACTATTGCTGTAACCCAACGTGGCCGAGCAATTAATAAAATAAAATAAATAAATAAATAAATATAAAATACATACATACATAAACATAACATATACATAAAAATAACTTTCACGTTGTAAACTTTGGTAATTTCTAAGGCCGAAAATACACGACACGAGGTTTCGTCGGCCGCAGTAACCTCGTACAACAGTAGAACAGTTCAGCTGTCATATCTGCCTCGCCTGCGATCTCGCTCGCATTTCCGCAGAGATACCCACCACGAGCATTTCTGAGTTTCCTCGGTAGTGAGATCGAATGACATTTCATTGCTATACTATGCCGAGTTATGCGAGTTTGACCGCGGTAACGAGGAATCCTCGCGTCGAATATTTGCGACCTAATACGACTACAGGTGACCTATTGAATGACATTTGTCATCATTAAAAATATGCTTTATTATTTCTTTTTTTTTATTTTCATCCTTAAAGATACCATTTTGCCCCTCATTACCATTTTAGCTCTCGTATTCCTATCCGTGTTGTTTACTTTTTTGTGGGTGCAACTTGATTCAAAGCTCAAGAGAGATATCTTTGCTCCGAACATAGCCTCGGTACACTGGTAACTGGTGCAAAAACTTGTAATTTGCAGTGCAGTTTACAAATAGCGCAACATATTTCTACGCCCTTTTCGAGTATTTACACGATGTAGTTTGGGGTGTGTTTTTTTGGTTATGAAACATAGTAACGAGCTTCATTCAATCGCTGCGCACTAGCGCGTTGGGGTGTATGTCGCTAGTGCAGTACAAAATTTTGTTGTTTCATTAAAAAGAATTGTATAAAACATCTTTTTTGTGAAAGTATGTTATGATGTAATTGTGCACACGTAATCGACCTATTTAATATTTAGATAATCTGATTCCATGTGGAATATTTACTATAAAAAGTAGCTATGAAAGAATACATTAAAATTTATGAATAACAATTCAAGTATGAAAAAAAGTGTTTTATTACCATATTCTCTTTATAATTTATCTCAATTCATTCAAATACCCGATAAAGTTAGTTTCCGTATTAAAATAGCAAAGCCAAAATTGAATCAGTAACTATGTTTCACCAGGCTAAACGGAACGGACGCGTGGTAAAGCCCCCACGTGGCACTGTTCGATTATACGCATAATTTTCACGCTGTCCCAACCACAGCAGGACCTCCAGCATCTGTCTAATTTCATGAAAAGTGCACCCCACGGACCTCCGTTTTGCAGCACGCTTATCGTAGATGCAATCTTCGCAACGAGCGAGCACCATTTGGATCACCACGGCTCGTGCCTTGCGGAGCAACGGCGCTGCGCACACGGTGGCGTCGAGAGCGTCGAAAAATACATTGTCGCAAAATAATAATTACGGGTTAACATTTGATCGAAGGTCCATCAAACGGAGGGCACGGGAAAGGGCAAATGACGTCCTACGGCGGGTCAAAACGCGAGGGTCGCGGTACAAATGGTACATGTTTTTTTTGCCTCTTTCGGGACCTTCCAAGCTGCGCCACCTCACCCGCTGCTCGTTTGCTCGGGGCAATTGTTGAAGAGATTTTGATCAAATTATTTCGTTTTCTTAGCGGGGAGCGACAGTGCTAACAGTTTCATTAACTATTGACAAATTTGGCCATTCGCGATGTTACGTTCCAGTCCATGATGATTTGGTTGGTGGTCCTGTTGTAGCTCGCAGACGGCTCAACCCGGAAACTGGCTTCACGAAAGATGTTTATCGTATCCCTACCATCTGTCGGTGGACTGAAAAGTTGATCGAAAAAACTGTTCGATGCCATCATAAGTAACAAATTACTGTGACAAGATTAAAATCGGACAATATCCATATCCTGTTGACTCTATGATATCACTAATGTACCATTGTTTATATTTAATTAAGTGATGATACTTGGTCGTAGATATAAAAGATTGTGCCATCAAAAATAATGCATCCATCCGATTGTGATGTTTTTTCTATTTAAACAGAAATTGATAGCTTCTAACCCTTAATTATGCTGTCTCTTAAGCCTACTCAACATAGCATTTCAATTCCCATATTTTTCATAAATTTTGTCAATTTACATTAATTATCTCATAGAAGTCTTGTGTGTTTAGGTTTTGGATAAATATAATGACGGCTTGTATGTGGACTATAGGATGCTCTTGTAGCCAAACACACAGAAATGTGGCCTGTACCAGACTCCATGCCCGTTCGAACCATCTTTTCATTGACAAATTCTAACCAATCGGTTGTATAGTCAAATAAGTCCCATAAGCTTTGTATAGTGCTTGACCTTACCAGGCTAAACGGAATAGTCAATCTTCTTGGAAAACTAGAATAGAAATAGCGGAGCGTAGAAATATGCTCCGTTTTTATTTGATTTCGAAGGTTTTTATTTTTTATTTAAGATTGTCGGTTATTTCCTAGGGTAATCATTACATATTTCTTAACGACTCTTAACATTTATTAAAAACTTATAAGGTTAGGTGCTCTATGTGTTTTTTCCATCCAAAGTCTATTGTTACTAGGTTGTGATGTACTAGGTTGTGATGTATATAGTAAGTTTTATTTTCAAACTGATTTTTTATATAGTAGTTGTAATCGTTTTCGAATGTTTTTCGAATATTTTGTAAGCAGTGTAACCTATCGTATCACTCTAACTATCCTATACTGTCAGTGCCGCTCAACTCTGTTCATAACAATAGTGTTAGTTTATATGTAAACATATAAGCATATAAGGTTCTTGATGCATAACGAATGATTTAGTGTATGTGAAGTTAGACGTCGGACCAACCAAGCTTGCAATGGGCTAAATATTAAACAGTGATTTCAAAGCTCTAACATTTTCATTACTTTTGTTGGTGAAGCCATTCATAAACTTAAATTTTAAATATTACTTATAGTTCAAGAAAAAGTGTCATAAAGCTCTTCGTGGGACCAGCTTATTAAATATACAAAATTACCAGCTTACAAACCAGCTTACAAAATTAACAAAAACAAACAATTCATAACATTTTTAATCAACAATAAAACCAAAAACTAATTTACACGGTCACCTTTTCCTACAGCACGTGAACCATTGTCCTGGTTCATTGCTAAATATGATATCTTTTACGTACTGTAACTGGCTTTAGCATATCCCGCTATCGGTAGGCCACTTCTAATCGTTATTCCCATTCGCAACACACCCCGGCAAAGTGCTCGGGACAGCTAATCCAATGAAATTCAGTTGTACAAGCATCTTCATTGGCTTGCGTCTTCTTTGCTTTCTATTCCGTCTTCCTGCGTTTGGAGTGCTTGCGTGCTTACACAAAAAAAACAACATTTGAAGCACTGGGTGGAGGAGCTTAAAGCAGCCAGTCGAAAGCCGAAGCGGATCAATTAGAGTAATTGTTTATGGTCACTATCTCCGCCGAGGGCATTTGCTGAAGGAGAGAAGAGAGTCTGCGGGAGCTTTTTTCCGTCGGAACCGGAGATGTCTTCTGGCCCGTGTTTCATAACGCCCAAACGCACCATCGGCTTGAATGGCGTCCATCATTCGAAACCGGGGCGCACGCGGACTTTCAATCTTCATTAGACAAATTACGCGCGTAGGCTGCTGATTTTCCATCGTCAAATTAAATTAATGACCGGACACATTCATTATGGGCGGAGCAGAGCGTGCGTTCGTCGATCGGAGTCGAGATGAAGGCAAGATCGTTGCAATAGTTAGGGCCGGCAAAAGATCCTACGGATCGAGCTACGATGGTAAAGTGGAAACACTAGACTGCCCGTAGCCTCAGCCTGGCTTTGCACGAGCTGACCTAGGTTGAAGTCTCCATATAGTATATCAGCATCGTTCTTCAATTCAAGGTAATTTAAAAGGAGGAAGCTTGAACGCTAATGCTCATGTTCCGTATTATAGATTTATTTAGCCACAGTTTGCTTTCCACGCTTAAATTGTTTTTTCATGTTACATTAAGTTGATTTTATTGTTATTCAAAAATACATTCACAAAACGAAGCATTTTAAACATGAATGGAATTTTCACATTATAAAAATACTCTTTTTAACGTCAATCACTAACCTATCGATACTGTTCAGTTTCGACCCTTAAATCAAACTTTAAACCAAAGCGCAAAAAAAACACATAATTTCTGTCGACTCACCTTCGGTTGAAAGTTCGGTTTTTTACCATCTTCCCAATTTAAAGTATCCCATCCCGCTTCAAATCGATCGGTACGTCAATTTAAACTTCCAAGATGAGTTTCGGTTCGATTACCAATCGATGTGCTGCGTTCATCCAATCGCTGCTTGCATTGAACCTTACCACAATATTTCATTGCTCCTTTTCGCTTCAGGCGGATACGCCTGAACAGTGTGTTAGAGGTTAGAAGGTGCAATCAGTCTCGATTAGCTTCGATCATACCCCGCCAAGATGGCGGAACACTTTCAGCCACTTAGGTGTTTGCGCTTTTGGCATCGCACGTTCAATTTAACGGGTGATTTGAGCGTTAGTTGATCGTTAAATCAACTGAAGAATGACAAACGGTGCACGGTGGTTTGGTAAACTGTAACTCAAACGAATATGTTACATCAGTTGCTTTCAACATGCTGGATACCGTGCTACTAAAGGTGGAATAAAGGATAAATCAGTAAGAGCACATCATGTTGTTATCGTTTGGCAAGACTGCATCATACGGATCCATTTTTAAAGTTTATTCAAATCGAAGAGATCATTTTCAAAACCTAAATTTTATCCAACCACACTTTCAAAACAGCAATCCCTGGTTTAAATTTCAAGTATCTTAAATCTTTCTATTGCCTGTTCTTTTCTAAACTTTGAGTTTTTTAGTTGTTGTTTCGGTGAGTATGTTTTTACTGATGAGGCTTATTGCTGCCCAACACTTCAACAAAAAAACCAATGTATAAGTTTAAGCTTTACGTGATTTTAAAGTTCTTTAGTAGTAGTACAGTAACAAACAAATGGATATGTTAATTATATTACACCTGTTTCCAGCTACGTTCGAATCTCGTGCCATTTGCATCGAATCGCAAACCGCCTGCTTCGAATCGCATGCCACTACGATCGAATGCGTGCAACCATGGTTGAATCGCGTTCCACTACGGTCGAATCGTGTGCCACTATGATCGAATCGTGTGCCGCTATCATTGGATTTCTGAAAGCAAGAGCATAGTAAACTGTTTGTTTACGTTTGAAATCTGTTTCTTTCTTCGCCGACGGTATTTCGTTTGTAAAATTCTAATAAAAGGTAATTATTCACTGATTACACGTAAAATCCTTGTTATCAACGAATATCGTGGTCCCTTGTTAATGGTAAAATTCTTGTTTTCAACTAATATTCGGTGTTCTTTGTTGATGGTAAAATCCATGGTTTGAACGAATATGCGTGCGGTTTACCTATAATCAGAGAATAATTCCCTTTTATTAGTATTTTACAAACGAAATACCGTCGGCGAAGAAAGAAACAGATTTCAAACGTAAACAAACAGTTTACTATGCTCTTGCTTTCAGAAATCCAATGGTAGCGGCACACGATTCGATCGTAGTGGCATATGATTCGATCATAGTGGAACGCGATTCAACCGTACTGGCACGCAATTCAACTGTGGATGCACACATTCGATCGTAATGGCAAGCGATTCGAAGCAGGTGGTTTGCGATTCGAACGTAGCTGGAAACAGGTGTATTTCATGTTACGTTAATTTCCACGTCCAAAATTATTTAAAATACTAGCTGAATGTTGTGCAGAAAAGTGTGAATTATGGCCGCAATAGGCATGGGGCGATAAAAATACTTTAAAAAATACCAAATCTTTCAAGACCTATCGAGCGGGAGAATATATAAAGCATTGTCATCCGCTTAAAATATCTAACCAGCCGAAACACAACTGGAGAAAACGGCTTAATAAACTCTCAAGATGGTATCAATTTCTCAATGGAACTAACCCACGTGGCCCGGAAATGCAATATTTCTACTAGAGATAAGAGCCCGGGTAGCTCAGTCGGTAGAGCGTTGGACTTTTTATCCAACGGTCTAGGGTTCAAGTCCATATTTGGTCGGCTGACTATTAAAGAGGCGAATAAGGCCAATAGGTTCAAAGTCTCTATAAAAAAAACAAAACGAAACAAAAAAACACTACCAGAGATTAATCGAAACAAATCTTGTAGAATAAACGGGTCAAAAATACGTCCTTTTTAGGTTCAAAAGAGTTCTCGCGATGGTCAAGTAGTCATTAATAATCATAAATGCAGTCAGGAACCAGTTCGAGAAATTGTTTTAATTCCATAACCTTTGTTTTCATACGCATATTACCTCAAAAGCTAAGTAGACGAATACTTTTTGAGCGCCCGCCAAATGACTGTGTCAAATTTTATAAGTGTTTTAGTTGCTATTGTAATGCGTTATTTTAAGCAAAACGTAAGATTTTATCGACCATTTATCAAAAACCTCATCAATACTTTTACCGCCCCGTGCATATTCCTGCCATAATTCTTCTTCTTTTTGGCTCAACCAACAGTTGTCGGTCAAGGCCTGCCTGTGCCACTTACTTGTGGGCTTGGCTTTCAGTGACTTAGTGATTTCCCTCCATAGCAGGATAGTCAGTCCTTCGTATAGCGGCACGGTCCATTTGGGGCTTGAACCCATGACGAGCATGTTGTTAAAGTCGTACGAATTGACGACTGTACTACGAGACTGGCCATAATTCACCTGTAAAATATTTAGCTAGTCGTATAGTTGTTGGACTCACTGTATTTTTTTACTCAACATTTACTTTACATGAAAACTAGTCCAATTTGCATGGTCCGGCTAAACATATATTGTATTATCATGGCCACAATTGAACGAAAGTAAAATGCATTAGTCTAGTACAGTGTAGTATTCCATAATTGCCTTGAAATTAAAAAAAAATCAAGGTAAAAACAAAAGCTGCTGAGTACAGCCAAACAACTCAAATATTTTCTCAAATTTATTTAACAAGCATGTTTATCTATCCCCACGATGGCTCCTCCCTACGCCTCCATAGCCGACTTCTCCGACTTTCCATCCTTCCACTTGGTCATTTTGATGTGCGATTCTTCCCGTCGAGCGGCATCTGCCCGCAATGCTGGCTTCAACGCTTTTCGCACCATTCGGGCGGCAATGTTGGAGTAGTTGATGTAATTCAATCCAGCAGCTCTCCAAGCGGCCATGTTGTTGCACAGATTTCGAGAAAAAGCCTCCAAGAGCGGGACTATCCGTCTGGTGTTTGGTAGCTTGGCAACCACCGTTTTCCCCCCGGTTTTCTCTCCGACTGGCAGCAATCGATATCTAGAATCAATCACTTCAACCGATTTCCTGGCGTAATTTATAACATACACCTCGAATTATTAAACACTTAACACACTCAACCGAACCGAACAAGCTGTACAACGCCAGAATAACAACACCTTTTTTCCTGTCGGCTGTCGGGCGGTTTGCGAAAACCGTGCCTACCGCATTTATTTCACCGCCTGCTGCGCTAATGATCCGTTTTCACACATCTTTTTCTGTGCACATTTTCACACCGAGTGTGCCTCGCTTCGGGACAGACGGAGCGGGCGCATCGCTTGAATAAGCAGATTTCTCACCCCGAAGACTGTGCCAAACAACAGCCCTTCCGGTTGGGCCTATTTGGTGTTTGGCATCGTTTGTATATGTCTCGCTTAACAGGGCCGGCTTATGTGTTGTGGCGAACAAATAATAGCTGCGCTATGAAACCAAACTACTTACTTGCGCACCTTGACTGGAGTGGCTGGCCGTGTGTGTGTGTGTGTGTTTTTTTTTTCCTTTTTGACACATAATGCTCCTCGATCGGGGGTTCAATTTTGACACCGTGGATAATGCCAACAACCAGCACTACAATGGGCACCGTAACCGCACATACGCCAGAGACACAAAGCCAGCGAGTTGTTTGGGAGGGAAAGACTTGAAAGGGATATCTGGGATATCCGAAACCGAAATGATATTTTTGTTACATTTTCCGTAAGCGGTGGCTTCCTCCTGGTCGGATTTTCTTACGCAGCTAAAGCAAACAATGCGACAGTGAGCTTAATCGATCTTCTTACCGATACACTGTTCGTAGCGTTTGTGTCTTGAAGCAGTGCTAATGTGGTTGCACATTTGTCAGCCTGATCTTCTGCTACAGCTAATCCAGCTATCTGCTGTCAGTCATCTTGCTGTCAAGGATTGGAAATGAATCCATATCGCAACAGGATCATACTTAGCTGATGGAACGACAACACATCCTTTTTGATTTATCTGGTACGAGGAAGACAAATAGCATATCTGTCTTATCCCATCGAGCGGTATGGTCATCTGCTAGAATGTGTGGCAATGATCATTGGCACGCGCCAGATGATTTTGAAAAATAGGACTTTTGAATTAATATTGGTTATGTGTTCCAGAAGATTCCAAAAATGTTCTTGTGAAGGATACGAAAATTGATTAAAACGATGTTCAGTGTTCTTGCAGTCCTGTGGTACAATTGTCAACGGGCACAACTTAATAAGATGTCTGTCATGGGTTCAAGCCTCAAATGTACCGGACCCTGTAGCAAAAACTCCGACTGTTCAGCTGTGTAGTACTTCTCCGATAAGTCTCCAAATCCTGTATAGGCTACATTACTATTATGTCACAGATCATTTGGGAATCTACCGCTCGCAAGAAACTTGTGCTCAATTGTACCTTGGGGCTCTAAAACACTACATCGCAGTGTTAATAAGCGCCAGAACTGAAATTAGCTAATCTTTATTCGCAAAGATTGCTTGATAGAGCTGCTGATCAAAACGGAAGTCACTCCTGCTGATGAGAACTGCTAATGTAGGTCGTCTTTTCAATTGACTGCCTTCAATTCAAATAACTAAACTATTACCTGTTCGTAAAACGACACACAAGGATCATTCGCAGCTTTTGGAGACCTAAACCTAAAGTAAAGCCAGGACTCAAATCAAACGCTATTCTTCGTCTACACCATCCTAAGATATATTGTGCTGCGGTGGCGAAAAGGATGTCACGGTACAATGCTTATGCTGTGTGTGGAAGCATATTCCACATACTCCTTGCAGATCACATGAACTCCTGACCGATCTTGCAGAACACATGAAACTGAACAGGAAATGCTGAAGAGGTGTGAAATGACGCCACATTGTTTGTGGCTGCTGAGCCGACACAGGATACCGCAGGCTTGTGCGATAGGAAGTGTCTTAATGCGCTATGAATAGTGCCGTACTTCACGTGGAGAGGGTCGACCGTCTTAGCTGAGCTAAGTAGCTCTGAAAGCTACTGTTTGTGGCGCAAACAAACCCAAACATTGAGCATCGATCAACATTCGTATATTTTTTGTGATATGTCCCCGTGGTATTTGTTACAAATTATCGACTAACTATGCACATTCTTTTATAAGTGTTTTGCAATATAAATCATTATAGATATGGAATCAAATAATTAAATCTAAATTAGGAAACGTTTCATCCATACGTAATAGATTAAATAAATAAAAATATTATCCCTAATCCCTAGACAATTAAACAATTAAAATGAAGTAGAATTTTTCTGCTTTTGGCGCAACAACAGTTGCCGGTCAAGGCCTGTCTTTATCATTATTCGGCTATGATTTATTGATTACCCCTAACAGGATAGTCAGCTCAAAGAGTCCGAACAACATAGTGTAGTGTAGTTAAGTTGTGTACCACGGGACCGACCCTAGGATTAGACCATAGGAAAGTAGGAAAGTACAGCTACATAAGTAAAATACAAAATGAGAGTAATTACTTTTGTAATTTTTTTTAAAATCCGCTAAATGTTTAATCTTGGACAAATTAGGCTGAATGAAGATATTACAAAAAAAAAGCAATCAGAATAAAGATAAATTCTTCTTACCTCTTTTGTTTACGTTAGCGACTCTCACGGAAGATAGACGTACTATTTTGCTATATGTATGCTATAAAAGCAAGCTATAATTACGAATTGCGATTTTCTTCGTTCAAAAGCACTTATAAAAGCTCCCAGGATGTAAGCTTACAAAGAAGCTTTTTTCATGCGGAACTTTTGCCGGTTTATAGCACAAGCATAGATTCAAAATTCAAAATTCGACCGTTACTTTTGATGTTTTATTTTATCAATTTTTGTCACATTGTCGATTTTGTTTTAATTGTTAGCGCAGCTTAGTGAAGCAAGTAGAAGATGTTTTTAAATTGTAAAACGATCTTCTAAGCTGATCAAATTATTAGGCACAAACCGCAATCAAAAGATATTCAAAAATCGCAGCAAAACGAGCAACAACACCATTGTAATACTGTTTACATACGACCTAAAGTAAAATAGTTTTAAGTTACGCTCACACGATAACGAAAATGCATGAAATATGTCTCTCTTTGTATTGCATTTGACACATTATTTAAAAAAATATCGCACACAACGCATATGAACTATCTGGAGCAATATAGGAGAAGGTGTTAAGGACAGAGATGTTAAGGAAAATGTTAAAAATCCAGGGATATATAAAAACAACGACCAAGAAAATGTGCGTCCTTATTTTACACTCATGTTTTATCAGAAAAAGTGTTGAAACTTCTAATCTTTTATAGATTTTTATGTTTGTTCATGAAAAAAACATAGTATTTTTTCGTGCAGTTTTGAAATGTTAGGATAATACAGACAGCTTATATGGGTAATATAGACACTATGAAGGGTAACGCTCAGCTGGACCAGGCGAAGCGAGACCTGACGGAGATCGGGTGTCTGCATGGATGGGAGGCTGCAACCAGGGACCGAGCATCCTGGAGAATGATTGTTGACCGGGCCATGTCACGACCGGGCGACGCGCTCTATCGTGAGCAGGCCAACAAGAGAGAAAGAGATGAAGGGTAAGATGGACATCTGTAGAAAACGTTGGAAATTGAAGAAGTTTAAAGTATTTTAACATACCCTATTTCTTTCGACGTGCTGGTACGTACATAATCAAATTCTAGGCCAATTGTAACGACGGTTCATTCAGCCGTGAATTTAGGAATCGTAAGCTCCACTTAGGGCGGTACTGTGGTGCAGTCGTCAACTCTAACGACTCAATAACATGCCCGTCAAGGGTTCAAGCCTACAATGGACTGTTCCTCCGTAGCAAGGACTGACTATCCAGCTACGTGGTAATGAATTAAGTCTCAAAAGCTTGTATAGGCCGGCATGTCCACGTAGCACATTACGCCAAATAGATGAAGAAGAAGCGCCACTTCTAACACCTTGCAGAATGCAAAATCAAAAACATTTTTTTTAATATCGGACACTAACAGCTGACGTTGCTCCAGCTTTACATAAAAACAGTTTTAAACTTCCCTTTAGGAAATTACTCCGTGGATAGTCCGCGACCACAACATGTTTGAGGGACTTAATAAAGCCATTTTTTCCACCATGTCAAAATTCAACTTTTCGATCTTTGTAATCCCATAGAATCTCACATATATTTCTTAACTATATCATATCAATGTCTTTTCTTTTTGTTTGCCTTAAGTTGCCCAAGTCGTTGTAAGATATTCGGTTTCGTGAAGTGCCTCATAAACGTCAAGTATTAGCATAACGCATGGCTTCTATTTGGATCGGTGTTTCATTTCTCGCTTAGTTCAATATTTTCTCTAGTAGCTGGATGGTTCGTATCTTCCAGATATCTTTATTTAAGGTATTTAATGAATACTATTCATCAACCTTTTGATATAACAAGTCAAATAAATCAACCAATTTGGTGTCCATCTTTTCCTACGACAGAGTGTCCGTTTTTCCCGCCTTGGTGTCAGAATGTTTAAACCACCAGAAAACAATTTTTTATTACTTTCATTCTCGTTCTTCCGCCAGTTGTTGCTTGATAATAACGACAACTCATTTATCTATTAAAACTTCCAAAAATATAAACAATACAAGTTGTAGACCTTAAGATCCGCATTAGCGAAATTGAAATTAGAACCACGGTTTTTCGCACGATTGAAAAATTGGTTTGTTCGCGAATTTAACCATTTTTGCATATATTATGCGGAAAATGTTATTAAATGTGTTGTTTTACTATCATTTTGGATACTGCATTATAAAACTATTCGATAATTACTTTTATCATTTATTTATGGGAAGTGTCCATCTTACCCGCAGTGTCCGTTTTTACCTACCTTCCCCTTGTAGGATGATGCTGATTAACGAAATATCCAACGAAATAAAAATCATAACACGTTTTAACACACTACAATCTCAAATAAATTTGACTAAAAACCATGTATTTATTTTTTTCATTTTTTTTATTTAATTCCCGTTTCTATCTAGTCGATCTTCATGGAAGAAATTGTCCGTTGTCCTCCAGGTAGACACTTCCTAAGGGCGATGATAAAACCACAAATTAGCCTCCATAGACGTCAAAACGTAGCTACTCTACTCACAGACGACCCATTTTTCGTATCCGCATCCTATCATGTTTGTCGGCACACATCCAGTTAACCTTCAATTCATTACAGGCTGTAAATACGCCCAATAACTTTCCTCCTTAAAACTACTACACACCTTACGTCACGTTTCACTTTTCCCGCGGGAGCTTGTCTCACTAAACTCTTTCAGTTTCATTTCCACTTCCTGTACAATTCTGAATGCATCACAACAATAAAACAAAACATAGCCCATCTCAGCAACTGCTGGGTGGGCCTGCTGATGGCTAGGCTCACAAAGCCTGTGGTTCATTCTTTCCCAACTCATGAAGCGATGCCGCCATCTCGCCACCGCCTACCACCATTGTTGGCGATGAAAGATGAAGAAAACGCTCGCTACTCAAACTCGGCCATTGCGTAAAGGCTTCCGAACAGCGCAACGCATACCACCCATGCCTGCATTACGCAGAAAGCACAGCACCGCTTTTATGGATGCCGCTTTCGGAAGGCTTTCGATTGGGTCCTGGGCCCGTTGCTGCCGGCTTTGATCTAAAGGATTCCTATCCCGGTTCGTCCTCACGTCCTTAGGTAAAGGAACAAACATTATTGCCTTGTTTTATTGTCAGAAATCCGTACCAGAAGCTCAACGTACGGCAAGGTAGCCTAAGTGCAAAGTGCCACCTTTTCCTATCTTTCCCAAACAAACCCAAAAGGGTATTGGGCGTAGCGCGGGATCATAAGACTACTTCAGCCGGGAAAGCGTTATTTTTATCCTCTTCTTTTTGTCGATTTCTTATTGTCAAAAAACAATCAAGAAATTATTCATTTTCCCTGCAGCTCTTCTCTGCTGGGTACGCGTACACGTCCTAGCTCATCAAACGGCTAGCCTGTGTAAAGCCGTGAACCTTGATTGAAACACTCGGGTCATCGATTGAAACCTTTCCCCCTTTTCCGGGCACGTGCATTTAATTAGGTGGTGAATTTGTATTCGAATGTTTTATCTAAATAGTGTGTTTTATTAATATTTTACCCCTCGTTCGTCCGCGTGTCGCTCCGTCCGCGCCACCAAGATGTGGCACGTGGCGTGAAGTGGTGCAGGTAAAGGGCTCCGATGGCGTACCTTCGCCGGGTGCTCAGGTGGTAACATTTCCCTCCCACCTCTCACAATTCCATCCCTTCCTTCCCCCTTTAACCCCTCTCTTTTTCTGCCTCTTTCTTTCCTGCTCTACCACCGCCCCCTGGGCTGGGATGTCCTTTGGGTGGGCTATACAGCCTGGCAGGGCGGAACCGAAACCAGCAATGGACCGAACCATGACAAACACCGACGAAAAGGGCGTACGTTCCCGGGAATTTTGCGGATAGTTTGCGAGCAAAACGGAACCGAACAGGAATGTGGTTTCTATGGTGAGGCGTTCCGGTTTCATTCGGCTTCTCTGAAGTTCGGTATCCTGGGAACTTGGAAACCAGTGCCGAGGCCGCTCGAAACACGCACAGCGCTCGAAATGATGAAGCTAAATTCCTTCCTCCCGCCAATGTGGGGGCGCTCGCTCCACGTGGCACCGGCGAAGGGATCGGGATGATGAGGTTGTTGAGCTGTGGAGAGAAGGGGATGAGTATGCCGGGGGGAGGGGGGGACAGCGGTACGCTGAAGTGGGAGTTTTGAAGAGGGTTTTCGAGGATGGAAACGTTGGATATTAAAAATGTTTCGAATTCACCATTTTCATCCCCATCGGGTGGAGCGAGGAACGATGTGGGGCGTCCGCTTCGACGATGGCACGGACCACTAGCTCCTCTGAATGGGAATGGGAAAGCTTGTTTTTGAAATTCAACAACAGCGACTGATTGAAATGTTATTGGCTTTCTACTGCTACTACTGCTGGCTACTAACACTACACTCTGGGGGGAGGTTTTCTATGTTCGTCTATGTTCCTGGACGCACCGTTGTCTTGATGTGCGTCGGTACAGCTCCACAGAATAGCAAACGGATCCACGGAACGGCTCCCTTCAATTCTAGCCAGCTCGATAGATGGAAAGCCATCGAGAGCTATGCAGATTTTTCCTTCAATGAGCCCTTTATGGACCCCCTCTCCACCGGTGAATGTTTGATTGAATTCTGATATTCCGCTTATCAGCGGTGTATGTGTGGCGGTGTGCAGTGTGCGCCGATAACGAAGTGCATTTCGTGCTATTTCATATTCGAACAAAGCATTTTAGAAATATTCATAACTACGATGTGCATTCAATCAACGAACGTTCGTTGTTACTGAACTGAGCCAAGTACTCCATAGCGATCGAAAGGGGCAAAACAAAAACGGGAATCCTAATACCGATCGGCAAACAGCACACACAAGCTGTATCGCTCCAGCCGTCCTGAAACACACATTCCCGGGTCCGGGTCATATAAATATGAGCTCGCTGCAAATTAATTGTAGATTTCGGAATAAACCATCCTCTACAATGCTCTGGGCGTACGCCGAATCCAATATGCGATGCCATATTGCATACAGCTCCTACTAAATGTAGGATCAAACAGGCCAGAAAAGCCTGGTACCCCTTATTATTGCTTCACATCAAACGCATTCCCTGAGCAAATATCTCACTTCAGTGGAAATTATTCAAATGTTCGATAAGCGATATTTGCAATTTGGGAACACTAATGTTCACTGTTGCGGTTCTGTATGCAACATTGTTGAGTTGCTTTATACAGCAATTTATTTAATAGCAACACCAACACAAATAGATGAATACTGGTTAAAGTGTAATAAAATATATGTTCTTTCCCATATTTAATGAACGCATTACCTCAGTTCAAATTGGTGACATTTGGTGACAGGTTTCTTACAAAACAAAACCATTTGCGTTAATGTACTGCTCTGCGCAACAAGCCGGCAAGTCCTTTTGTTATGCAAATCATTCGTTGTGCCAGAACAGAATCCTTCTACTCGTCTTGGACGTGTGATTCTCTGCCGAAACACCGGCATCGACTGGGTCCGTGCTACTTTCTCAGTCGAAAAATGACGGATGAGCCTTCATCTTCTGCTGCTGATGACTTTCACCGCTGCGCCTGTTTTGCGCTCGGTCGGTCTGAGGGCAACCGGCGCTTGTCGTCGCGTTGTGTGACATTTATTACAAAACCATTCATCATTTCATTCCCGCTGCCAAACGGACCAAAGACTTACATTGAAATGGAAGCCGAAAAACGGTGATCAATCGAACCCGGGGATGATCGAACGGGACGGACCACAATGGGAGGCAGCGTCACGGAGAGGGCTTTTGTTAATTAAATTCTAATCATTCATTTGAGCTACCCAGTGGCACCGGCAATGAGAATCTGTGCAACACAGGGCAGAGACACAAATCCACTGGTACCGCAAGTGACCGTACATTGCGTGTAAGCTTTATGCTAGCGGGCCCTTTGACGATGTGCCTTTACGCTTCCCGATGCACTTGGAATGATCGGCACCTTACGGTCGTTCCGGTTTCCTGGCATACAAGTAAATCGATCGGTGATGCTAATCATCAGATCTTGCGTGACACATTATTACACGACAAGGTACAGAACAATCGCAGCTCTTTGTAGTATGATAAGATCTAACGTGCTGCTTAAAATGAACCAATTAACCTACATTATTTATTTATTTGTTTGTTTATTAAACTCTTGTTTTGGTAAATAACATTATTGATTATTGAATTATATCTATGATGACAGATATGGTACACAAGTTTTAAAAAGCATTTAATGTTTTAATCAATATTGTATTTCTTCTCTTTTTTGACATGTTGATTGAAATAGAACACGGCTTAGGTCTTAAATATGTTATTATAAAAATTTACACGAAAATTGTTTTCTTTGTGGATATGCATTGTTTATGATTGAGTTGAATGCTACTAAAAATTGAAATGAAAATAAAAAAAAGATAAAATACGTACAGAACGTATCTATTTATTAATCCTATCCTATCTATTTATCTTCCACATATGAAAGCTAACTTAACAATATGATTATAAATTATAAACTCAAAAGAATAATTAGTATCATAAAAATCACGTTTAAATATAAAGCATGACACAATTTGATCAGATTTTTCTGAAAACAAAAATAGCATAAATTACGTCGAATATTTTAACCAAATTTGACTATTTTAACCTCAAACAAAAATTATCTTATATTTTCAGTCTGTAATACGAACGGTTCGAATGCTCTTATGTGGCATAATAGGAAACTGTGCTTCACTTTTATTTTAATATTAAAACTTGACAAATTTTGTTAAATAATCAGAAAGTCTACAATAAAAGAATAGCATTTTTCATAACTCGAGCCGTCTAGTCGTACAGGCATCAACTCGTAAGACTTAACAACTTGCCCGTCATGGGTTCAAGTCTCGAATGGACCGTGCTTTCATAAGTAGGACTGACTATTCTGCTATGGGTAAGTCACTGAAAGCCAAGTCGAATCTAATCCAAGTCACTGAAAGCCAAGCCAAGTACAGGCAAGCCTTGGCCGTCAATGGTTGTTGTGCCAAAGAAGAAGAAGACGAAGAAAATATTGCATAGCTACGGCGACACTAGTACAAAGTCATACGAGTTTCAATTACTATGCGAACTATCCCTTTGTAGCAAGTTGACTTGCTTGCTCAATTCCTTAATGTTAACCTATAAAGACGATAACATTTGCACCCTTAAAATCATTTAACCATAAATAATGTTGATATACGTGTCTCATATCTTCATTCATCAGGGCATAAAACAAAAATCGTCTTGATAATGTTATCATGCGCTCTGTTATATTAAATAAAACTAATAACTTATAACACTATCTAAACTATGCCGCTAATTATCGTAATGTTCATCCCAACAATAAAAAAGTGAATAGTCGACTAAGCTGTCGAAATTTGTTGTGTGTTATACAAACCAAGTTAGATATTTTAAGGGTTAAAAAAATCGGGGTTTCATGCATGTATTTTTTTGGTTTAAGAAAGTGTCTTCCATGTTTTGCACATCAAAGTAAAACGCTTGTCAACTATAAAGCGTTCAATTCTACAATTTCGACTGTATCTGCACGGAATGTGTCAAAGCTGGCATTCAGCGTATTGTTTCCGTTCCTTGTGGGCAATGATCTGGAGCCGTTCTCAGATAAACAAATCTTTTGCGTCGCAATGACCAACCGTGGCATGACAAAAAAACCATACAAACACCAAAGGTCAAACCCTTCTCGAGTGGAAAAATCCATTCGATTTTTCGCAGCTTCGCTTGACTGCATGCAACCGGCACGAAGCAAGACTCACCGGCACGGCCCCCGAATATTGACACTTCTTTTATATTGCGAGGTTTTATTCCTTTTCTTAGCATCCAGTAGTGCTTCTCCAAAAACGAGTTGTTCGTTCCAGTGGAGTGACAATTTCAACTATTACTGAACGGTGAAGCTTTAGCTATTTTTGGGAGGAGATCTATGGCCGCGGTATTTTTGAGTGTTGATGGAAAAAAGTACGTCAAAGATGAACGAGAAAATACAACACCACCAACTATATTCAAAAACCATCTCGACACACGCTCGATATGAAACTTTCCAGCAAGAAAGGCATGAAAAGAGCGACCAGAACGACGGTTGATGTTTTTTTACCCGAAAAAAAGTCCCACACCACCAGCGTCAGGTGCTAATAAACGATAATTGTATTTTTGCGCGATTCAACCAAACATGGCGCTTGTGGCCGTAGCTTCCATCTTGAGTATCTGCGTCCCACCGAACAACACCAGCAGTCCACTACGAATGGTTACCCCATGTTTACCAAAGATACTCTCTCCCACTCACCGGCACAGTGTCGCATACTTCGAGCAAACGCCGGACACGATCTCGTGAGTCGATCATCCAACCATGGCATGGTCCGTAAAGCCACGGGGATGAGAGGGTTATCTTTGACCAAATATTGTCAGTACCGGTGGCGGCTCTGTATCCAAACAAAGCCTGCACGGCCGCAACGGGAACGGCGCACGGAGGCGTGAAGGTACTACGCTCCCTCGCACCCGGGGGAACGTTCATGATTCGATCCGATGGATGATGCTGTTAATATGAACGATACGGTTGGATTAGCAGCTAAATTAAATCGCACCACTAACCGCATCCGGAGGCTAGAACTGGTCGAGTTTGTTTCTAATTCTAATATGATGAGTAAACTTTATCGGATCGTTGCAGCAGTACAGCGGCTTGCTTGGTAAATAGTAAATTAAGTCTTTGTTGCCTTAGCATTTTGCTACCATGTTGTTCAGTGTGTGATTTCTAGCACCAATCCGATCTTGTGATCTATTTCAAAATTACGTGGGATTATTGTTTAAAATTGAAATAATATTTTCATGTTTTGTAAACAGTTTAAATTCACAGACAGAAATATAAAAGGTACCAATTTTCTCAAAATAGACATTTACTTCATAGGGAATGGTTGTGTTAAGACGTTAACGCTTACGATCAAACAACACACTAGTCATGTGTTCAAGCCCCGTGTTGGCGGACACCGGACTGACTATCCTGCTATGGGAAAAATTATGAAATAACAGCTCATTAGTGATCTTGATCCCCACACCGTCAACGGTAGTTACTAAAAACTAGAAGATGAAACTTTGTCTCTCGAGTTTACATCATGTACCACCTATGTATCTGCTTGCAACCTACCAGATACGTACCTGTTCCCTGCGTGTTTTGAGGATAGCCTAGCTGAGTGAAACACAGTTTGGTCGAACTATTTGTTATTAATGTAGCAAATATTCCACATTCAGGAACAAGATAATGTAAGATACTACGATTTTTACGTAATATTTTCTTATTTGTTCATATTTTCCATTACAGCTTGTGATGAATTTGTGATCTTCGCGAAAACAACTTGAGCAAAGAGATGCAGCGGTGCAGGCTTTATGTGCTGTAGTTACTAATAAATGTTTCAATCCAGAATAAATGTTTGTTACTGGACGATGTTTTTGCATGCCTTCAAAACGATGCAACTGTTTTAGGCTATAAAAAATCAATAATTAGCGATATCCGAAAATCTTCCAGTTTACTGATATCTTAGCTTTCCCAAACCGAAATCTCGGTTAAATAAGTCATTTGTTATTTTTAGCCGAAATTTCGGTTAAATAAGTTTAACCGAGATCATAACCGAGATTTTAGTTGTACGAGTCTCAGTTATTTTCAACCGAGATTCGGCAGCAAATTTTAAGAGTGAAGAAATATCAGCAAAGAGAAGCCCGGCGTGCTGGAAAGTATATTGGTTAGTAAACCATCGATTAGCCAAACTGTGACAATGAGCTTGTTACTACATCAAGATAAAACAGGAGACCAACAATGATCAATCAAGTGCAATATGTGAGCATTTGCAAGCAATTGACCTTCGAAAGTTTTTTTTCTACCATTATACCGCCAAACATGGCTAGCTGGGAGTAGCAAGATCTTTCATGGTTAAAATTTTAACTGATCGATTGTCATGATCTTCTATTCGTTCATTATTCGGGGTTCATGTAAGCAACTTACGACTACCACTACTAATACTCTATATTGACGGTTTGTCTTTAAAGCATGATATTTACATCCTATACGCAAGCAATGCTAACATCTCCTAGACTCCTAGTACAGGTGGAATGATTAATTATGGATAAATGTGTCTGTACCAATTTCAGCCGATCACGAGCTCCAGTCCTCTTTGACGATGGACTAAACGGACACATCCTCGAAAGAACATTCTTCTCACAGATCTACGCGATACGATCCTTCCATTCGCCGTCTCGTAGACAGGACTTGGTGTTTGTTGCTAGGGCTGCCACTTATCGACGATCGTCAACAATGTGTCGTTGTTCGTAATTGATTTTTGAAAGGAATTGTTTCATTAAAATTTTCTTAAATCTTAGAATTAATATGCAATAACATCTTACTGACCTAACATTGTCTGCTTGTAGTTACATTACCCTCAACATATACAGTTCACATACATTACTTTTGTCTATTTTTTCCTCCCTGAAGTGCTGAACCGAAGCCTCTAATGTCTTGTGGTGTCTTCAGTGGTGTATTTACATTGAAATTTGATTTGACTTTGATTGAGAGTTGATATTTGATTTAAGATGATCTGTGATTTACTCTCGTGGCCCCTTTCCCTTAATGTGATGACTTATATAAAGTTAATACTATGTTTTCATAACCACTCCAAATCTAGGTGCCACCAATTTTATATTACATGATATGTACAAATCATCTACGTAATAAATTCGATTGTTGTGATTGTTGTGATTGACGAACATTATCAGGTGGACATAAGGCGAAGGGGAGCACAGCGAACTCGATGGCTGGACCAGGTGAAGCGAGACTTGACGGAGATCGGGTGTCTACATGGATGGGAGGCTCCGGCAGGGACCTAGCATCCTGGAGAATAATTGTTGACCG
The DNA here is from genome assembly GCF_943734735.2 of Anopheles gambiae. Lineage (NCBI taxonomy): Eukaryota > Metazoa > Arthropoda > Insecta > Diptera > Culicidae > Anopheles > Anopheles gambiae. The sequence goes on from NC_064601.1 coordinate 78,982,802, forward strand.
GGCCATGTCACATCGACGTGCTCTATCGTGAACAGGCCAACAAGAGAGAGAGGGATAGAGATCAGGTGGACATTTTTTTTAAATTTTAGTTTACATAATGGACATATTTATTTTTAGATTATAATATGTATAGTTCTTCAAAATCAACATCTAGCAAGATGAATTAAATGCAATAATTACAACACATGTCGGTTATAAAACGTCAGTAACGCGTAAATACACACTCGGTTCAATTTTTTTTTCTTTCTTGAATGTGTGCAAATCAATGAGCTGCTTTTCTACTTTCTGAATATGAACCTTCATCTTGTAAAAAACATGTTGAAAAAATTTGTCCACATCGTATTTTTCCGACACATACAAAGATTTGTACAGCTCTACTTTAAGACGAATTTTCAATAAATTATAGTAACATATTATGTAAGCGAAAGATGTTTTTTTTTTATTTCGTTCCATGATAGCTTCGAAAACTATTTCTACTTTTAAAATGTTGATGTTTAAGTTTTTGTTAAAGCGTAGATAATTGTACATGAAACAAGTTGCAGTCGTATTAGTTAAATATTGTGTATAACCCATTTCCCGAGTTTGCTTAAACATAGGATGGAATCTTTCCACAATTAACTGAAATACAAATAATACTTTTTTGTGCAAATTTTGTATAATTACTTTTATTTTGTATAAAAAACGACTTATGGTACCAATTTCACTTTGTTCTTCGTGCGTTGCATGCCTTTATTCTTCATACAGTTTACACATTCATCTATACAATCAGTCCCATCTAATGAAAAACTTAAGTGTATAATAATCAGATCTGTAATACTTGGTGTATTTAGTTTTGCACCATGTCTTAAGTGATATTAATACAACTTATCATTTGTAGTAGTTAATAATATTGATATAAGTAGAAATGATGATTTCAAGATTCAAATAAGGTCTTGCTTTTAACATTCTTACTTACTTATGTTTTTAATATATTTTTTAAGTTACCAAAAAAATGAGTTATTCGAAATGAGTTATTAAATGGATCAATCTTTTTAATTTATACTTATAATTGACTTAAGAGCATTCACAGATATCATTATTGTAGAGAAATAAACAATAACAACAATTTGTGAAATATTTGCTTGAATATGTGCAAACATGCAATTCAAACTCTTGTCCATTTAATTTAATATTACTTCTTACTTATTCATTTATCCAAACAACAACAAAAACACTTGTTCATTTTTCCCCTCTAACACATATACAATTGTTTATGAGATATAGTAAGAGCAATAAATATAAATATGAAATTATGAAAAATATAGCATAAATGGTAAAAATTTGTTTTACAGTTTCGCATAAAAAAAACCACCGCAAATTAGATACACGTATTGTTTGAACTTCAGTCAAATGTAGGTGGTGGTCCCGCGTGCCAATAGCGTGTTATTCGGGGTTGCGGAAAAGGTGAAAACGTGGAGCTTTTCGCCTGCCCGGCTGGCTGGATGAAAGGATTTGAGTGCATCGCAGATAGCGCATCCAGCCAAAAGCCAACCCTACCGAATAGATGCGTCAATCTCACTGCAGCGGGATTTTGTCACTTAGCCTTAGCCGTCAATTGCCACCTCGATGAGTGGAGCCGCAAACACCCATCGGCACCGTGGACGACGTGGACCCCCTGCTGTATCGCACACCCGGTTGCGGGAAAAACTCTACAGCAAAATCCACGTTCCCATACAACCTAAGCATTAATGCGGTAATATACATTCAAAACGACAATTTTTCCGAACGCGCTAAATCCCTGCGAAAATCCTTGCCAAACGGAACTGCGCTAACTGCGCTTTAGTGCTTTCCATCCTCCCTCCCCACGGTTGTTTCATGCTGCGCCACGCTCGCCCGCTGATGTGGGGTGCAATTTTCCATCGACTGTTTGCTTTCTTTTTGTACATTTTATTTGGCTTTCGATTCACCACGCCCGACAGGCGAGCGTCAATGCATGGAGAATGCACGAAAACAAACAGCTTGTGTGTGTATGCGTTTTTTTTTTTGTGTTATTTCACTTCAATTTATGGTGTTTTGCATTTTAACTCCACTCGCAAGCTTTCAAAAAACCAAACCGGTGCAAATGGAAAACCCGCTCAGTTTCGGGACAAAACCTAAAGCATTTATTTGGTCGACTGTTTGCACACGTTTTGGTTCACGGTTTTCCATCCGCAAGCAAACGAGTATGGGCGATGATTCCATTTTCCGTTATTGTTGCTACCGTCTGCTTTCGTTGTTTCTGTATTCTTTCCCTCTTCCAATTCCAGAGACGTGCGCTCGGTCGCTGTCCGGAAGCCAGCATAGAACTGGGTAAGCCGAATGATAAAAAAACATAAATCACCGCTGATCGCCGAATGGCCATCGAAACTAAATACGTGGCGGATTGTGGATTGCTCTCGTAATGTGTTTCGAAATCCGACACAGGACTCGACTTCAACTGCATACTTGAACTTTTTTTTTTTTTTGGCAAGTCTGCCAATAAATACACAAGGGTAGGATGTAGATGTATTGTATTGGTGTATTTTATGTTGGACGGAGCCCAAAAGATGCATACGGTGTGTGTGTGTGTGCGTGTCTGTGGAAATGCTGTTGTGTGCATCGGTTGGTAATAGAAGCTTTCGGATGGTCGTTCGCAAAGACTTTGCCGTGATTTACGAGCGGAAGGAAATTTGAATAAGTAATGCAGACAAAAATGAAACGTTCATATTGTATTTTCTTGTAGTTTTCTGCTCACGCTACTTTAACTGATATGTGATATTGACCTTCAGTATTGAGTCTTTTTAATTTTAAATGTGTTTTACTGGTATTAAAATTACTTCCAGGTTTTGAAAAAACGTACCATTTGCAAAGCGAATTATTCTGCTCATAACCACATGTAGTTTTCAGGCAACTGAATGATATTGAAATATTTAATTTAACTTGAAAAAAAACTCTTTCCTATGAAGCTTCAAAGGAAATATTCATTTTTATTGTATATTTTATTGATTAATTAATTTTTTAGTTGTTCACAGAAGGACGGTATGCAAGATTACGCAATGAATGTTGTTCAATTTAATTGTTGCCAATAATCGCGAATAACAAAAGCATGAGTATCCACGGAAAATCAAAGCCTCTCATCCAAATCATCCACACGTCTCTCTACATAATCGTCAGTGAGTCAGTTTGTCTTTCGTGTGAGATTAAACTTTTTCGCTCGAAGTTGCTCAGGCACGCGACTTATACGTATAGCGAAACAGCTTTGTGTCTCTTATAGAGTGTTTATTGTTAAAATCAAGAGAAAATGTTATTCTAGAGAGGAGGTAGTTTTGTTTGGTGCAACAATTTCAATATAATTTGTCTCCTTGAATATCTGTCGATCTAACAATGAAACCATAAAATCTCCTTCTCTGTCGTAATTATTCAAAAGTAGTTGCGTATTTCAAATGTATCGAAAATTTTCTCTAAATAGCACATAGCATCATAAATCATTTTCATTGAAATCATTTTCAGCAATGGTAAAGTAACGTTTCAACTCAAAGCGCTCTAAAATTCATTCACTTTATAGTAACATTAAAATCGAACATAAAACTATTTGACAAAACATTCTCCCATCGCCACGTGGCATTAAAATTGTAAGAGCTTTCACAAATGCGTGTGGCTTTGCTTTGCGCTACCCGGATCTTGCGCGCCGCAAACCCGTTTTCCCTACACGAGCCACTATGGAAGGACACCGTTGGCCCCTTTGGGATGGCCACCCTCAGGCCGCACCGGAAATCTGTTGATCCTTGCTAGTGGCAGTGGCGCCACTGAATGAGGAAATATCCTTCTCTCCGTAATCGCCGTCTCTCAATCTCCCGAACCGTGGCAGCACGGCAGCTATGTGAAGCTGGTGAAAAATGGCCCCCGGAAGGCGAAAAACGGTTGCCTACCCGAGCGTGGAGGGTTTGCCCCGGCACAAGAAAAAGAAAGATATTTGCATCATCACTCACGTCAAACCGTGCAGCACCGTGGAGCACCGAAATGGACCACGGGTTCGGGGCGCGTTTGGCTAGCACAGGTCTGCTACACCGACCGAGACACAGGCGGCAGTGGCGCAAGTGGCGCACACACGAGCCACCGTTGGGGAATGTTACGTTCGACGGTGCAACCCATCAGTCCTCTCCGCTGCATGAATGGATGCAATGAAAGCAACAAGAAGCAGTCCGGACCACCAAATGCAATAAAATAAAACTACACTGAAGGAAACGAGCTTTTTGTTTCGAATGAAATAGCGCAACGATTGCGAAAGGAAATAACACCGTTAAGAGCAAAAAACACGAACAACCAAAGAGCATCACGAGATGATGATGATGATGATAGTGCTGGTGCTGCATAAATGCGTGGTAGCGAAAAAAAGAAAACACCGGAAAAGCAAACGTAAAGCTAAAACATACGATGAGCTCATTTTTCCTGCGCTCTACAAAACGAACACCGTGTCTAAATGACAGTGTGAAAAAGCTCTACATTTCCCCCACACAGACGAAGTAGCAAGAGTCACGGGAGGAAAATAGTATGCACTTTTGGAGCCAAGAGAGGCAGTGCATTTGCGGGAAAAGGTAGCTCTCCCGAGCTGTTGCGCAGTCGCACCCGTCAAAGGATGCTGCGAACGGCGAGAATGTAGCTGTCCCGGTTACGCGCACATACAACACCTACCAACGTGGCCATCTTGCGGTTTCTTTCGGCTAACCGTTTGTAGCTACGCCTATTAATTTATTTCTACAACCATTCTGCCTCGAGCGAAAGCGAGAGAGAAAGAGCACGCGAACCGCTCTGTTCGCTGTCGTTCGCCCCCGCAGCAAAGCACACCCTTTTGTGAAACAATGGACACGCGAGATTGATGCTGCAACTCAATCCTTTGTTGACAGGCACCGTGCTTACAGCTACACACTTGCCGCTCGGTGCGGTGTTTTTGTACGGAAGTTTGACCAAATAAATCGCGCGCTTCTGCTGTTGGTGTTTTAGTGTAATCCATTTTTTGTCGAGCTTTGTCGAGCTTCCTCCACTCCGCGCGCCAAACGTCCCGGTAGCAAACACTCTAACTCACGCTTACCATTGCGAGAGTGTGCCACAACGGTTATCTCTGTTGCTCTCGTGCAGTCGCGCCTGTGCCCTGCCCGTTACAATCGTGCGCGGATCGTAAGGCGGTTACTCGCGGTGTCCGAGATTGTGCCGCAGACTGATATCCCGCGTCAGACTCTATCCGGACGACGCCCGACCAGCTCGTCTTTTCGGCCGCCGTGTCTCTCGTGTGAGTGTGAGGCACCGTCTTAGCAGGACCGTCTCGCTGCCAAGCTGCCAGCTTAAACGCCACTCACTGCAGCACTGCCGATCGCAACCGTCAGCACACTTTGGCTCGCTGTGCTGTGGCGCACACAACTTGGCCCTATTGCACGCCTCCATCCGCTGGCCACCGTCGCGGCCCAGGCCCAGGGTGGGCGAGTTTTGATAAATAATTTGCTCCTCCAGTCCATCGTAATGAATTTAATTTGTTACTTACTTATTTAATTAATAAAGCCTAATTAATAAGCGTGAGAAGTGTGCTGCTCGGCCCGACGCGACGCGTCTAAGGGTGTATACAGGGTGGGGAGGAGTAACTGTTTGTGATCGAAGCCCACATTCCAGTGCCGTACGTGCGTGTGATTTTTGTGAGTGTGTGTGTTTATGTGTGTGTGTTTGTGCATGTGTCTATGTTTATGCATCTGCAGTGTGTCGAGCTTTTGCTACGAATTAACCACCCTGAAGTGATTTTGTTTTCAACTTTCTCGATTAGTTCCTTGTTTGTTTACGTTATTGTGCAACTCGCAGGAGAAAAGAGGTGTCACAGGTGTTACTTTCAAAGTATGTGCGTGTGGTTTTATGCAGCATATCGACACTGTGATACAGATGCTCTGGTGGGATAGTGATGTAATCCAAACGACTTTATTTACCAGTACTTTTAGCAGTTTTTTTATCAATTCGTTTCATCCCTTCAGCGTAATTTGAACGAATGTTCGTCAACAACAAAAACAAATTATTAATAGCAGATTTTTGCTGTGAATAGAATGTGACAACCCAATGGCTGAGCTTAATGTGCAACCCAAGTATACGATACGACAAAACCAAGCCCTTACTCATAGTGGATAAAAACGGACAAGGATAGCAGTGGTGCTTTTATCTTAAAGAACACAAAAACAGCTCCAAAACAGGATGTGTGCAACAGTCGGTGACCATTGTTCTTTCGTATGCTAGACAACAACACTTCCGCTTCGCAAGAACACAATCGGTCAAACTGTCGGCGCTATCGATTCGCAACTTCTCAGCAAATATGCTGAACAATCTCAACGCAGCCGGATTGGGTGGTGAGTTTGCCAAAAATAGATGTTCTGTCTTTTATGTGTGATCCTTGTTTGTACTTAGTCGTATCACAAATCAGCTTATTTTTGCAATTCCGCGTTAAGAATCTATTATTACGTGTTGAGTGTTTGAATTACCTTTTGTCTTGTGTATATGCCAAAAAAGTGTTAAAAAAGATTATTTTTGCAACATATCTTTACATTTCTGATTCAATTACTTATACAGCAAATGCCACAACGTGCACTATGAGGTATTCCATTAGAATTGTTTGAAAGCTAAGTTTGTTAATAATAATATTACTACAAAGTCTGCAACATGACCGATCCACAACAACAATTGTTTTCTTTGTAAAGATCACATATCTTAAAATCCGCCACTAAGAAAGGATAATAAATTAAACATTAGTTGGAACTCAATTCAGTAGCGGGTTTACAGTGTCGAGGACCCTAAGCAGTAAGAATTGTTGAGTCCCTCCGTACATGATTTCCAGGGCATACTTGGCATCCGTCTTTGATTATGAAACATTTCAACATAAATTTTGTTCAACAGGGTTCGTCTAGCGCGGGGCCTTAACGTCCATCACTCACGGAGCCCCCCTTGCTAATGCAGTGCCATATTCTATCAACTGTTATAGATAATGGACTAAAGATTCCGGGCCCCTCATTGACGGGGCCCCCGCAAATGCTTACTTTGCTTACCGTTAATATCGCCACTGACTCAATTTAAAAAAAGAAGCTTTGATTGCTATGCCAAGATACAAATCATTCTAAATAACTTATTGGTACTTTGTTTCAAGGATATGACTTACCTGCACATTTAATGTTTTGCAATTTGTTGCTGGCCAATATTATTAATACAAAAAATTATTTTACACTATGTGTACTTAAATATTTTTCATAAAATATTTTTACAAATTCAAAACATTGTTTTAACACAGTATTGTAGCTATTTAAATGTTAGTAAGATTTTTTTTCTCATCGCTTATCACATTCACATCACTTCTTGATCCTCTAAGCTTTGATTCAAAATATTATTTTGTGTCATTTGAGCGTAATCTTTAGCTAATAAGCTTATTTCCAATCAGAGACTTGAGAAAAAAGCGCCAATATTAATAACTTTTTAGTAATGAAACTTCAGCTTCATTTTGAAACAGTGTTTTTTGTGAAATTGATGTTCTGTTGGACAAATCATAGTTTGGAAAACACAGTTTAAAGAAACTATTTAAAATTAAAAAACAAGTCTCGTACGACCTCACTCTGGGAAAATATTGTTTTAACTCCAATTTATTGGATCACTTAAATCAAACGGTGCCATTAAAACCTCTGCACCCATATCCCGCGTACCAATGGTTTAGTCAATAGTAATTGTTCCAACCGTTCCATTTGTATACTCTCATGCCCATCTTAGCACTAATTGCATACGCTCTACCACCGGACCACTATTCGCAACAGTAAATCGTATTATAAATTAAGTTCCCAGCTTTATAGAGTGCGCATATAAACCGCAACATCCCATCTCGCCGAGCTTACGCGCACGCCTAACAAAAGCGTTAAACCGCGACACTATCAAAATTTGCATACGACCGCGAAACGAATCGAAACAGAGCCAATGCACTGTAGCAATACGCTAGTTTCATTACGACACACATAAAGCACCCAACACATACACAATTTACGACACATTAGCGGCCATGCATAATGCACCCCACAGCGATGGGAGAAAGGGGAGATGAATCGTAAAGCGTATGAAGCTGGACGAAGGGATGGACCACTGAATGAGAGGGGAAAAAAACGTAATCGAAATCATTAGGCCCACCGCCCGAGGGTCTCTCTGGTGTGGTCCAATCGAATTTCAAACCACATTACATTCGCACGCGAGTAGAGCCCACTGGAGCCGCTTTATAGCTTCTCTGTTGGCACCTTTATCGGGTAGAGGGTACTACTAAAAGTGTAACGCTTAAGCGACCATCACTGGTTACACCAGCGTTGTGTAAATTTGTGCTCATAAAATGATAATGAATGGTACCATCGTAATTAAACGGTAAACAATTGAAATTATGATCGTTTAATTGAAACATCATAATTGAAAAGCCCATGTCGTATGATGAGGTTTTAAAATGTTTTGCATTTGATCATTGCACCTGCATTGCAGATTATGATTTTCAGCGCTTTTATTACCAATAGCGCTGAAAGCACAATGAACCAATAGTTTCGCACACATCGTAATGTTTAAAGTAATGAGTAATTAATCCCACACCGCAGACCCATTGAACCATATTTTTTTATTAATTTCGCTTTATTATTGATCATGCATGAAAATCGCTAAATTTTCATGAGAATTCAGTTAAATTAAAGTTGTGCTTTGAGAGAACTTGTACATATAGTAAAACTTTATCTATTTTAGCATTGTTATCGTTTTTTCAAGAAAAATAATGGCGACATTTGTCAATTGACTTCAGTATAAGTTAATTATTTTTTAACGCAACCTCATTTGTAAGTTCAAGTAACAAAAAACAGAGATACTGTAAAATCAAATGTTTAAAAAAATTACCAAGAATTACGTAAAAAAACATCCTAAATATTGTACACAAGTTGATCTTGTCCTCTAATTGATCGCGCATTGAAATATGGCAAGTGTGTACGAATTTAGAGAGATTTTGTTATTGTTTTGTTTTTTTTCATGAGTTTTATGGTATTCTTTTCGGCCAAAATAAACTTATTTTTATTATAATATGTTATTTAAAACACAGTGTCTTCATGCCGATCATGCCTGTCATCACTACTGAGACTTACTAATTTCTACTTACTGATTACTAAGCACATACTTGAAAAAGGCCTTTAAAAGCCTTTTAAAAACCCTATGCAACTATAAATAGCGAATCGAATGCAAAATCAACGCATGAAGCTGTGGAATCGATTCTATGGAACACTGATTAGCGTAGGTACGCACATTTCCTTGCTAAACAATTTTCCCCGAGTAGCTTTCTAGCATTAGGTTAAAGTTTCAGAAGACAATAAAATGGGATTTTATTCATTCATTTTACAGTTGAAACTATAACACTTTGCAATGCAATGGTTGGAATTCAAAACCATTTTCAAAGCTCCAAATGCCCTTCGACGAGGTACAAAAATTTCTACTAGCGAATAAGCATTTACAGAAAAAGGTCTATCTTAAATGTACAACATGGCTTTCTATCCATAGCTTTGCATAAAAAAACACCAATTCCTACCATCCTGCCACACCGCACAGAGATGGGCCTTTTTGTACTCAACCAGCGTGCCAACCAACCCAAATGGTACCACTAAAAGACGGTGACGATGGAGTCGAGAATGAAATGGTGATAATGTTTAATTTAATTTTATTAAAACCTATTTTCACGCCATCGAGCGCCCGTGGAGTCGAGCAGACGACCCGTGTGCCAAACCACGTTTTACGATCGGTGGCACTGGTCGTCGTGTCGGCACCGTACATCGTTTCGGTTGCAGGATGGAACGGGTACGCTGGGGTGGTACGTGTCGTTGTCGCGAATCTCAAACCTGTGTCGTGGGCTACTATCGATCGAAATGGATTGCAGATGACTCCTTCCCTGTCTCTGTGCCAAACCAGCGGAAGCAAGTGAGCGCTGAATAGGCAAGAAGCTGTGGAAGCTTGTGGAAAACTCGGTTCCATTTTGTTCCATGTTTTCAGGATACTGATTCCGCTTGCTCTCTCTCTTTCTCTCTCCCTCACTCGCACGCAGACTCGTTGAATGCTGCAGTACAAACGCCAGTTGAGCGAAACTGAAGGACCTCGAATCGATTTTTCGATGAATTGTGGCAAATTGCACTTCATTGCAGGCGTAAAACGTGAGTGTTCGTAGTCAAATGAACAGCTTGCCACTCTGACCCTGTCGGTGAAGCGATGGTAAAGATGTGACAATGCTGTGAGGAAAATGGGCGGACAAATTTTCAGAAAACCGGTGTCCATATGATTCGGTACAGTCAATTCGCGTACGTTTGCACTCTCGCGGAATGGATATCTGAAAAGTGCATTAGATTCGTACAAATATGTGGAAGCTTACACTCATTAGTGCCACTTTCCAATTCATTAGTGCACGTGTAATTGGTTCGTACAGATGAAATACAAACGAATGGTAAGGTTGTGCTTTAAGCACGGATGCGAACAGATGCACCTTAAATTTGCGTACACCAGCGCCCTTTTGTCTCAGTTAAAGAGCCTTTACAAATACCTTTACAAACGAGATCCTGCTCTTGTTGAGGCATTGAGAAGTTATTTTCGACGTTTTTTTTTTTGTACTTCTTTTTTTACCGACCACAGATGGGACGGTCGACCTTTAAATATTTATTACCCACCCTTCATGCCCCGCTCGGCCTGTTTCAACGTGTCAAAACAAGGGAACAAGGGAAAAAAGGCCACAAAAGAAAGAACTGGTTTACGTGGATGGACACCCCTGCCGACGTGGAGAGAATTCATATTTTTTAAACATTAATTATATCGATCGACCAGGATGGTGATGCTGATGAAAGGTGGCGGTTTTACGCCTTTACGTCCCTCTCCTTTGGCCGTCTGGAGGGGTTGACAAATGGAACATTGGTTCAGCTTTTCGCCGTCTCACAGCATATACCCACACACACAGACAACGCACTGATTCTGTACGTCCTGGTAGCTGATGTTTGTTGTCATACCTTACGCATTACGTGCGCTAGACGGTTGCTGCATGGACAGGACCGCGTTTTCACGCAACCAAAACAGAAACCAGACGCATAAGGGAACGCTTTCATAATTCAAAATGAAATAGACCCTGGGGAGCCGTCAGTAGTGGGTCGTTCCTGATGGAAGTTGCGAACGGAAGGTCACTATAGAGGATAATGGTAGTGGAGTGATTTTTACACGCACTCAGACATTGAGGTTTGAGGTTTGCGAGTTTGAGAATAGATTAGCGACTGAGTAACACTAGTTGTAACTGTTTTCGGTTGTGCAGAAATCCAAATTTATTGTTTACATCTTCTAAAACTAGTCAAAGAGAACTATTGCAATCATTATATTGCCCTATTGTCGAAGAGAACTATTGCAACAACTATTTGCAATCATTTTTCACTATTAAGAATGGTACAAGCTAATTGCATTTAGCTCTTTGTTGTTTTCATTAGCTGCTTTTATCCATTTCCCCTGTTTAATTAATGATTTCCAGCTAGAAACGCTAAATATGCTTCAAGACCAAAATGTTCAGTCTTAAATATCTATATTATTTTTAGTTTAATAATTGCTATACTTAATGTAGTATATTATGTATGTCGAATTAATGCATGTAGCTCAAATTTAGTAGACAACACAACCGAGAAACGATAAAACGAAATAAAAATATACCATATCTACCAATATTCAACCCATTTACCCTGAAAACCAGCTCCACTGAAATGATTTAAATTTCTATTTCATTTCTAAGCTCCATACCGTGAGAAAGACGCCCTAATTAAACTATATTCTATTATTGTACAAGCAGAGAGTAAAAGTGTAAACTAAATTAGCATGCACCTGTACACCGTTCCGTCCCAGAATAACTCTACAAATTGTTGAACCCACTGTGGTGCAATAAAAAGTCAATCTAATTTTTCACACCAGCCCCCCAAACACGCTAATTCGAACCATACCGCTTTCCATTCAAAATCTAATTCATCAATCGATACAATGATTCTTCGAATGGCGGACGCTAAACACGAGGGCCAGCACAGGCACACATTCACAAACGCACCAAGCGTAACATCATCATAAAAGGGGACCAATCAATAACTAATAACTCATTACGCTGCGTGTGGCTTGTACGCATGAATGAATTGGATTTTTTCTTCCCATCTTTCCGCTTCCACAACTCTGTGCACTGTCTCCGGTGTGGTGGAATGTTGGAACGATCCATATTGACACATTCCATACCATGGTTCAGTTCAACAGCAGAGCAAAACTTGACGGTGAAATAAACACGCTACCAGTCAGACCGGACCGAGCTCCAGTAACATTGGTGTGGATGTACTACAAAGACAAGAAAAAAACAACAACGTACCATACCAATAGCCAATCAACCGCATAAAAGAAAACAGTAGAAACAGAAGCGATCGCTTTGTGTGCTTCTCGTTAAAAATATCAGCCCCATGGTGATGCAGTGAAAACATCATCACTTCAGAAATCCCTGCAGCCCAGAAGTCGATGCTTCATCCATGCACTGCCTTTTTACACGTTTTCAATATAGGTGGAAGAGGGGGGAGTCTTACAGCACAGAGCACCACAGCCACAGCTTGAGGGCGATGCTGGCACCGTGAAGAGTGGTGCGCAGATGCCCAGGAGCCACTTTGCTTGTTGTATTTATTTCTCAAGTTTCCAATAACGTATGCTAGTTTGTCTTGAGAATGCAATACATGCAGTGCTCCGTTCCCTGGCCTGTTCTCCCTGGTATTTGACAGTCCTCAAGCTTTCTTGGTTAAACTTTCATATGGGCTCCACGATAGGAAAGGGAGATACGGTGGGGAGGGCGCTCACAAACGCTGACAAACTGCACCACAAAACGGTAGCCAAAATCGTATAGATGTGTTAAAATTAACACCTGCATATGAAGAGTAGCATAAAAGTGTTTCTGATACGTGTCTTCCACGAATAAACTTCACGAGCCTACTGGATGGAGAGCCACGGCATCTTTCCTGGGTCTCCTGTCATGGTGGAAGGACGGGGAAGAGGGGGAGGGGGGTTGGGCATACGAAGAGGCAAGGACAAACTAACAGAGAGAAGTAAAAAATCGAGCACACTATCTCACACGACTGTCAGAACGGATATCGAATCGCTATGGGATCACCTCAACTACCACCACCACGTACGGTCCAGCGACTGTTTGGCTGTCGCGGTGTGATGGGATGTGACATGAGTCCGTTTAAAAGACTGTTTCACCACGTTCGGGCTACCGGATAAAATTGCCGCTACGGCAACTTCGTCATCGATCCGGTCTGACGTAAACGGTGTAAAGTTGATGACAGTTGGCATTTGCTTGACTGTTGCCCAGGGATCGGTGATGCTGTCGAATGGGATCATCAGCACTGGTTGGCCAGATTTCAGTGAGCTCATGTTGTTCTGGAGCCATAAGTAGACTTTGGCGGTTATTAAGCGTGAATTTTCGATAAAGCAAACAACGAACATTATTGGGACAAAAGGCAGGTAGAACACAAAAAAGGAGTTGAACCTGGAGGAATATCACTTACAAAATTTATAGTACGTCTCAGTGCCTCGAAAAGGGAATTAGCTAAAAATTGATTTACATGTAACGTAAACAAGTGAACAATTTATCATAACTTTATCTTATTTCCATTCTAAAGCGAAGAATAATTTTATTCATATACTTAACCTCATATTGACAAAAGAAGCATAAACATTGCAAAAAAAACCTATCATTATAAGATATAATGATACCACCAATACAATAAAACACATCCAACAAAACAATAACGTTAGGAAGTACGTCAGTTCTGTGGAACTGAGGAAGTTTGAGTCTTCTACACGCAGAATTTACTCTCCTATTTTTAGCAAATTACGGATTAGCTATCTATATCAAGCGAAGTCTAACGACGGTTTTGATTACCAGGAACAAAAAGTTTGAGCGAAACTATTGGGCACAACAATCGAAGTCGGCCAAGGTCTGTTTTTCGCATTCTTATAGTAATCGTACGATGTTAGGTCACACGACTTGGCAACTGTATTGCGAGATTTATTTATTTTATACAGGGTTTATATGGTTTATTATTTATTTATTAATATTTTATTATATAATTTAATAATATCATTACAATAACAAGTAATAACATTGACTATTACTTATTTTTTATTTATATATTATTCATTTACATCTGTCCATTTTCCAACTTTCACCGTTTTTACCGATTATTGTAAATTAAATTGAAAAAAAATCAAATGAATCTACTCACACGCTTTGTACTTTCAAAATCACATGTTTTGTACAACACTATTTAACGAAACAATTAGTGCAATCGAGTAATGCTTAACAGTTTACCATTTCTACCCACCCGCAGGTCCGAAGGAATGTGATCTGCCGAAATCGGGCCTAACATCCCTGCACGGTGCGACCGGATTCGGCCAGGTGCCCAATTCCGGCACCGCCGACAGCAACGGCAACCGGTTGCACGTTAACAGTGGCGCCGGTGGCAACACTGGCACTGGGGGCGGCACGGGCGGTACAGGTGGTGGCAACGGTGCTGGCTCGCTGTGTGAGCCGCACAACATACACCAGGATCAGGTAAATGTAGCTATACGGGGGGGTGTACCTCCCAACCATTCAACCCATTTCCCGGTCGGGCCGCCCAAGTCCCGACTGCTATTGCCCGAAAGGTGAACGACTTTGCTTACTCTCCACCAGAATGCTGACAAACATGGCGCAAAACAGAAACGGCACCGAACACGCTTCACACCGGCGCAGCTGAACGAGCTGGAGCGCTGCTTCTCCAAGACGCACTACCCGGACATCTTCATGCGTGAGGAGATCGCCATGCGGATCGGTCTCACCGAGTCGCGAGTGCAGGTGAGTACGCTGGGCTGGGGCCAAACCTTGCTTGCTTTCCCTCCATGTGAAGATAGCTCACAGTAACTGGCTGGCCACACCCTGGCACACGTTTCCCTCAGGGTTCACGAGATTGTCCCGGGACGTGCCTGCCTAATGGAGTGCCGCAAAACCGTGCACCGTCATGCAGGGTTGGTGTTTCGTACACAATCGTTCAGTGTTGGCAGCGAACCAGGGGCGTTTTCTCACACCCTATTTACCGTCTAAGGTTATTTACATAAATCACTTTTCTCGTACGCGGAATGTTTGAGGAGAAAAAGGCTGGGCGACAGCTCGCAAGAACGAAAGCAGTCAAGATAAAAAGTTTGGATAACATGCAAGCAACCAGAACATTTTGACTATTTCCGCATCCTTTTTCCCCTTTGGTGCGGTTGCTCAAGAATTGCTTTGGGGTTTGTTTACAGATGGCGTAGCTAATCTTTTTACACGGCCAATATTGTACTCGTTCATGTGTGAAATATTGGATAGAGTCTTTTGGGTTCATAACTGAACCAGGAGGTATTTGCGTTCTTGCTCTATTCGAAGTATTAAATTAATGTAACACATTCGGCATCACCGTGGACATTGCAAACAGCTACCAATGCCTGCGGTTGATTTTCCAGAAATTACATCTAATTCGTCAATTTCGCGCCTAATTCTGCGGCTATGCGCTTTGATAAACCCTTACAAATGTGATAAATTTCTAGAAATTTTGTTCCCTGTGTGGCAAGAAATAGCTACACCCGATGGATGTTTTACACATGTAACAACGACATCAACATCTCCATCCATCCGCACCAGCAAAGCGCACCGGAATGTCCGGCCTTAGCATCACTAATTAACAATTAAATCGACCAAATGAATCACTTAGCTAATCCGTTTTCCCAGCAAGCAAATCTCCTCGGACCAAACACCTCAGACATCCGAGATTAGTGTACTACATAGGTGTTTTGCTGTGGCTCTGACCACAACAGAATGGGACGGCGACGAGGGGAGCATAATTATTTAGCCCAGTTTCCATTTACATAAACATGATTCATGATACCTGTTCCTCCCGTTCCTACACGTTCGATTAAGCTACCGAACTTCGAGCCGCCTAATGATTGTCTGAGGAAATGTGTACCGGGTCGGACAGACGACAATGCTGATTGTCGTCAGCATGTCTATCCGTAACAGTGATATCTGACACGTGTTAACGAACGTGTCGGGCAGAAGATTCTAAACTTGTTTAACCCTACTGTTACTCGAGCCCCAAACCATTCCATCGATTAGAGCCATGAGAAACGTAACGAATCCAGGCATGCTTTTCTTACCATTCTTACCTTTCGGCTTTCAAGAGCCACCTCTTGGCGTACGTTTCTACTATCTACACTTCGGTCGATTTTTCTTCTGCATTATGGTTAGCAAGACCTGGTCTAACTTTCAATACGATCTCAGTTCTACACATAGATATAAGTACATTGAGTATGAACAGCAAGGTCACTTTTAGCTTCAACAGCCTAATTCCACACCATAAGAAGCATCATTCTTGATTAGTGCATATAGTTTCATTTTTGCTAGACACGTAGAATATTGTTTAATTCAAAATTTAATTTATGCAATTGTTCATGTTAAGCAGATATTCAATAAGCTGTCTAACTTAAATTAAACACCAAATTTAAGAACACATATGCCATTCCATTATTTAGAACAAACTGGTGGTTTTACGTTCTTCTGGTTAGCTAAATTCTATGAAATGTATCGCATTGCTAGATTTTCTCCCCAGATCCACATTCTTCCCATATTCTCCACAGATTATTTTTGCAATACTAAACCATGCAACAAACCTTTAGATCCCCTTATCATCCCATAAATCAATCAAGGAGCTTCAACTTCATGAAACAAACTTTAAACAATCTGATCACGTTCTCGGCGACCCCTAGCAAACATGTGTGTATGTGAGTGCGTTCGTACACTGTGTGCCGCTTCAAATATACACCTTTCTGTGTGCTGGATGCAAAGGATAGCCGACTAATTTTCCTAAAGACGAACGCAGCGACAAAGCTCCTCCAAATCGCTTCCAAAATCAAGCGCACCAACTTTTTGATCCTGTCTTTCTTTGCATGGGAAATCCTACCGGAAAAAATAGATCCCCTACACCAAACATCACTTTTGCAAAAGGCTCTCTGCTTCCGTAGCCATTGCCGGCAGTCGAATAAAGTGTTTTCAAGGTTATTGCAGCGGCTTAGCTCGGGATCATGCAGATTGTGGACTCTCCTCGCCGGGCACACCGAACGTACGCCTGTGTACGTCAATAAACGTGTGCCATAAAAGAAGATTTTATATTCACTTCACTCGCATCCCATACACGATGCTATCGATATGATTGCCGCTCAATAGGAGCAGGTGATTCAACAAATCGAACACAGTTCCACAGTGGCATCACACAAGGTGTGGGCAGAAGTTTTCACTAATCACACCAATAATAAAGTATCCTTTCAGTGCCACCAATCCCCTCCGAGATGGCACTGTCGAAAGGGGCTTTTACGTACGAAAACCGCACTGAAACCGCACATGGAACATAAATTCCCCAGCTTTACGCCTCCCCCTTGGCTAATGAACTTGTTTTGTGGGTAGAGAGCTACAATACACAGTGCACGATGGTCCGTATGGTGTATACCTAAGAAAGGCAACACTACTAGCATTGTTTTTCCATTAAAACGTTTGGACTCTTGCGACAGTATTAAGCCGCATACACTGGTTGCCCACACAGTCGAACCACTTTTGGTTTCTTTTGATGGTAAAACTTTTGCTTGAAGCAAAACTGATCCTTTCCTACATTTGGGGTCGATGAATTTCCATGTCCCTAAAAACCGCAGCATTATCGCCGTGTGGCTGAGAACAACGTTCCGACATGAATGCGTAGAAGAAGCTTCGATTTGCTTTTACCCAAACGATCATTTTCATCGTCTTCAGACGGAGTAGGAAATATAGGTATGAAATAATCATCCAATGTTTCCAAACGATGCTACAAACTGGCTACAAACCGTTCTTTCTCCTTTTCCGTAAGGATTCCTAATTCCTTCGCCATCGGGCACGAATAAAGGGGAGAGAATTTTATTCGTTTTTTATGATATCATTATGAGTTTATTGGTTTGCTTTTATAGCATTGCGCCTAACTCCAATGGGGTTCGTTGTGCTCGAATGTGACCGCCACGATCGTCCGAAGGAAAGCCGCCCATTCACTTTCGACCAACCTCTCCCTCCTGCTCGACAGGGGTAGTTTGTTTGATGTGTTGATTGTGCACCAAATGTGCCAGACGGTTCACAGCGGTAAGCAGCATCACAACGATAGAGCTATCAGAATGCTATTTTTTGCCGTCTTTGTAATTTCTTCTTTTTCCCCTGCGCGAAAGTCAATCGTAGAATGGAATTAATTCGAACCAATTTCCCTCGCCTTCATCTGCCCTACTGGAGATATGCGCACAGTCAGTAAAGCTACAGACACCATTCGGAAAAGCACACGAAGGGTGGAAGATGGGATTACTTTCACATTTTTCAATTGTGACCAAACCAATTAAAGGATTTGCGTTTCCCATTCGCAATGAGAATGACCGGTCGCTGGGGAGAATGAACGTTTGATCTTACACATTTTACCCATTACATTGTAGTGTTATTGCGTGCGATCAAACTGTGCAGTAATGATTAATAAATTTTCTCACAAACTTTTGCTAACTTTTCTTGTGCTGAAGTGTTTAAAGAATACAAGTGCTGTATTTGTGATAATTGATTATATTAATATGGCATATTTCGTGTCAACGTGCATAATTTTGTATTATAAAAAAGTAAAGAAAATCTAAAAATACCAAACATCGCTAACGGGATGAGTTAACAGAATTTAACAACAAAACTACCCAAATTTACTTTAGCTAGTATTCAACAGCTTATTCCTTTACGTTAAACCTTTACGCCAAAACTCAAACAACAACGTCCACAAACCGACGAAAAATACGCAAACAGCAGGGATCTTGGGAGCGATTTATGGCCAACCGAAAACCCCCCGGGTGAAAAGCAGCCAAGCCCATGCTGCCGCATGCAAATAAAAGAACCGACGTTGATCTCCTAGGGGGTCAACATGCACAAGCCGACCGGGTAAATCGTGAGAAATGATAGTAAACTCCTTACTTACCACGGAGCAGTACCCTCAACGACTTTTTTTTTTAGTTTTGTTTCTCTTTACTTTACGTTCTGCTCGTCTACACGGTCAAAGCACGGGGCACTCAGTAGAGTAGTACCAGCGTGTATGGCAGCATGGGCCTGGTGAAGCTTCTGCCAATCCTTGGTTCTTATCATTCAAACCGTCCAGTGTGGAGGCCACTTTTTGTTGCCAGGCCGAGCGTAAACCCGCTAGTGGTGGTGTGCCACACGGGCGAGAATGTATGTGTGGCATTAGTTGTTGTTCCCCAAATCCCCACAATGTCAATTTATATGCGGAAATAATTCCTGCTCTTAATCCTCGAGCTGCCGACCCCGTGAGCTGGGCAGGCATCCGAAATCCCTGTGCATAAATAAATTCCTCCCAGCGCCCAAACCATTCAAGCGGAACTGTACCATACCGTGATAGCAGAGCACATATTAAAGAGGCTTGGAATTGCCTTAGTTTACAGCATAAAATCATAAGTAGCGTCATGTAAAACTTACATCATCACACATCGCCAAACGCAATTATGACGCGTGAGAAAAATCACCGTGCTATCGGGAGATGCTTTCGGGAGTAAAACACGTTTCATACGCCTCCGTCCCATTGCGAGGTCACTGCACGGTGGTTAATCAACTGATCCCAAAAATCAAACCACACGGCTGTCATGCCATCGCCTCAAACTCGTCTGAATTCAAACAACGCAACACGGGCGCACAGTAACGACATGACAATAGCATGAGAAAGGAACCCACCAACATCAACAAAGGGACAATTCCTTAACCCAACCTTAAGTTGTGAGTGAAGGAATCCATCTGGCGGAGACTACTCGAGCCGGTCTGTAATTGGATCGTTCGCCACCGATTCCACTGTGGTCGGTATGACATTCGATCTGTGCAATCCTCGAAGGGCGAAGCACACCGTTCCCTTTGAAGGTGATGATGATGCTGAAAGAGGGGGTCCGGGAAAGAGAGGTCAGACAATCGGACAGTGGTGGACGAATTTCCAGTTTGAGGTCGATACAGCATTGACCGGTTTGGGGCGCGTGTGGTTTGACCGTGTGGTGGTCAGTGTGCGTCTGGTTCGAAAGTGTCGTTGGGTTCTCGCCCCGCGTGTTTTTGGTTTGTTGCTAGTTTCACGCAAATATCAGGTTGATGCCACCCTGTAGGATTGTCGAGGCATTTCCAAAGCAAAGCATAAACCGTATTGCAGTGCTAATTTGGAGGTGGCTTGGAGCCATTAGTATTAAATTAGCCAAAATCAGTTATTTCTTTTATTATGTTTGATTACAAATTTACTCACTTAAAATTTTACTCAATATGACTTGAATGAGCGATAATTTTAAACGGAAAATGCATCATTGTAACAAGGCAACATCTCATTTCTTTCATTAATGGAGAACCCCGTTTTTCAGGTTGTCTTACTTTTTGAGCTACCGTGGCCGTTTACCACAATACACCATATATGTAGCGCCGTCTGCTAAATATCACTAAAAGTCACGATCTAATCGAACGATCAGTATTATTAACATTCATTATACAAATATGTTTCACTACATGAGTTGTAATTGAGTATCATCTTGATGATTGATTATGATATATTTTGAGAAACTTTCCCAAAGGTTACGCAATTTAACTTACATACTACTAACTGAAGAACTTAATGTAATCTGAGATGAGGGAAAACAATGAGAGGAATGCGGGAAAGGAGCTAGAATTTTGCGATTTATTTCGCGTATATTTTGAATGCGCGTATCCCAAGTGAACTGGGAGAAAGAGATGTGGAAATTGAACTTATGGAAACATGCATAACATAGCATTGCTCTAATATTTGCTCATTTCTACCCGTAGCAGTTCTCCCATTTTATGTCATTTCCAGACGGTTTATTCCTAGGTCCTTTAGTTTAGTAGTATGTTAAAAAGACTACTGCATGAAGAATTGTTTTATCAAATTAATACAATTTCTCTCATGGTTCATCCACGCCGTAATGACACGTGATTGAAGCAGCTGTAATAAAAAGCGACTTTGCTCAGTCGCCTGCCATCTCTAATTCCTGGCGCATGATACTCTTACCGTGCCAAGTCTTGTTATCTTGTTGCAATTGTATCTATTTTTTAATAATCTCCAAATTACAAACAGGTAGATTCACCTGCAGCTTAAGCAATTTGGGAAAAAAATCTTTGAAACTTGTTCTGCCTCGGGACTTATTTCATTCCCCTTTTGTCATGTCGCTTGTTGCACGCGCCATAAAACACACGGCCACGCATTTTTACATCTACATCAACCCGAACGCGTGAGTGTGCGTATGCCGTCGTGCGAACCCACCTCTGTAATGCGGAACACGTGGCGAAATTTAATATAAACGGCAAATAAACAGAAATTGATTTAGTTTTTTATTCCCTACTCGGGCATGTGGCTGCAATTGACAACTTGTCCACCTGTTATTTTGTGCATGCTGTGTAGGGGATGAATTCTTGTTCTGTTTGTGCGTGTGTGTGTTTTTTTTTTGTCTTCATTTTCTGCTCATCCTTGAAAGGGTTCACGCTGTGCTTTGCCCCGCTCCGGGTGGAACAACAAATTGTTGTAAATTTACACACAGCCATTGTGCAGAACCGCAGCGCTTTTTTGTGTGTTTTACCTGCCCCATGCACTACAGCCGATTGCAATAACATTTAAACACACTTTCCATTCAGGTATGTCAGCTAACGACATCTTAGTCCTTTTTCTTGACTCAATCTGGCCCGTCCTGATTACACAAAGCCTCCCCTTCCCTTCTGTCCCCTCCTCCAGCAATGAGCATGTGGTGTTACAGGTTACAGCAAATTCAGAAATGCTGTAACGATTTTAATAAATAATAGGCAACCCGCACCGACTGACAACGACTGCGGCAGTGTACAAGGAAAACGACTCTAAACCTCGAACCGCACCGTACACGACCCAGATTGCCGCTCGAATGGGGTACATATCGTACACACACACAATTTTCGCACTCCCATTCCCAGCCCCAGCAGATACGGACGAACGGGCGGAAATTAGCCGTGCAACTGATGACGAGCAAACAGGTCAAATGGGAGAGGGTGACGATTCGAAAAAGGGACTCGATATAAGGCAGGGCGCCGAGCTGAGGCGCTAGAAATCGAATCAAAAAGTCATCCCATTTACACCGCCACTGTCTTACTTTCACTTTTCCCGCTGCTCTTTCCTCCCCTTTTGGTCGGTCTCACTTTATGTGTTTTGGTTCCTTATGCCGAGCTCACGGCAGAGGAAAATCGAATCGAACAACGAAAAGGACAAAAAAGGATACACACAGGGAAACGACTTTCTTCCCAAAGGACACGGCGCATCTGATGTTGGCCCGGCCCGCCAGCCAGCCAATATTGCGTGGGATTGTAAGCAGAGAGCGGCAAGTGGTAAAGATTTTCCCAACATGATAAATAGTGCGGCTAGTAATGTGCTATTAATCCCGAATAGATTTAGCACGGGAAAAGATTTATTCCGTGCGTACTACGACCCTTTTGCTGCCAGCACGCATTACCAACCTTATGGGGGCCCCGTTGTTGTGGCCCCGGGAAGAAGGGTGGTTTTACCGTTGTCTGTCTGTCGCGCAAGTCATTGTGCCCCGGTAGGTGTTGGTTCTTTGGCAAAATTAGAACAATGGGTGAAACAATGCAAGCGGGCAGAGAATGTAGTACGCTCATTAATAACGCAGATCCTATTTTTACTGCACTTTCTAAAAAATGTATCGTTTGTATATTTTTAATTTCGAATCTTTACCTTATAATTATTTCTGTTAAACATGTTTTTGAAACAAATAATCTCAATTCGAAATATAACCTTAAATTTCATTCTAAAACTCAAAAACTACCAAACTAACAAATATACCAAAAAAAATACATACAGCAAATGTGTGTAAACATGTATAATGTTCAAGAGACTCAAATTATTTTTGAAAGTATTTTAGTAATTTACATTTAATACAATTTATCATAACAATAAAAATAAAACAAATGGCCAAAATATTATTTTCACCACTGTGAATCAACGGGAAACTGTTACTAGTTCATTATTTACTAGTCAGGATATTTGTACGAGCCCAAAAATAAACAGGCTACAAATTCCTTCCGAAAATCCCCTACCAAACCTTCCCTCAACTTCTCTCCCTTCCCATTACTTCTCCCGCGTATAGTTGTACACGATTTCAGTTCTGGCCCTTTTTAGGTAGTCCGTCTAATGTGTCTGCTGCCGGTAGTGACAGTGCGTTGAACGTTTCCCCCGCTGAGCGAAAACACAGCCAGTGATGGTGCGATGGTCGACCGCTGTGCCAACACTGGGGTGTGGAAACGGGTGTTGATGAAGGTTGTGTAGGGATCGACAGATTCCCTAATGCAGACCGTGTCCCAAATGCGGAGGGAAACGGTGGTGTTGGTGGTTGTGATGGTGTACCGACAAATCCTGCCCAAAAGTGCGAGGTAATGAAAGTGTAATAAAAGTATTATTGAGGCGTACGATTTATTGTTTATTTATTAATAACATGCAAATTGAAAACATTCGGGTGGGTTTATCGATAACGAACCGAATCGCTACAAAAGAATGTGTTGACTGGTAATCGATTTCGCTGCATACCGATGGTTACCTGATATCGTTATTTGACATTTTTTCGTTTCAAATAATGAAATTTGCTTCTCGTGTAATATTGCTATCAATTGTTATAACATGCTAGTTTAATTATAAGGAAACAACGTTGAGTTACAATAGTTTACAATAATGAATAAATGCAGCTACATGGAACTTTAGTTGTGTTTACAACTATATTTGAAAAGCACCTGAAAAGTATTGAATATATGCTAGAATTAACTAAACACATAAAGGAAAAAAACAATAAAATCATGTATGAGCAAAGTCTGCCTTAAAGGAAAAAATTGGCCTATGAAACGGAGTGCCGCTATTTGAGGTCATTGTGGCAATATTTGTTTTGCTCTTCTGTTGACTTCACCACCAACAAAGAGGCAAGCGGTTCATTGTTTAGGCAACATTACAACAATTAGTTCGAGCATACCAAAAGAGTTACACAGCACAGAGCACAAGATGAATGGTTCTGACAATAGTTTATATTAAAAATCTGAAGAATTCCATAGAAGAGTGTTTTGTGGAAATTATAAAAATTTCAAACTTTGATTGCAGTTTCCAAAATCGAAGAAAGTGTAACTTTAATGTGTGAAATGTGTGATCAAAGGAAATAGTTGCTACTTATCGGTTCTTCTAAAAGGACTATATCCAACGAAATGCTTAGGAACCAAACGATACAACCACCAGCAATTCCATTTGAACACTATACAACCTCGAAAATCGAATGATTTAGACTAGCGGTTTTCAACCTGTTGGGAATTGTCCCCAAAGGGACTATTTTAGGGGGGAATTTTGTTGATAATTTCGTTAAATTCTTTGGGTTGCCACGATCTCCTCCCTGCTCATGAGCTTGTGAGCTTTAGACCTTCGCCACGCTTATAGGAACACAAAATCAAGGACTGGACTTGATAGAACCAAAACGTCCGAGTCCGGGATAATGTGCTCTTTCATGACTCAGAGAAAGAAATGTATTCCAGCCAATATAGATTGTAGCGCCAGAAATTGTAATTTTAAATCCCATTCTTAAGCAGATCGGCCGTTTTGGAAAGTCTCTCCTAAATTAAAAAAAAAGATTATTCCCAAATGTTGTTGGATAGCCCTATGAAATTGAATTGTTTTTTTTTTTCTAGAAAGAAGATTAACAAATAGAAAAACATTGTAAATTTTGATAATATTTTATTCTATACGCGATAAATCGTTCTTTGGATTGTGGTTTAATCAACCCTAAAATTGAACTAGGAATCAAGCATGTTGACATTAGTAAATTGATAATGTAAATAATATGATTTTGTACTCTATAGCTTACATGATGTACATTCACAATAAGATAAAACAAAACATATCTTAGTCTTGATTGCCCGTCAAAGAGTCTCAAGTTCCTTCAATCGATGTCCTCCATTTCTATGAACACTTTTCCTCTATTTTTCCCGATAAAACTATCAGTACTAAAATCACCAGAATAAAAATAGTCAGCGTATATGAAATAATGTACCACGCAAATGTTTTATTTGCCGGTGCTAATGATAAAATGAATTATGCTATGTATACATGAAAAAAAATACAAAATACTGAGCCATTTGTGAACAAACTACACTATTTTTTCGAGCTAATGTTACTCATCTTGAAATGTTTACTCAATGTTCAACTCATTGATGTACATAGAGTTTTCTTTGTTCCGTTTGCCTTTCGCATACAGACATTATATTTTTCAATTTCTTCTAAAAAGAGCATTAACATTGCATGCTGTAAATAATCCCATCAACCATTAACAAACTGAATGCACTTAATTATAATGCAGTCATACTAAACGTGTCGTGGCAAAACTCCCCACCCAAACATTTCCATCTTGCATATCGTTCGTAGCAACAGTCTCCGTCTTTATGCAAACAGCTCACGCAAATTAAAACAACCAGTCAATTGTTTTCAATCTACCTTCCCACGAGCCGCCACTTCTTTTCCCCAAAGAGCAAGAAAGACTCCGGCTGTACGGTATTCTAATTTTCCCCAGCCCTGCCTGCGGTACATTACGCACGCCGAAGACAATCGTCAAGAAGTTTCACTTGCACAAACGCCTGTTCGCCATCTTTCAGCCGAAAGGTGCTTAGAAGAAACCGCCAGCAGCCTCAGCACCGTGCGCATTCGCAACCAGCCACGGACACATTCATCGTAAAGCATCTGCTGGTACTACAATACACCTGACACGCAGCAGGCAAACAGGCAAGCTTTTAATCTGATTTAATTCATGCGAGGATTAGTGGCATGAAACTTTCAGGAAAATTGATAATAAATACATTCACAGCACACTGCTGCATGCTTGGCGCTCCGTCGAGCGCACCGTTTTTGACGCACGGGGATTTCCGCAAGACACCATCAAACAATCTAAGACGACCGATGTCTTATGGTCCCTTGAAATGGTAAGAAGACGTTTGTGCTCGTATCGTGCGGTTCATTTTCGTACCGGTGTGCTGTTAAGCCAACTGCTATCTCTACCATCCATTATGGCAAGGTGTCGACTTGCTGTGCAAAGCCTCCATTGCCCGTTAGTGCAAGCGCAAGTACTAAAGGATGCGTGCCACAAGATGCAAAGCGAACGTGGAAGTTTTCTTACCAGAGTTTCTCCCTCGTTGGTCTCAGAATGATTGTTCAGCTCTGGTGCTTTGTTTCTTAGCTAATGAGTTGTAGGATTCCTTAGCGACTGAGGTGCGTTTATCAAGCATCCATGGGAAGCTATACATGGAAAATAAAAGGTTTGCACGAACGTTGATAAAACGATACTTCCATCAACTATCAACGAGGTGTGCGCACATTTTGAACTCGTACCATGATCATACGGACGCTGCTCTGTTTCCACGAGTTAGGAACAGTGAAAGGCTTTCAGGCTGGGATTGTTTCGTACGAATGAATGAATTGTCAAGTGATCAAATTCTACAGAAGATGCTTTACGACTACCGCTCAGGAGCATTACAAACCCCGTCACAAGCATCATAAAAACCTCGCGCTCGTGATGACATCCACTTCACCGTAAGACGGTACCGTCTGCGTCAACCATTTTCAAAACTTTAGCAATCAATCGAAACCAATCAATCAATTATCGTCAATTACCGAGCGCCTCCATCAAAAACCTGAAGTGCGTCCTTTTCTTAGCTAGATTCTTCTCACTAAAAGCATACGAGCAGATTTTGGTTTTTCAATCGATGCCGCATTGCACGTACATATATTGCACTGGAGTATCAGACTGAATTTAAAATCCATTAAAATGCTGTGTCCCACGAGAGAGCGTTTTATGATTTTATGCAAATAAACTTTCGGAATCGTGGATTCGGGTTATTTGCAGCACATCAAATTACAATATTTTTTTCTTTTTTTATTATTTTGAAACACAACATTGTTCACAAACTTTTTTAAAATTATACACTATTTAATGTTTTTACATGTTGCTCCATTGATAGTGTTTGATTTATAATTTATTATTAATTATTTATTTTTTTTAATATAATTATAATTAAACATAACAACATAATCAAAACAGTGTTATATTTATCATGTTTAACGAATAACAGTTAAGATTGGGAAACATCTTTTTTGTAGTTTCTATTTACGGAAGAACGGCCGTGATTCTTCATTTGTTCATTTCTTCAAAAAAAAATTGTAGAAAAGGTATTTTTTTGCGTTGCCAACAAAAGTATCAAGTGAAAACATATTACGACGCTATAAACGTACACACTGGAAAAAATGCGTTTGATCTTTACCGAACCAGTCATGTTTGGGATCGAAATCTAAACAACACGAGGTATAGCACGTTCAACACGATTGTTAACACCCGAAACCATCAAACGCTGTGCAAATTTCAGTCAAAAACACCGTCCCGGTCTGTTCTGTCTTGTTGCTTTTATTTATTTTGTGTTTGAAATTACGCATCATAGCTCCGGAATCTGCAGTGTGTTAGAACGTATCATTTTGTTATAAGTTTTTTTTCTTTGGCTCAACAACCGTTGTCGGTCAAGGCCTGCCTGTACCACTATTTGTGGGCTTGGGCTTTCAGTGACTTAGCGATTTCCCTCCATAGCAGGATAGTCAGTCCTACGTATGGCGGCACGTTCCATTCGAGGCTTGAACCCATACCGGGCATGATGTTAAGTCGTATGAGTTGACGACTGTACCACGAGATTGGCCATTTAGAAGTTAGAAGTATTACCTGATTTTAAAATCCACGTGATGAATTTTCTATCTATTACTTTATATATTACTATATCTATATACTTTATATATACATGCAAGTGTTATTTAAAAGAACTACAAACATCAGATGTATAAATGTACTGTAAGACCAATTGAGCAAACATATCCATCTCTACACTTTACACCTTGTAACATCATCTACAAATGCAACACTCTGCAATTCTTTGCTCGTAACGTTTGGAGGGACGTTTGGCAAAACAGATCGCATATTTCGCTGCACGAAAACCATTTCAAGTGTACTTTGGAAGGATTCCGTCAAAATTGGTTCGTGGCAGCTTCACAGTCACCTGAACGATTTCGAACAAACGGTTCAGTTTTCCGTTGCCGTCGCTGGTCAAAGCACTTCACACCATCGCCATGGTAACGCTTCCAGCATCATCAGCTTTCCATTGAGCGATTGCTGGAAAAACGGATATCCAGCCAACGGGAGGCTGTAATTGTGTGCAGTAGTGTTAGTGTGCCAGAGCACCGTTACTAACACACACCCCAAGCCGTTCGTGAGATGATTTTCTCCTTTTCCCAAGCAGCTCTTCGTTGGGGCATGGGATAAGCTAGAAAGAGAGCGAGTGGAAATGCTCCTAAAATGAAGGTGCGGGAGATTCCCTGCTTTCGCCATTTTGGACATTCCACATCCCAAGAATGCTCTGTATCGAGTGGTGATGTTCTCGTTTGTACGACTTGCCAACGATAGGCATCGAACGGAAAAAGGGGAGCTCAGGGGGGGATGAACGATGAATTTTTCAGAAGCATGCGCGGGGCATGCCACTTGCCGATTTGTTGTGACTTCCCAGCTTTCCGTTCTGCTCGAGGCCATTCCATCCAGCTGGAACGCAACCATTTTGAGCTGAAGGATAAAAGATTTCTTGCAGAAAAGTTTTCGTCTACTTTTTTTATTGTTTTTTTTTCGTGAATATTTTCTTGCCTTAGGAAAAAACAGTCAGCTTTTGGAGGAAGAACAAAGTTTTTCGGCTCATCTGGCTTTGGCGTGCTGTCGTTTTGGCTGGATGGAAAGATACAAAATGCCATTTTTATTGCAGCCTTGCGTAACGCTGCATCGACGGTCTTTCCCGATGCTGCGAAAACTTTGGTAATGTTCAATTAAAAAGGATTCTTATTGAACTGAGATGTGTTTTAGACCAAATCAATACTTTACATCACTGACAAGACCAAATGTTTATTATCATGATGTACGTATATATACAACTTTTTTATGCACTTCATGCTTACAATTAACGTTGGCGAATCTGATAAAGAACGAATCCTTCCACAATAGTTGCGATGGATCTATTTTGTTTGTTGCTTTATTTGTGATAATATGTACCAAAATGTTTATGGTCAGTTATTTACAGTATTTTATACAATTTGTTACTTCGAAAAACATGTTTATTTTTGGCCCGCGGGCCAAATGCACCCTACGAGCTGATTCATCTGGCCCGCGACAACATTTTGCATTTACTTAGCATGAATCCATGTGAATAGAGAGCGAGGAATGCTTTTTGATTGTTGTTTTTGATATAACAACTTAAAGAAATAGGTATTCAAAACAAAAAAAAACAACATCATTAACTAAATTAATTTCGGTTATCCCAATAAATTACTCCGCTTGTATATGTATCTACAAACGCGAATTAGCAAGTGATTGCAAAAGATTACTTTACGACCAGAATAGATTGACTCATAGAAAGGATTGTAAAGAAATTTGTTATCTGTAATTTAAACAAAAAGTTAAATCCTAAATAGCTGCACAAAGATACATTGATCAATAAAGTGATAGTGAAAATCTGCTTAAATATTTGCTGTTTTGTTGAACTTTTTCAGTACCAAAAGCGAGAAGTTTTACAAATTTCTCCAGTTTTACAAATAGAAAACCATTTTTACGAACCATGCAAAAGAAAAATAAAGAAGTTTTTTTTATGCGTTGCAATAAAACTTGGGATTTATTGGAGTAAATATCTCAACCGGCTAAATTTAACAACGAATAAATTGTGATGTGGTATTAGGCCAATTATTTGTTTGTTTATTTTTCCAATAATCATTTCAATGCGTTGTATTGCCCTAGCAATACCTTCATTTATCACCGCACCACAGTGGTTATTGCACAGTGAAGCATTATCAAATGTTTTAAATCCTTTTTTATAGAGACTTTGAGCCGATTGGCCTCCTTCGCTCCTCTTTAAATCCGTTGATTAATTCTAAAACTTAAAATCCAACATTATTCTTTGAAAACCTTTGTAATTTGAAGCTATTCGTTGATTTTATTTTGAATGTTTGTCTGTTTTACATGTGGTTTTGGTTAAAGTTCTTTATAAAGGCTAGTTATACGAAGTTTCAAATCCTTAGTTTTAGAACATGCAGTTCTAAGATGTTGTGCACAAAAAAACATACTTTACCGAAAAGGCGCAAAACAGAATCATCCGCAGAGAGAGAGACAAAAAAACATACAGAATCCCGAACAGAAGAAACCCCCGAGCACCAAACAAAGCAGGTCATCATCATCAGCAGCAGCAGCAGCAGCAAAAGCAACAACGGCAGCATCACGATATGGTGCTGGTAGCGTCATTAGTACACAATTTCACACCAACCTGCCAAAATATTTATTAGTTTCAGCTTTATTTACTCAACCATATTCCACGTTCCGCTTGTGTGCGCGGGCATTTGGATCGGTTTTTGTGACCCTCACCTAGACCGGTTCAAAACAGGTCCAGTCGGTGTGTCTGATCATTTCATTTTTCAGGATCCGGACCAAATGCCGTCGGCAAAATGATAAGTAAATAGAAACGGAAAAAGGGGTTTTTGTTTTTAGTTTTGACGTTTTTTAAAGATATAAATTAACACAATGCACAAGAAAATGTGGTTTTGCGGTAGATTGATTCCTTGCCGTATTTATTTGTCTTATTCGGAATCTTTCATTTCAACGTTGATGCCTCTTATTTCAACACATTAAATCATAATTCTACAAAGCTCAGCTTTATATATTACAAAAAAATGTTAAGAAATTCACAAGAATACTGCAAAACTTGGACAAACAGGTGTCCAGAAGGCAGCGCGACAAACTCATAATGCTCAAAGAATGTTGTTGTCATGCAACCCTCCGTGACTCTTTGTCCTCGGGGAATTGTTCCTCGGCCGCTGTGTCTTTGCTCGGGAACCGCAACGTTGTCATTGTCTACGGCGAAAAATAGTCATTGTCCTACCGATTGCGAACTGCTTTCTAAAACATACATTTTTAAACCCTATTCCATCACTATTTTCCGCCATTCATCCGTCAGCGTTCAGATGGATGGCCGTTGGAGTTTGCTGCAGCATGTAGCTGTTTGCATCGCGCGAGCCGAGTCTAACAGTTGTGTTTTTTTTAGATAAAACCGAAAGTTCCTCCTCGTTAGGCGATGCTGTTTCGGTTCCAAGGAGCGGAACAGAATGGCAAGTGCGGAATGCGACACTTCACACAATCACACAAGGATTATCAACACTTTGCTAGGATGTTTCACTTTGCCTCGCCGCAACACGGCTTAACCGTTCGAACTGCCGAAAAGGGAAACCGAACCGAACGAATGAACACCGCACTGGTTTAAGTGACGGTTGTTTTTAGGGGTTTTTTTTTTTTGGTCGAAAAGATAGATTTTTATTTCCATCATTTATATTTCAGTCGGTGCCAAAGTAGTTTTACGTGTAACCACACCGGGAACCGCCCGTTGGGAATTGGTCTGTGCTACTGCTGGCCGGAGCGCCATCAAATTCCCGGACCCTCGACCAAACGGAAACGGCACGTAAATAGCAAACGGCGGACAGAGCGTAAAGTCAACGGTAGACAAAGCTCCTACAAATGGAGGACCAATATTTTATCACTTTGCCACTTTGCCAGCCAGTAATGGTTTGTTGGTGTTGGAAAATGTAAGGTGGCGTTGTAGCAAATAGCACCAGTCTACCCAACATCCTGCCCAAACTGTGGTATGGAGTTCAGAGTGGGTGTAACAACGACCGAAAGCCAACCACAAATAAACGAGCCAATTGCATCAGTGTTGAGCTTTTGTTGATCTGTTTATTATGCTCTTAAATATTTGCCCAAGGAACTATTGTGCTGCACTCATGCAATAATAACATTATACATATCCTTTTCAATTTCATTTTACTTTGAATTGAAAAAGTTTAAAGTGCGCGTTAGTAGTAGTCGTAGTAAGGATATCAACTGCACAACAACAACATTGTCATAATCTCACTTTTGGCAATACGTAAAATGACATCGGTACTTGAAAAAAAATCCTTCTTTGCCTCAAATAGAGAACAAATGGTAGATTTTAGCAAACCAGTTGAGCCCAACACACACTGGTACGCACGATTCATGCCCTTCGGAAGCCATCCTCACATCATCCACCAATGCGTACCACTGAGCGTCACTGTCTGAGCCGTCTGAATCTCCACCCCGGAGACCATAATGGTATCAAAACTGGGAGTAATGAGACGGGTAATTAATCATTCGGACTCCACCGTCGAGAAGCGTCGGAGATAAATGGAGGAAAGGATTCCCCTACACGGTTGATGGCCGAAATGGGACCATGCTCTCCCAATGCTGTCTGTCTACTGGCATGACTCCGAGCGGATGCTGAAAGGCACACTCACACCCAAACAACGCCACTGGCGACCGTGTACGATCATGTCGGATGATATTTGGTCCGAAACTCTGGGACTCTGGGTGAGAAATGATTTTCCGTTTGACAACATTATTATCGCATTTGGCGTGCTGAGTGAGACATAAATTACCTTCCGAAGGGGAAACGTAGGTGATGGAGTGTGTGTATATATATTTTTTTGTTATACTATCACCGTAAAATCGATTCGAAGGACGATAAAGCACCGCCAACACACATGTACCGGTGGGAGAAATCAACAACGAGGAAATAACAGTGTAAAAATCAATATGTGTGCGAGATTATACGGGGTGTGTGCAACATTGCATACATTCACGGAACTAAATATGGAACATTTTACATTGTATTTAGGATTTATTAAGGATCGCAAATTTAAGGATTACTTTACTTCAATAGCATGTGTAACAAAGCGTCGAACAAAATATCAAAGTTGGATCTAATTTTGTGGTTTAACATGAATATATCAAGTCATGAGAAACAAAATCCTCACAGATAACTGGGTAGAGCTATACAAAATAATGGAAAACTTCTAGCTTTTGGACCAAATTGTGTACACATGTTTAGAGATTTCATGAAATTATGGTGTTATATTAGACTCAAAAATAAGATAAGCAATTGAATAATACTAGATGAATATCAAAGCTGTCCATAGAATTGTGCAAATAATATTTTTTATTATTTGTACATAAATATACAACAATTTGAGCTGGTTTGTGGTACAGCCGTCAACTCGTACGACTTAACAACATACCCGCCATGGATTCAAGCCCCGAATGAACCGTGCCCCCTATTCAATCATCATATTGAACAACTTGATACAATATTAGTATAATAGCGGAATTTGGAGCAAGTGTGCCATACGGGGCAAGAGTGCCACCAACTATTTTTCCTTGAAAACTTTAGTTTAATGATCAATTTTGTATACAGTTGGTTGCTTTCTAATGACTAGGTATACTGAGCCGAATTTCATATAGATCAATCGATATTTCCCATTGTTTCGAACTGATTTATGTTGAGTTTCAAAATTGAGCAGAATATTATAATTTTTGAATCCAACCAAATAAGCTCTTAAAAATCATGCGAACAATCAACCGAGAAAATATTTACACCACCGTATAGCTGAGAAAACGTGAAATTTGTTCTGGGGTTGGTTGAAAAAAACTTTTATTTTGTCACTTAAAAATTCAATTTCAAAAAAGTTACAACTTTTGGGGCAAAAGAGTCATCTCTATTTGGGGCAAGTGTGCCACCATCTTTCATAGGCGCGAGCTGTGAAAAATGTAAACATTGTTGTAGCGTGCTGCGGTATGGTGCGCTTTTACGAGCGGATTCTACTCCGGAAAAACAGACCAGCAACAACCCATATTGCGATACAGTTTGTGATGAAAAGGGGTTCATTGGTGACTTAAGACATGTAGGAATACATACACTAGTGGTACAAACGTAATGACTTCCAATTATCTAAGAAATACGGTTATTTTAACCAGGTGGCCGTCTTGCCCCATACGAGTGGCACTCTTGCCCCATAGCCCAAAAAACAACGTCTTTTTGGACCCTTTTTAAAACGCTTCAAAAACTGTTTTGTTTGCACTTTTTTCAAGCGAAACTCAGTTATAAGTGAGGAAATAGATGTTAAATGGTTATGAGATTTAAATCGGCTTTTGAAAAACACGTTTTAGTGAGTTATAACTTGAAATACTTAAGGTGGCACACTTGCCCCAAATTCCGCTATATGAAATTTTATTATCAAAAACAGTACAATTAGCCCAATGATCTAAATTTTCTTGTTATGTGGTTATTTGGTTATCAAATCAATGACACATCAGCAATTGTTCTGAGACATTTACTTTTTTTTAATCAATGATTCATTCCTTAAAAATGAAAGAGTAATACAACTCAAACATACAACTCAATCATCTTATCTAACTCTCACTAAATAGCAAAAGGGTGGCTTCGACAGAGATAGCAGGAAGGTGTGCTTGGAAAGTGACTCCGGTTAAGATATAAATTAAACAAATGCAAGATAAATAAGTAAAGGTACAACTAAACATTGAAACAAATAATGCACACAACAGTGCGACGAAAACATTACTTGATAACGATGCACTAATAAAACATTAACCAGTGCAATATCAAAAGCATTGGATTTTGATGCATTAGCTAGTGTGGTATGCCCTCTGCTCTTGGTCTTTCTTGGTTTGATGGCTAAGTCAAGACAGTGAGCAAACATCAATAAAAAAGTCACCCAACCACCATCACCATTAAAGTCCATTAAAAGCGTCGTTTGCCGTTCGTTCTTGCCCTCGTCTCACCAGCTATATTCCCTCCAGAGCTTCACGCTTCCCCTTTGCCTTATACGCGCCCAAATCATTCATACCCTAACACGGATGACTTTTAACGCCTAGGATGTGCGCCTGTTTTTCCACGCTCTTATTAGTTCCTGCTCATTTCCATGTCTCGGAGCGTAACGAGGGTAAAATATGCTTCATCAGGTACAATCAAACGATGATACGGTGGTTTTCAAATGTGTAGTGTTAGTTTTTTTTTGTCTTCTATACAATGCACCGCAATACAATACAGTCTTGGGTGTCTTTTACTGGTGGTTTGGGATAATGCCATGTACCAGCTCTTCTGGCGCTCCTCTGTTTCTGTAGGCGCATATGCTAGAATTGAAATCAAGCAGTTGTTCCCTTTACTTGTTTCTGACAGCTTCACCCTAGGCTCGCTTTAGCACTCTGGCGCATAACTCACGCGAGGGAATTCAATGAAAGGCTGGTGGGGTTTGAAAAATATGCAACTCAAAGTAGATGTTTGCCATCATTCTTTATAAGATTTATGAAATTATTAATAAAATAAGTACAAAATTAGTTTTTGGATACATCCATCTCTAGGAATTTTCCAAACATCAGGTTTAACATTTTTATTATTTAATCCTAATTGGCAACCGGTTTTTGGGTGGTCAAATCTTAACGAGAACTAATGCTACTTGCTTTCTGTTAGTGTTTCGAAATTAACACTACAAATACACACTGGCACTAAAACTTAAATTTTCATTTGTTTACTTTCAATCAATATTATCGTTAGAATTAGCACACAAAAACAGTTCTTGCATTTGCTTCATAAAAGTGTGAGAACATCCGCTAAAATTCATTTTATCATAAATGTTTTGATTTGACATTAAAAATTAATAATCGCATGTAATCATTGTCATTGAATTATCCAAGGTAAACCCAACTTTTTCCCAACAATAACTCCCTTTCCTGCAATCAAAAAGTTGAGTACAACGCCCAATGACTAGCTAAAACCGTATGATCCTGCCGGTCGAAAACGATCCCTCCATTAGAGAACCACTCGTGTCCGCTGCCAAAGCGATACCATGCGTGCGTATACCGGCAAATGCCTCTGAATCATGAATTTATAATATGCAGTTTTCCCCCCTGCATTTGATTAAAAAGTTGAATTAGTTTACCGAAAACCGGTGCTCTTTGTGCATGTTCTAACTCCGGGACGTCGTAGCAGACCAGGGAGCATTTGGAACACTTTCCAAGGACCAAAAACCTTGGCCAATATCTAACCTACTGCTGCAGCAACAACATTCGAACGCTCTTACTTGTGTGGCGTAATGGTACAATCAAAACACACCCGACTCCACCCGTGGAATCTTCGTAATCTGATGTGGCTGATGTTATTCTTGCCGTCTCCGCCTACAGTCTCAGCGGCTTCTGACAGTTCTGCCAAACTCATAAACGAATGTCATTATCATAGATCATTGTTTACCGACTGCACTTCTCAACCGCGCAACCTTAACCTAAAGTGGAACCTCCGTGAAAATGATGTAACTAAGAACAGCTCAAAGGAAGAAAAGCATACTCGCCCCAGAAAAAAACAACTCGTGCCACTTTTCCACCGTCTGGGCTGGGCGCTTTTTCTTTATTTTTATCGCTAAATTTGTGTTGCCTGTGCGTCCGCATACTGTGGCACGTTGCATTGCGTGCCCATCCCTGTGGTGCACCGCTTCCCGAGCCAGCACTCGAGATGCCATTTGGCACAATGACACCACCACCCTTCGCGAATAACATACATTGACACAATATTTTCCCGTTCTTGCGCGACTTTTTTTGTATTTCCCCTCCTTTACCACGGCTGCCGGCTTCCCTTAGTTTTTCAACCCATAGCGGTAATCTGTGCGGGACCTCGCCTAGCTCCCAACCACGCGGTACCATTTTCTGCAATTTCATACATAATAACCATAATCGTAATGATAAACAACAGTGAATAATAAATAGCACGTGATTACCACCGATGATGCGCGGCCCGACTTTTGGGGCGGCAGGCAAATCGGAAAAGGGAACAGTCCACACACACACACACCAGCAACTTCAAGAGGCTTAAAACAAAACCTAAAAAATCTAACGTCCTCAACGTCCCCGTACCCCGGGAGCGATGCTCAATTTCGTCAAACCCATCACCACCACTACTACCACCATCATCATCAACAAACAATTCGGTTAATTCGGGTTGTTTTGTTTTGGTTCCGTTGCGTAAAAGATCCGGTTTTTTACGCGTGAAAAGAGGGAAAACTATTGCCTGTCCACTTTGTTTTCCCGCGTATACGCATCGTCCGCACTCGGGGTCGGTCGGCTTTTTATGGTTGCTTCAAATTATTTTTACTGTTAATGAACTTTTGATTTGTAAAGTGGTGGTTAAAATTTATTAAAATCACATTCTTTTTTGTCCCCGATTTGAGATACTTTTTTTTAATGGATGTCTTTGTACTAAATTTTCTATTCCCGTTCTTTTTTTTCTCCATAGGTTTGGTTCCAGAACAGGCGTGCCAAGTGGAAAAAGCGAAAGAAGACCACCAACGTTTTCCGTACACCGGGTAAGCAGGGTTACGATGGCCACAGATAGGCACGATGGGGTGGGAAATTAGT
The DNA here is from genome assembly GCF_943734735.2 of Anopheles gambiae. Lineage (NCBI taxonomy): Eukaryota > Metazoa > Arthropoda > Insecta > Diptera > Culicidae > Anopheles > Anopheles gambiae. Next base: position 79,020,383 of record NC_064601.1, read on the forward strand.
CCTTGCTCTTACACTAGACTCTCTTCTTGTTTTCTCCACTCACCTCCTGTAGGCGCACTATTACCTTCGCACGGATTACCCCCGTTCGGGGCCAACATAACCAACATAGCCATGAGCGAAAGCTTATGCGGCACGTCAATGTTCGGGGGCGATCGATGGGGCGTTGGTGTCAATCCGATGACCGCCGGTAGGTACATGTTATCCGTGAAAAATTATTCCAATCGTCAACTAACGCCTTTTATATGAATAGCTGCGTTTGTCACATCCTTCACTGAAACTAATCCTTCATTTCTCTTTTGTGCGCTTGTTTGCGGCGGCTACTAACAACACCAACTAACTACCAACACACTGCCACCAACTACTAACCAACATCCGTGGGGTTGGCACAGGATTCGGTCAGCTGAACCAATCGTCCTCGCTATCCTCCACGCTCAACACGGGGCTTAACTCGGGCATCAACATATCCTCGGCTATGGGGGCCGGCGGGTATCATAACTATGGACTGAATGCGTTAGGTAATTACGATGGACAGTCGCCATTTTTCGACTATAAAAGAATAAGCTTCATTAAATTACAAATGACAAGCACTTGAATGTCCCAATCATGTTAAACAACTGCAAAAAAACTTTTGTTTATTCCTAGGTTTTTATTAGTATTTACATTTTTTAAAACACATTTCAATCATCATTCAGGGTTGTTTTGCACGAAAGTTTTTACTGATGAACTAGTTTGATTAATTGTAAGCAATTCATGGTTATTTTACCAAATTCAACACGCTGCCCGGAATCAGGGTGACTTTTATGGATTTGTTCTTCAGTAAATAAAAACAAAATTGCTCGCATATTTTGCCAATTTTCATTTCAAATCATACAGCTCAGTTAAGTAAAAATATTTATCAAGCATACGACATAGCGTATTTTTTCCGTTTATTATGATTCTGTAAGCCAAACATATACCATTTACCTTCGTTTATTCGCCTTACATACAAAAGAGGAATTATATATTCGGTATGGAATTATATATTATCTTATGGGATAATGTTTTCAATATTATTTTTACAACAATTAACCTCTACAAGACTGTGCACAACTTAATAGGTAATTTAGCCATTAAATACCTAAACCATGATCTTACTAATCGCCATGAAATCGAACTATGGTTTCAAGTAGAATCACACAAACTTGAACAGCAAAAGCAAGTTAAGATTAAATCCATCCGTTTAGTGGTGATAGTCTAAATCAGGGATCTCCAAACTTTTCAGTTCACGGGCCGCATTGTTTCACATATAATTGTGTTGAGGGCCATTTTTCCGTTGCCTGTAACTAATGCGAACGTTTAAATTTCGTCTTTATAGCAAAATACTAACACGATATACAAAACTTCTATAGCTTTCTAATATTTAAGCTTGGTCTACGTCTCTGAATAGCAACAATTACATTTTCTTTTAAAATAGTCACAATATTTAACTATTTATTTTAACCTTAACAAAGCCGCAAAGGGCCGCATAATAGGCTCCCGAGGGCCGCATGCGGCTCGCGGGCCGTAGTTTTGAGACCCCTGGTCTAAATAATCGATCCATAGGTTCAATTGTCATGCCATTGATGAAAATAATTTGCTAAGCACAAACGAAGTCCTTTCGGAATTCTTTGATATCTTTACATACATAGTGAAATTTTTTTTATCATTTTAAACGCGTATTTTGTAGCAAGTCAAATTATCCTTTTACATTTTATGAAACCAGTAAAACTTATGTTCATAAAATGTTTGTGAAACAAGTAAAGATTGCATATTAAATCAAATGCAATATTTGTCTCTAAACCATTAAACTCAACTAGCACATCTTATCCTATGTTGTTTTCTTAGTCACCTTTAATTTTCATCGAGATACACGTTCCTCATAAAATGCTGAGCATTAAATTTAGTTGCATAGTAGTCTAATAGCATAGATTGAAGTATAGAAAGTATAGAACAAAGCACGCAATTACTTCCTATACAAAAAAACAGAATTAGAAAAAAATATAATGAATTAGCGGAAAAAATTGTGTAACGCTGTCGAAAACGGGAATCAAAAATAATATTACCCGGAATCAAATTTTACCTAATTTTATTGAGCATCCATTAGCATCCATTATTACAAAGGATGCCAATGCCATGTCGGGTTTTAACAAGAAATCAAAAGCAATTTTTTGAACAATAACTTCCGTGCGTCTATTTTATCGATTTTAGAGTATTTATTTACGATTTCAGAATAATCGTTTAAAACTCTCATCCACTATCCTCACTTTTCCAAATACTTTAACATGAGCAGGTGACTCGCATATGCAGCCGTAATGCCTAATTCCCGTCCCCAAATTGTCCGTCTGCAAGGTCGCATATATGAAAATAAAACATCAGGTTGTATCGCATCCTAGCTAAAACCTGTCCTTAATGGTCAAATAGAACCTCACCATCAGCAGACCGGTTGATCAGACCCAACCATTACGCCTTGAACAGTGCGCTTTGGCAGCGGTCGTCACGACTTACTGTTGCACGCACGAGCCCATCCGGTATGCGAAACCCATTAACACCTCGCGGAGGTTAGGATAAAAAGCGAACCGAGCGAGAAAAGGAGAAAAATCGGTATCGACACGAAATTATTCATGCTCACAGGGCAACGGACAGCTCGATGGCCGCCGGACGGCGGGGTTCCGCCATTGTGTGCCGCTGTACCACACGAGGACGACTCAGGGTTGTTTTTACCATCGCACGATTTCGATCGTGATGTTTTTGGGTAAGGAGGCCAGGGAATCGAGGATCGGGCCGAGGGACCCGGGGCATGAAATGGAATGTTTTTTTTTTTTTGGGTCCGGCTGAGGTTGTTTATTCAAGCGAAAAAAAGGAACGTCCACCTCTGGGTGTTGTTTTTCTTGCTTGCTTCCTGAGCCGTCCGGCAGCCTGGTCGGCCGAAATCGGTGGCCCAGGAAGGTGTGAGGAGTAGCCAGTGCACAGTTCTAGCTTTGTTAAACATGGAAATTTGGTTCTCTTTTTTGCCTTTCCCATGCAGGTGATACGATGATGTACCAACATTCGGTTGGCGGTGTAGGCTGCACGGGAGGCTCACCCACGTCCACCCCGCCCAACATAAATGCTTGCTCACCATCCACACCACCGCTAACGAATAGTGGCCAGCAGCCGAATCAGCCTCAGCAGCAGCAACCGCATCAGCAACAGCAGCAACAGCAGCAGCAGCAGCAACAGCAACAGCAAGGTGCCAGTCAGAACGATGCGTCGGCCAATGGTGAAATGGTACGTGGACGCATAATGTTTTATGAGTGTGTGTGTTTTTTTAATCACACTATCAAGCAGAATGAATTATGTCCTGGTTCAGACTTTTCTTTTAATTGAAAAAACGGAGCACAAATAAACGCATCGTATGACTTTTGATATAAAAATCCTGAGCACTAAACTAAAAAAACAATGAAAAACTAAACGGTTCACAACATTTGGCTATTGAATATTTTATACAAAAAATATTATGGCAAAAAATATTAATATTAAAAATTTGTTTATTAAAGTTTAAATTCGTTGGTATGCTTTATTGCTAGCTATTGCTTTATCTTTATTTTTAAATTCTTTTTATTTTTTCTTGTTTTTATATTTATATTTTCGTATGTATTGTATAGTTATACAACTATTTGCACATAATTTTGATCGAACACATGAACATGGATTTTAGAGGAGTTTTTAAAAATAACAAAAATATTAAAGAGAAATCAAACACATTCATAATTAATATTGGCAAGTACATACTCAATTTTGTGTATTTTAAATTCCAAAAAAGTTTCCATTTGTGTGTAAAAAGTGTTAATTAAAAAGCCACGTTTATCCATAAAAAACAACAGCACTTTTTAAAGATTTTTCTAGGAAATTTTATTTTATAGTTGAACTTTTATCATGTACTGCGTTTTAATTAATAAACCATCTACATACTAGACAGCAAAGGATTAATACTCTTTTTATCTCAAACCCATACTTTGCAGTCTGGCCCCAATCAGCACGGTATCGGCAACTGTCAGAGCTTGTCGGCCGGTACCCCTGACGGAGATGAGGACGTTTGGCGAGGTCACAGCATAGCAGCCCTCCGACGCAGGGCGTCCGAATTGAATCAAACCATGCCCTCCTACTTGCATGCGCACAATTATGATCACCACAATTCGGTGTATTGACTGCAGCTATTTAAGTGAGCTCGCCAATTGTGCAGCTTTTAAGGTGAAAGCGGCAACCAGTAGCAGTACGGGCAACTAGCAAAAATGGTGCAACGTAGCAACGGACACGCATCGAATGCCGGAGCAGTATTACGGACCCAGAGTAGGGATCCCGGCCGAATCTCCGTGTGAAGCAGAGATGCAAGATCGTCGGTGTGTCAACGTTTACTTTTATTTCCTTATTTTGTTTTTTTTTTTAATTCCATTCCTTCTGTTGTAATAGTCTGTTACGTTTGTCTCTAAGATAGTTGATCCCACTGTTTATTTTCTACCGTCAAGGGATTTCTGGTAGCAGGATGGAAATCCGTTGTACTTGTAAATCAAATTTAATGTAAATTTTAGTATCATAGCACCGAGTAGCGAGAAATGATCAGGCAATTATTTGAAGAATCTTATAGGATAGACGAACGCAGGAAAAATAGTCTTACCGATGCTTACGGGAGTATCAATCTGTGTGTGTGTGTGTGAGAGAGATTGCATACTTAGCTGATCGATATTCGCCCAACAACAGAGAGAAACAACACACAATTCAAATTACAATGAAAATGTAACTTATTTACATACTAAAGCAAAGAAGGCCAGCAGTGGAAGTGACCCCTTATTAGACAGACCCACTATTGCATTAATGCACACACATACACACCTCCCTAGTGATCAAGTAAACTATCGAGCCTAAAGAAAGAAAAACAAGAAACAACATCAACAACTGTAAACCAATGTATACGAAAACTCTGCATACTAAAAGCATTAAGAAGCGTGTTGGAAAAAAGGAACATAATTAAAAAAAAAACAGGAACTACGAAACCACGGATAGAGAGTGCTGCGGAACACATGGAAAATGGAAACAAATTTCCAACATTTCAAGAGACTTGAAAACAAGTATACGATTACACGATATACGATTATAAGAAACATTGCGTAAGGGTAGAAATGCATGCAAAGTGCAGAGAAATTATATTATGAAAAATCTATATATATAAAACCCTCTATATACATACACAAACACACACACACATACACTTAATCGGAACGGAAAACGAATGCCTCGATCGCGACGATCTGCTGCGCTGAGATATGCTAGAAGAGAAATAAAAATAGTCACACATCCACATATTGCTTTAAACAAACCATTCTAGTGCGCAAACCAACATAGGAAGACCCGTATGCAACGAATCTGAAATGTAACACAGCTTATTGTAAATAATCGCTACTTCGTTATGGTTATTTCATCGATTATTGCGTTTTGCGAATTGCATCGGCAGCACAAACCATTCCATGTGCTTGAAGGCGCTACAAACCGCATTACGGAAAGGCATTTCTACCTAAGGTAATGTGTATAATGTATTGTACTTTGTTGTAGTTCAGCTAGAAATCTGTAGTTCAGCTAAAACATTATCTACAACACTGTGTATATGCTCTATCTTCCTTCGAAATTATGTTTGCGTAAATTCATCATTAGCATTCGAGCATTCGTAACGACAGCAAGAAATCTGTGTTACAGTTCAGATTACTGAATAATTGTACGTTCATCAACAACAACAGCATTAACAATAGTAGCAGCAGCAGAAGTATCAGCAACAGCAGCCGCAGGATCGATGCCAAAAGGGTCAGAAAATATGTATGTTAGTAAAAGTAACTATAGTATTGATATCGAATAAAAAGAAACATTCATTTGATTCAATCTAATGGCAAGCATTTTTAAATATAAAAATGATGTTAATTATGCACCTGGTAAGTAAATTACGGGACCGTGGGACACTTTTGCAATTCATCGTGAGTCAATGTCATGAATAATGCTGAAAGTGTGCTCGAGACCTAACGTCAGTGCTAACGATAGGATATATCAGCGATCGACAAAGTGCGGCTCAAAGTTTATAGCTCATAGAACTTTTAAAAAACTTACTATTGAGTTATCTTTTTGGCTCTTGACGAAGAACTCTACGAACATTTTTGTAGAATTTGACTCTTTAGGTCCACAAGTTAGCCGACCTTTGTGATAGATCGATAAAAACGGGGTGGTGCTATCCTGCGATCAAAATAGCAAAGCTTATACTATATTTGAAAATTTGTTTATTTGTATATTTATTGAGTTTTTTCATCGGACATAGAAATGGTCTTAGTGAACTAAGTGCTTACAAGCTAACGTGACATTACGATAAATTTGATTTTCGCACACGTAAGCGTTCACGGAACGCGGACTGGGGCATACTAAAGTCATACAAACTATAAACTATGACTGAAGGCGACACCCGTCACGTTTATCGGATTCGACTGACCGAAAGTGCTACGATTATGTGATTCACGTATTACTTGATTTTGCTGGAATGTATTAGACGGGGCAGACAAATTTAAAGGGTTGAATTGGGAAGTGACTTCGGACCGTTCCTTGTGAATAACAAAAAAACAAAATTGAAGAGTGGCTCCAGAGCTAACAGTAACTATCGACCAGCGAAAATTTAGACGTATGTCACCATGACTCCATGGGAAGATTCTATAAAGAATAGAATCGAGAGAATGTTATAGAAAATATGTTACTGAACGGCTATGCGGAAACTAAAGGAAAAAATGACTTAATATAAACGTTATTTTGTAAATTGTGTCCAAAATGCTAAAGCTATTACTAGTTTGTTTAGAGTTACGCGCAATTGGATAATTCAATAAGCCAATATTGAAATCTCCCTTATGTTGTACATTATCGCACTATTCCAAAATTGAAAAATCAACCAAACGCCAGTAACCGTCCAACCATGTGTCGATTCAAATGATTCATAGCAATTGATTGGTACAGTATTTTCACCGGGAAGCAGTATGACAACTGTTTGACGTTGGAGAAATCAGCTTTCTTTCAAGTTGGTTGAATGCAAAGAAGAAGAAGAGAAGAGGCCTCCTGTTTTCATGATATATTCAGATAACAAGAACAAATTGATGTGCCTGTGGGCATTATTTGTTTTGCCAAATTTATATACAACTTTCACACACGTGTACACTCTCTTGTACACCACAATTATCCCCCCCCCCCTCCACCCGGAAAAGAACAAAACAACTGCGCACCAAACTGTCAAACGAGCATGCCAATTCATTACCTCGAAAAAGAATCTCAATGATCCAACCTGCCGTTTCTTCAAAAATCGTAGAAATACAAACAAACAACCTTGCTGCACGCAAAGACGAGCAACAAACCACGGTGAAAAACTAATCCTTTCTTGATTAATTCGCTCTACGTACGTAGTGTAAAGATGAACCGTTTGTTCGGCAAATCGAAACCCAAAGAACCGGGCCCAAGCATCAGTGATTGTATCAGCGGGGTAAGAATCAGATTAGCAACAGCCAGTCCCGACCGATGACTCACCGCTCGGGCATTCCCTATCATCCCCTCTCTTACCCATCCAGGTCGATGCACGGGCGGAAGCAATCGAGGGAAAGATCAAAACGTTGGACAATGAGCTGCGCAAATACAAGGACCAGATGGCCAAGATGCGCGAGGGGCCGGCCAAGAACGCCGTCAAGCAGAAGGCGATGCGGGTGTTGAAGCAGCGCAAACAGTACGAGAGCCAGGTAGAGAACCTGCGGAACCAGTCGTTCAACATGGAGCAGGCCAACTTTGCGCACCAGACGCTGAAGGACACGCAGGCAACGGTGAGCGCCATGAAGGACGGCATGAAGTCGATGAAGAAAGAGTTCAAAAAGATCAACATCGAGGAGATCGAGGACATACAGGACGACATGGCGGACATGCTGGAGCAGGCGGACGAAGTGCAGGAAGCGATGGGCCGAACGTACGGCATGCCCGAGCTGGACGATGATGAGCTGCAGGCCGAGCTGGATGCGCTCGGCGACGAAATTGCCCTCGACGACGATGCCAGCTACCTGGACGATGTGGTGAAAGCGCCGGAAGCACCGGACAAGGAACCGGGTGCGGATAGCGTCACCAACAAGGACGGCATACTGGTGGACGAGTTCGGCCTGCCAAAGATTCCTGCCTCCGTCAAAACGACCTAAGCGGCTTTGGCGCAGCATCCCGCCTGTGCGATGATTCAGCTATTTGAGTGGCCTTCTTCAATTAAACACTCCCTCGTGTATTCGGCATCATCTGCATGGCGTTTGCCTTTAACTTATGTTTAAATACAGCACCCGTAATCAGCCAACGGCATACGAGAAAGCACCACTGTTTTGTAAGTGAACCGTATTTTCTTTACCATATTATATTTTATCGAATGATTTAAAATTGTTCTGTTAACTTAATTTCTATACTTTCTTATGAGCAGCCCTAATAGACGTACAAAAAAATCCGAAACAACCAGTCACCTTTCCCCTCTACTCGCTAATTTCGTCTATTACCGGCACATTCTGCAGATCGGAGCATTTGCGGCGCAGCAGATCGATTTGCTCCTTCAGATATCGCTCCTTTGCCGCGGCACGCTGCAGCAAAATTTTAGCCTTCTCCAGCAGCTGACTTTTCTTCTCCAACTTGTCCCTCAACTCTTCGTCTGCTCCGGTCGCCGTATCAGCGCGGTTCGGTCCGCCGGACCCCGCTGCGCCCGCACTCACCTTGCACCGGGTGCACCTGACGCTCGACAGCAGCTCTATTTCCACCTGCTGCACAGACACTTTGTTGAGCGCGTCGGTGAGATTTTGCTGCATCTTTTCGTGCTCCTTCTTCAGCCGATCGTACAGCTCCTTGGCGATCGTTTCATTCGGCGGGTTGGCAAGCGATTCCGCACTGGCCGCCCGTTCGCGATTGCGATGCTCTTTCAAATGCTTGTTCTCAGCCCGAAGCTTCTCGATCATACGCTTCAGGGTGAGTACGGTTTGCTCGAGATTAGCATTCCGCTCCGCTAGGTCGTTCGTGCCGCTTCGCCGGCTGCAACGCACGCAGAGATTCTCGAAATTGATAGACTCTGGACATCCGGCCGTTGCTTTGGCGATTTCTTCCTTCAAAGCGATCACATACCTTGTAGAAACACGACAAGGGGAAAAAACGAACGAAAATACAGAACCATTAACCACTAGTAGTTATCAACAGCACGACAATCGAGTACATACATAACGTACGTTTTTTCCTAACGCTCTGGGAAATCCCCAGTAAAACTCGTCTCGTATCAAGCGTTTAATTTAATAACCATCATTCCACCGCCCAAGGCGGTTCCGATGATGATAGCAAGATGGAACGTTTGCAAGAATGTAATGATGATTCATTGCGCAAACGGCAAACATTCGAATGCAATATTCTAAACTATCGTTAAATAACCAATAAACTCACTCTTCAAGATGCTTGATTTGCCGCTTCAGCCTCTCGGATTCGTCACTCTGCCGCAGCATGTCGTTGTCGAGCTGGAGCTGCAACGTTTTCGCTTCCAGCCGTACATTCTGCGCCTCCATGTTGCAAAGCTTCTCCTGCATCTTTTCCAGCTCATGTGCCACCGTATTGGAACCCTACGTGAAAAAAAATCCGAGTGATTTATAGATAGACCTTAGATATGTGATCCTTCGATCGTGCCCCCTTACCTTTCTATCAAGTTCCATCGCAATAATTCTTCGCTGCTGCGATTCGATGCGGCTCTTGAGCGCTTCAATGATTTCCTTACTGTTTTGCGTGAACATTTGCGTCGTGATCGTGCTGGTATCCTCGGATTCCGTACTGTCCGTGCTGCAGTACTGGTCCGGCGAGCCTGACGGTTGGTACTTGTTGTCCAGCAGGGACGCAGGAGCACCCGAACCCGTGCCCGCACTGTTCAACCGTGTCCGATCACGCTCCAGCCGAGCGATCGTCGTTTTGGCGGTGTTGAAGTGAACTTTCAGCTTTTCCAACTCCACTTCCCGCTCCTTCAGCTGTACCTTTAAACGCTCTGCCATCTGCTGCCAGCGCTTCTGCTTGTTCCACAGATCCAACTCGGCCGCCGTTTTTGCGCGCCGATTTTCGTTTATCGCCGTCTGTTTGCGCAGCTCGTCCTTCGTGTCGAGCAGCTCCGTTTCGAGCTGCTGAACGCGACGCGCAAGATGATCCTCCCGGGGCGTGGACATACGGTCCGCTTTCATCGCAATGACGGGCCGCTTAATCAGTTGGTTCTTGAGCGTCTTGACCAGATCGCGCGACTGCTTCTCGCGCTGCTGTATGCTCACGATCTGGCGCTTGAGCGCTTCGATCTGCGTTTTCAGCACGCGATTGCTGGCCTCGCTGCGATTCAGGTCCGCACTCAGCTGCGACACCTGCTCAGCCGAATGTAGCGACGTATCGTTCATGAAGCTCCGCTGGTCCTCGTGAAACTGCGATAACGTTTCCGTGAGGTCCTGTATGTGGCGGTCCTTCTCTTCAAGCATCTCCTTCAGCTGCTCGATTTCTTGGGCGCTAGCGATTGTTTCGGTAAACTCGCGCAAATCGTGCGTTTCCTTCGTCAGGCGATCGTTCAGCGCTACCAGCTCCATTTCTTTTTCCCGCAGCAACTTTTCGCTCTTTTTTTCGCGCGCATTTGCATCGCGAAGTTGCAGCTGCAGGCGCTTCTGCTCGTTCTCCAGCTCCTGTACGTTGCGTTCGAGCATCTTCACTTGCACATTCAGGTCCTGAATTTCACGCTCCTTTTTCTCGTCAATTTCATAGATGTTCTCAATGATTTTGTCCGTATAGTCGATTGCCCCGGCGTCTGACGACCCGGTGGCCGCCTCGTCCTCGACAGATCTTGGCTTCTCCGGTACACTTTCCTGCAGTGCTTTTAGCCGATTCATATCGTTGAGCTGGGTGGCGATGTTGTCGCATTCCTTCTGCTTCTCGTACAGCTTCTGCTCTAGATCATCGATCGTTTTCTTCAGATTTCTTATTTGAGCCATATTTTCATCATACACTTGTGAGTGCTCACTTCTTTCTGATTTCAACAGCTCCTGATATCTGGACAATGTCGTGTCCTTTTCTAGCAACAAATTCTGCAGCGAACCAATGGTGGTCTAAAAAAGAAAAGGTATGGAAATATTGATTAAGCGCGATCTACACCTCTCCCAGGAAAGTTCACTTGAATTCACTCTACTAAACGTACACTAAGAATGCTATCCTCAACGCGATCGTGCTTCGCAACGCTCGGAGACTGCGCTTGTTCCTTTAGCAATGATTCTTTCTCCTCCAAGGATTTTTCGAGCAACTTAATTCTTCCCTGACATTCAGACAGTCGACTTTCGGCTTCTAGTAGAAGCGCACTTCTCGTAGAAGCTAACATCATTGCCTGTTTCAGTTGCGATTCCAGCGATCTCTGGGCTACCGTGTGAACAGTCACAGCGATCTGCTCATTAACGTGCGCACCCGTCTGGCTATGTTCGCTTCTACCATCGAAATCGCTTATCGTATCACCAGATGAGCATCTTCTTGGTCCCTCACCCAGCGTATCCTCAATGATTGGAATCGTGTTGATACATTTGGATGATGTTTCTGAAATGATTTCAAATTCATTAATACAGCAAACGCACTGTGGCCTACACCTGTGCATGTGTACACTACTCACCAACTGCAACCTGCACAGCTTTATCGAAATACTTGTCACGATCTTGGCGCGATCGTTGGGCTTCCTCGCCAAACAGTAACTCCAGCGTATCCCAATGTCTGGTGTAATCGATTTCCTTCATTCTTAGCTGCTTATTTTCCCTCTGCAGCTGATCAACCTGCTCCTGACACAGTATCAGCTGCCTTGTTAAGTACTCACTTTGACTTTCGTATTTAATTAACTGAAAAGTTTTGATTGTTAGTGACAGTGTATATGTTGCATTGCAGGCGTTGAGAAAGCTACCTACATTTATTTTATCCTGTATGTGATTTCCCTCAAGATTCTCCTTCAATTTTGCAAATATTCGTTCGTACTCTTCGTCCCGCATTTGATGCTGATATTTCCTCTGCTCCTCCGTTAGACTCTCGCGCAATTCTAGCGCCTTTGTGTACATCTTTATAAACTCCGGAATGGCAGAGGTCGGTAGGTATGAGTGATGGCCTATCGTTAAGAGCTGCAAGCTTTTCTTCAAAAATCTGTAATTCGCCAGTCATAAAAACGTTGGTAAATAAATATTTCAACGTTCTCTTTACGTGGCATACACCATCACGTCGTTTACCTTATTTTTAGTTTGTTATCTCTTTGCTCGGCACTAAATTCTTGTCTCTGTTGGTCATGTCGCAGTTTCAGGTTGTCCAATTCTTCCAGTTTCTGAAGAAGCGTTAGTTTCATTTTGCTGTTCTCTAGTTTCAAATTTTCCTCTTGCTCGCGCACTGCAAAACAAAAATCCCTTATTTAATAGTGCTTAATTACACAACTGAACGTCCCTTACCCAACTCCAACTCCTTGTTTGCACGAGCGAGTAAATACTTTTCATTCGATGCGCTTTGCAGATCCACTACGAGATGGCGGAGGCTCACTTCTTCCTCGGAATACTTTGAGATGAGAGATTGCTGCGATCTAATCTGTTCGTTCGATACCTTCAGCAACTCTTCTAAATGGCCACTTTTAACTAGTTCACGTTGTAACTCACGCTCCAACCCATCTAAACGGTCCTTCATTCGCTTGTACTCGTCCTTGGTAACGAACTCTACTGCCAAACTGTTATCCACTATGGATAGTTGATTTAATTTGCTGTAATCGACCTCCAGCAAATGATCCTTATCTACCTCCCGGATGTTCTTCAAGAATATGTTATAAATATTTGTCGCCTCAGATTTCATGCGCATGAGCTCGCTTTCCAATTTTTCAATCTGATCACTGTCAAGCGAATCGAACGAATCGCCTTTGGCTCCATCAATCGCTTCGGGTTGCTTTAACTCGCTACTCCTCGTTGCCAGCTGCAGGCGTAGTTCGTGCAGAAGATTAAGGTGCTCGATCTTGATCTGACGCAATGAGTTGTGCAGATTATCATTCTCCGCTTTAAGGAAGTCAACTTTCCTTTGGAGCGTACAGACTCCTGATTCGATGTCCCGCAACCGATCGACCGTCTGCACCAACAGTCGGTCTTTCTCGTTCTCCGATGCATTGGTAATGTGCAGCATTTCGGTGTACAGCTTTTGCGTAACCTGTAGCTCATCCTGCACCGCCAAAAGTCGCTCATTTTCCACCCGCAGCTGTTCATTCTTCTCCATCAAACGGTCAATTTCTACCGCTTTCAGCAACACCTGCTCACTGAAATCAATCTGCTCCGGTTCCAGCCGTTCGATCGATTCCGAATTATCATCCTCGTTGCAGACATTGCCCGAGTCGTTAACGCTCTCGGTCGATTGAATGCTTTTACTTATCCTACCGTTTGCATCTGCATCCACCACTATGGCTAACCGTTCCTTCAACAGCAGCTCACGTTCCCGAGCAGCAGCTAGTAGATCGTTCGGAAACCGCATACCGCTGTGCCAACCCACCGACATCGGCCGTACGCTCAGTACGTTCAGCAGCTTTTCCAACGTATCTCTGTCGATCGTCAGCCGGTCCGACATGGCATCGTACTCGCGGAGCTTTTCCAAAATCTCATGCATTCCTTCGCGTAGATTTTCATTTTCCTCTATTACGGTGATGTATTGTTGCTCTAGCTCCCGGATACGATGGTGGTTAGCGTCCGTTTCCGCGGAGCGCGATGTCCCCTTCGGACGATCCTCGTCAAAGTTCATCTGTAGCTGCCCGACACACTTGTCGCAGTAACTGAAACTGTGCCGAAAAATGCACGCCTTGCAATGTTTCATACTGTCGTACACGTTGTACTGCTTCATGCACTTTTCACAGAACTTTATTACTTGCACGTCGTCGATAGAAGCAGCCAGATCGTCTACATCCGCCACACTTCCCTTGCCAGGAGATTGGGGCAGCGTTTTGCCCGTATCGGGGTCTGGCACGTCTGAATTATTAGTTTGTCTCTTTAAATTCTGCGCCAGAGCAGCCAATTGTCGCCTGAAATCAAACAAAACAAACAAATGTTGTGTAACAAGAGTGAACCAGTAAAATGTTACGAAACCAAATTACTTCAAATCGTTTTTCTCCAACTTTAGCTGCAATCTCATCTCTTCGGAAGCGCGCAACTTAAGAGCCAAACGCTCATTCACTTTGGCAATTTTCTTCTGTTTGGCCAATATGGAACTTGTAGCGACTACCTCATCGTCTTCTATGCCCAACCGTTTCCTGAAACGAAAAGTAAAAAAATATGAAATACTTTTAAAAAAGCTCGCCCTCCTTGTCCATACCGTAAAACACCATTTTCTATCGCTATCTCGTTCGCTAGATTGATCTCCGATATTAGCTGACGAATTTGTTTGTCGCGCGAGTTCACCTTTTCCTGCAACCGGTGTACCTTCTTGAGTGCACTGGCCAAACCCTCTTCGCCATTTTCATAGCGTCTCAGTGCCTCAATTGCTTCTACGGCTTGTTTTGATTTCACCCGATTATCATCCTCAACATCGGCCAAGATTTCCTGCATCTCGCGACACCTTTCGTTAGCCTTTTCCAGCTGCATCCGGTACTCCTGGCAGCAGTGGCTTTCCTGACGCTTTTCCTGACTCGCACGCGCCTTCTCCTCGCTGATGCGGTTCATAACCTCCGTCGAGCGATGAATTTCTTTAGAAAGTGTTAATATCTTTTGCTCCAAATCGACAATTATTTCATCCTTCTGCTCGAGACGTTCCGCCATCAGCTTGTACTCCCTCCGTTCTGCCTCAATATCGATACCAGGGAATTGACTCAACAGATCATCGTAACGAATCTTCAGCTCGTTCAACTCTTTTTCCCGTTGATCAATCTGGTCCTCCCATTCGGCGACCTGGTTCGTGTGCTCCGTTCTGGTTGTGTTAAGCTGCTCCTGCAAATTTTCCTTCTCGTCACACACGCCCATCAGTTCACCTTCCATTTGTTGCAGCTTTTTGTTCAGTTTACTGTTCAGCTCTTGCTGCTCGCTCCAGCGAGCCTGCAGCTCTTCGTACTGATGCGTTAGCGCCGTAATATTTAGCGTTGCATCGTTTAAGCTCACTTGCAGCCCATTAATCGTGTCGACCTGAAAGTTATTTCGCTTTTCCAAATCGTCAATATCGCGCAAAAGGCGTTTAATGTGCTTGTTCTTCATGCTGATGTTATTGTACAGCTCCTGCTGTCTTTCAATTTCCGACAAAGCATCGGGCGAATCTTCACCCTCACTGCCGCCATGCAGTCCTTCGGCGAGCTTGGCCTGCAGCTTGGCATTCTCTTCCATGACGTCTTTGAGCTTTGTCCGAAGGGTGTGGCGTTCCAGCTCAAGCTTTTCGATCGTTCTTTTCCATTCCTTCATTCGCTCCTGGCTTCCGAAATCATCTTTTCCCTCCACTAAAGTCTGCTTTAGCTGCCTCACCTTGAATGTCCAGACAATTGCGGTTATGTTAATTATGGGCGGTGGAAAAGCTTTTTCCCAAGAGCCCCAAACGTACCTGCTCATTGCGAAACCGTAGTGCAACCTGAGCCAAACGGAACAACTTTTTACTGCTTTTGCTATCCAGCTTAACGTCTGTTGATAAATTGGCGATCTCCAGCGCTGCTCCATCCTTTCGCACGTCATCTAAATTATGAGGAGATAGTGACAAAAGGTGCTTCCAATCCATTTTGGAGGAAAATGTGCTTATAACACAGCCGTCAACCTTGAATCCTCCCACAGAACTGTAGATTTTGTATTATTTTTACGATAAATACATTTGTTTTTGTTTGCGTTGCTATGGAAACCGCTCCGTTGCTACAACCAACAATCTCACATGGTGTACACACCACGGCATCCGGCAGCATGCGCTTTAAAAAAAATTAAATCTCCGACGTGCATAGAGGCCATCCATAAAAGACGTAACGCGTGCAGGGGATTTTGTTTTCTTTTGTTTATTTTTATAGAGACTTTGAGCCGACTGGCCTCATTTGCCTCTTTTAATCAGTTATTTATTTTAAATAAATTAATTTATCAGTAATTTATTTTAAATTCTATCATTAAAATCTAATAATCTTCTTTACAAGCCATTTGTGGCTTGCAATGACCTTATAACGAGTAGTCTCGATTTATTTAAAGCTATCCGTGGATTTTATTTAAAATGTGTATCTAGTTCATATGTGGTTTTGGTTAAAGTGCTTTATAAAGGCAAGTTTTATGAAGGAATTTTAAGAGCTTTCGCTGGCAATGGCTTTCTGGTGAGAGGATATTGTCGATACTGGTGTCCAATTTGCAGCTGATGCGTTCCGCAGTATATCCATAACATTCGGTTAAGCTATGGCGGACCTCTCTGGTCTTGGTGTGATGGATGGTCTCTCCGTGATGGTGTTGTGGTCTTGATGGTTCTCAGGAAAGAGCGGTCGCTGCTAACCCAACAACTATTCAAGCTCATAAACCCAATAACCAGTCATAAACGAATGGTGGAACGGTCCATTTGGGGTTTGAACCCATGACGGGCATGTTGTTAAGTCGTACGATTTGAGGACTGTACTACGAGACCGGCTAGTATTTTCTACCTCATGAATAAATATGTATGACTATGTTTAATGGTAAAGCAACATTGTTTAGAATTGGGTAGCTCCAAACGGTGGAAAAACAACGAAAAACCTCGATCGGTCCCATGACTAGAAATTTCGTATAATTTTACAGCCAGACCTTGACCGACAACGGTTGTTGAGCCAAGGAAGAAGAAAAATACTTGCACAATGCAATGAACTGAATCATTGGTCTAACGATTGTACCCTGAAAATGACCTTGAATGTGGAATCACATGTAAAGTTTTGATAACCAGTACATTTGCAGTCTACATCTCGAACGGTAGCGGAGTTTTTATTCCTCATAGAACACTGATTTTTTTTACATGTCATGTCACGGAGCATGATTCATTCCTGATTTGAATCAATATACGAGTATGACCTGCAATTAAATCGTGTACCAAATTATTTTTATTCCAAAATCAAATTCATCGCTTCATTTGCATATTGACCTTTATAAAGAGCTTCCCTGCACTATTTATGACATTTCTACCTCGTTGGGTTGAAATTTAAGCTTAATAAGGATCGTATTCGGTGTGGTGATATCGGCTACCATTATTTCTTGACCATCCTTCAGTCCGAGCTCGCTGAGTGACAACGTTAGATTTCCCTTCGTTGCCTCCTCAATGCTTTTGACTGTACCCATGTACAGGGTTTTGTTTTTCCCTTCCAGCACGGCGGTCAGTCCTGGACTTTTCATTTGAAAGTCAGGGTTTTCGCACAACAGCTGAATCAGATCCTGCAGCGTCATTCCATTAGGATCCTTGATGTCCACCGGTCTCGGCACCTGGCTACATGCCAAGCAATCGGACCGCTTTTCCGCTTCGTACGTATAGGTGTAGATGCCATCCACGTCATTGAACACCATGTAATTGTTCGACGGTTCACAGCAGCTGGAAGCAATCTTGAACACCTCCGTGGCACAGGCGGCCGCAATTACCGCATTGGTGCTGGCCACGGCCGGGATAATATTTTTCAACACGCCCTGCACGAGCCGGTATGATAATCCGGTGATGTTGAAACTGTTGGCTCGTTCCTGCGCTTTCTCGTACACCCAGGAGACGTGCTGCGGATCGTCACCATCGAGGGCAACATCTACCCCGAAGGGAGTTTCCTTCGGCCACTGGATAATCTTCACGTACTCGATGCAGTGTTCCGGCAGCCGGGGTGTGTTGGCGATGGTGCAAAGTGGATAATTCACTTGCGGTGGAAACAGATCCAGGGTGCAGTCGATGCACGCCGTCATGCCGGGTAGGATCACACGTGCGTTTCCCTTAAATCCTTCGGTTCCCCCATCGATGAAGGGAATGATGGATGTTTCATCGACCGAGCCGTCTTCTTCGTACTCCAGCATCGATATCATCATCCCGTTGATCCACCGGCGAGCTACGATCGAATCCAGCCCGCAAACAATTATGTGAAACTGCCGATAGAACGCAGAATCAAAGTCCTGAATTTTGCAAAAGTGAGGCGTCACAACGCACCCCGGCACCCGTGCACTGATGAATGCGGCCGCACATTGTGCCTTCGATTTGCCGATGTCCGTCCTTCGAAACAGAAACTGCCGGTTCAGATTGGAAAGCTCGATCGTATCCATATCGATTACGTGAATATCACGGATACCCATCAGAGCCAGATCCTTCAACAGTTCGCATCCCAGACCTCCAGCACCTTCAATCGTACAATTTAGCTTGAGTAAAATTTTCGAAAAACACGCGCCAGCCTCCGCCAGTATGCACCTACCAATGACGAGAATTTTGCAAGTGTTGAGCAAAAACTCGAGCGTTTCGGACGAGGCAACAAAGTATGGGTGACAAAGCGGGCCAGACCTTTCGAGGATTTTCCGCAAATGGTTCCAGCGTTTGCTCAAATGATCGTTGTTCGGCGAAGCGACTTCCATGGTAGCAGACAATTACTTTACTTTTTATGTGTTAGCCGCTCTCTAGAATTTATATTTCCGCAAATCTAGAAGTACATAGATGGTGATGTAAACGATTCCCTTTGGCGCTGAAACAACTTACTAGGCGTAATGTTTTTGGTGGATGCTCCAATTGACCACTTCAGAAAAGTCGAGATTGGCCGATTGTTGCTAAATAAGCGAGAATTAGCATAACAAAATGCTAGCAAAAGTCAAATTTCTGCACCAATCCAGTCCACGCACAACAATTATTTACTTTTGCCGGTGGGTCGAAAACAAAAAAACGTCAAACCCGGGGCCAGGCGCAGAGTGGCCAGATTATTTTTGCGGTTTTCGGTAGGCGCATCAAAATTTTATCGGTAGTTTTCGGTAGGAGTTTAAGATTATTTCGGTAGTTTTCGGTAGGCTTTAAAGTGTTGAGCGGGGGGGGGGGGGGTTGTCAGAGATGCAAGCTAATCTGTCCCATGAAGAGCAGCACGAGAAAATAACATCTTTACATGATTATTTACATGTGCCGGGTTACATTCGGCCTCAGCACAATTTTTCGATCGAAAAAATTCGATCGATCCGGCTGTCATTTTGGTGTCATTTGACACTCATTTCGCCGCCAAGGTGTTCATTTTACTGGTCTTTTTGAAAAATGGTATACCATGACAATCACGAGCAAAATGAACTATGCAACAAAAATAATCAAAACTACTTTATCTTTTTTATGGCTCATAGAAAAATTCTGAAAAATTTATACAATACGTGTAACATACAATTCTCAAAGCTTTTGGAGCCATTTGGCTGTGAAAATTTTGGCCCGGTTGCCTGGAATAGGGGTATTGAAAAATTTAATTCTAAAAAACAGTTTAATTACACTCAAAAAATTCTACGAAAAATTTCAGTGAAAGATGGTTGTGGATTACACACATATTCCAAATTTCAAGTCAATCGGATTCCTAGAATCAGAGAAATGAGCAATCAAAATCGATTTGGCTACCCGGTTAGCCGGTTGCCTGGAATAGGGTTAATCCACCTTGATCGCGCAATGACGTTTATAATCTAAACTTAAGCTAGGTTTATACGTGCATGTTTACAATTTGAAAGCTTTCAATTTTGAATACCACCGTTGGACGAACTTGCAAAAAAGGACAAACAAACCACATATTTAATCCTATAACAAATTTTACAAAAAGGTTCTCATTTTCAATCTCTCACTATAGAGCGTTACTTTTTCACTCTATAGTGAGACGATGTTGCTTAGTGAGTTGATGATAGGTGCGGATAGCTTGGATGATTTTTGTACCGTGTTGGTTCCTTGCACACTTCCCTATCCGCAAATTTCCGTTAAATGCCTTCTAATCGCCTTGTAATCGCCGGCGAATTGAAGGCGATCAGCAGTGCATTTAGCAGTAATTAAATGCCTTTGAAATATGTCAATGAAAAATTTCGCTTTTAATTTGAAACTTGAAATTGCAACTGTCAAAAGAAAACCTTACAAGCGTCTTCAGCATTGCACTGTTGTAGTGTTCCCAGATATGAGCGTGAGATTCGATAGCACGATTTACGTGTTATGTTCTCTTGCGTTAAGCTCTGAGCTATTTCACTTTATTAAAGATGGTCTGCATTATTCCATTGTTAAAGACCAACCCGTTGAAAGGTGTTATTATATCAAACTCATTTCGATAACTCTAATAAAAGGAGAAATGAGATACATATTTCTCCCATCCTGACAATGAAGGGTGAACATAGTGTAAATATTATGTTTTTTTTTAAAGGTACTATTTTAATTTTGCTTCACTTAATTTTTATTTATATTAATTATAGCAAGAAAAAAATAATTTTAAAAACACAGAAAAAAGATTATAAAAATCAGGATTTCAACACACGCTTTCTCGGTTCTGAACCAAAGGCGTTGTCACTGCTCTATTTGACAGTTACAATAGTAAGGGTGCAAAACCAGTATATAAACAAGCTAAGGCGGCGCTCTGGGACCAATCGAACGAGACAAACAAACACGACTCTGTTCGATAGGTGCTCTGTCAGCTGTTCGATGTCTTATAGACCTGTCATGATGCACTGCAATACGCCTATCTTATCATCTCGAAAATGAAGCATTTTCATAGTTTAAATGAACATCCATCTGCAGGGGGAAGATTCAACAAATAATGTACTAGTTATTCATATCAAAAATAACATAAAAATCTTTCAAATTTTTTATTGAAAAATGTAAACAAACGTCCATGCCCAAACACATACAGTGCATACACATTCATTGTGTACACGTAATAGTTTTATACGTTTCAAACCTGTATATTTGATGTTATTATTGATTGTGAAGCATTGCAAATATTATTGATAGCTATTCTAAATATTTTGTACACATTTTTAAGAAGAAAAAGAGACAAACTACGTAAAAAAACTTGAAAATGTCCCGCATTGAATTCTATCTACTGTAGCTGTGAAGCGTTTGACAGCCAAGGTACTCACAGCACAGGTGGGTATCGAACATCACAGACAGAATCAACTGACATGTTCGATTCGAGGTTTGTGTTGTTTGTTTGTTTGTGTCTGACAGTGCACCTCCATATGATTATATGGGTTTGTTCGTGTCTTATGTCGTGTTCGATTGCTGCTAGAGCGCCGCCTAAGATGGCGGCAAGCTATCTGTTCTCGTTGAATCAAAATGTTGAAACATTTCAAAGAGAACCCGTTACAACCGTGAAAGTTTCGGTTGAAATCTTCATTCGCCTTCTAAGGTGACTACCCAAGTGCCACAAATCCACTAAACGACCACTAAACGCCTTCTAAACGACTCAAGTTCTCTACCTAAACGGAATATAGAAAGACTTCGTTTAGCAGACGGCAAACGACTCATGCATTCTAAAAATAGCAAAAAAAAATCTGGTGGCGCCATCTGTTTGTGGGATACCCAACTTCCTCGCTTGGAGGAGAGCTTTCTCATTTCCTCCGTACTGTTGTATGGTTTTGCATTGAAGTTATGCATCGCTAGAACTAGAACGGCGATACAATTGTTTAAATACTAAACTCCAATGGAAACCACCAGCACTGAAAAGCAAGTGAGATTTGAGTAATGGTCGTTGGTGTTGATACCCATGTATCTGACCACACGACCATTCATATAGACTTTTGCTCGGAAAGTTAGAAGGCTATATTGGCCATGATAAGATGAAACTTGTCGAAACACAGTGCAAGAAAAGGATAGCAATATAATGATGAGTTGTAATACGCCATCTATTGATCAAACCATTGAAGCTGTGGAGCTTTCATTTTTTTTCTATGGATATTCAATTTTCCAGTCGTTTAAGCTTAATCTGTGGCGCTTGGGTAAGGCCTTAAATGCCTTCTGATTGCCTTCAAAGCCGTTTAATGCTGGTAGGGTTCGGTGCACATAGCGATTCATCGATGTAGGCGTTGGACGAAAAACGACAACCATGGTTTTGTCCAACTAACAGACGAAAATTGCCCAAACGTATGTGAAGTTGTGTAATATTTATGAAGTGATCTAAATAACATAAAGATTAAATAAATACAGGTAAACTTAAAATGAATTGCAGCAGCTTCCGTGATATGGTACGGGTAACCAGTGGATCGCACGCACCCGCCAGACTGATATCGTTATTGGCCGCCTGGTGTACTGTTGTTGTCCGGATTAATTCAGGACGACACCAAAATATTCAAGACCTTACATGAAGCAGTCTCATTTCAAATGCTCAATCACTGCGTCACCTTACTTACTTACTTATCCGGCGCTACAACCGCTTTGCGGTATTGGCCTGCCTCAGGAGTGTCCGAAACTGCTCACGGTCTCGCGCCTTCGTCTGCCAGTCCGTTATCCCGGCCTTAATTGCGGACGCCTCCACGCCATCTTGCCACCTCAATTTGGGCCTACCAAACTACACTGCGTCACCTATTTGCCCTTATATTGGTGGAGGAAATGTCACATTATCCTCTCTTATTGTAGAACGCAAACGTGAATCACTTTTGTGAAGATTTACACTCAAACATCAAAATCAAAAATCAATACCAGTACACCGTCGAAGACTCCGAACAGAATCAGATACAGCGAGCTTTCGAGAACCTCAAAGCGCTGCGACTCATTGATTAATATCTGTGCGAAATGAAGCCGCGGAAGGCGCTGACGATATTTCCGACCATGCTGCATTTAGACGACTTTGTGCAGATACTGCCAGACTTGCTACAATGCGCCTTATTCGCAGCCGAAATACTTTCCCTGGTGGATGCGGAGCACTCTTATGCTATCGATGAGCTGGACAACATATTAGTAAACGTGAACCGATTGAACAACGAACAAGGAACGGAGTGCGATTAAATTACCGCAGCAGTGGTCAGCTACGATTTGACAGAACAATCCAGCGGAGAGGAGACACACAATGGACAGGTTTTTTCCTTGATTGACCTGGTGGCATCGGAAATCCGGTTATGCTCGAAACTATTCTTGCATTCAATCGAAAATTGCAATCGCAGTGGCTTCGAGTGGAATTGCTACGCTGTCTGCTAACCATGGAAAGCACGCTAAAACATTCAAGCTATCGCTCACCTTGAACGCTCACAGTTCCTATAATATCCGTGTACAGTAAAGGTCTGCAGCAGTGTATTCGGCGGAGCATGATTTGGGGCAAATTTAGGGTATTGCGTTTGCGGGAAAACATGCGTGTGCAGACAGCCCAGACTGTTCAACATGCTGAAGAGCGGAAAGAGTTCGAGAATTTCTGCTCTGCATCGGCGAGAGTCATACGACGTACGGCATAAGACATTCTCGGGGTTCGGTAAGGCATATGTCAAGATACCACGGGACTCTTTATATTACAGGTGTCCCCCGAGATACGACTGTATTTGGGACCGAAAAAATGTCACAAAGCAAGGCGTATGTCGAAAAAGTCGTATGTCGAATATCTATGAATATAAATTTTATAACCGAAGTTGAAGAGTTGGAATCTATGATATCGTGTATTTTATTTAAAATAATGTTCGATAATGTAATAATTATATTTTAAAAACCGTACACAATATAGATATTCAAGATAGGGTAGTTTTGGAATCTTTGGAAATGTGTGTATAACGGTTATCAGCCCAGATATTCAAAAAAAATACATCAATTTCTTGCAAATGACAACTTTTAACTGTCAAAATCAAAATCGTCGTATCTGCGAATCGTCGTAACTCGAGGGGGTCGTAACTCGGGGGACGCCTGTACTTGGAACATCTGATCCGAAAGGTTACGTAAATTTATCGCAAACAATGTGAATTTTAATACATAAATTATGTATTTCAAGTGGTACACGATCCACAATATAATTTATAAAATATTAAATAAAAGAATTAAGAAATCATAAATCAATATACTGCAATAAATGTTATAAATAATATAAGCACACAGAAAAAAATCTTTCACAAAGGATCCAAAAACAAAATGGTTTATTGAAGTGCAATTCTTATATGCCCTCGAATAAACGTTGCGTAGCCCTGTAACCGGGCCATTTTAACTAGTGTCTCTAAAACCAGCAATAATTGTCACAGTTTATAAGAGTTACTAATGGACATTATTATGTTATTTATTAAAATTCAACCGACGGTATGTGGCTATGGTCGATTGCATCGGTGTGTGTGTAGTAGTGGTGGGCCATGATCCGGAGTCGGGTCCGAGCCAGTCGAAATTGATTCCGACCCGTGGGTGCAGCGGGTACGCTATATCGGTGTCGGAATCAAAAGGAACCTGCGGGTGCAACAAATTTTGATCGACACGAATGTTCTGTAGGTGTGAGAAAGCATAAGGCAGCGGTCTAATGTTGTTGTGCGCAACATTGTTGCTCGGAAACATATCGCTGAGGTGGTCTATGAATGTTGCTGACAACATTTAGTTTTGACATTGTTTAGCGTTAAATATCAGTCAATTAACAGCTCAGAGTTTATTTTTTTATCATTCACTTGTTGAATATAGAGTTGAAAAAATAATATACAGTCAGTCCAAAAAGTATTCGTCTAGCTGAATATTTTTCAGAAAAAGGCGAATTTTGGCCGCAATAGGCATGGGGTGGTAAAAGTAATCATGGGGTTTGATAAAGGGACCATCAATACACACGTTTTGCTAAAAAATAAGCATTTAAATAGTACTATATCAACCAAAATACATAAAAAACTAAAAAAAGTCGTTTGATGGGCGCGCAAAAAGTATTCGTCCATCAGACTTTTGGCGAAATATGCGTAAGAAAACAAAGGTTATGGAGTCAAAAAATGTCCTGATCTTGTTTCTTATTGCATTTATGACTATTGGTGAATACTTGCACAACGCAAGAACTTATTTGAACCTTTAAAAGGCGTAGTTTTGACCCACACATCCTCCAAGACTTGTTCCAATTATTCGCTGGTAGAGAGATTGCATTTCCGGGCCACGTGGCCAAGTTCCATTGAAAAAATGGCAACTGCTATCATATTGAGAGTCTATTAATTTATTTTCATCAGTTTGGTGTCAGCTGGTTTGGTGTTTCGGGCAAATGACAATGCTCTGTATGTTCTCCAGCTCGACTGTTCTTGAAACTTGTGGTATTTTTTTAGTACAATTTCTCAGAACTGGCACCCAAAGTACTTTAAAACTGCAACAATATATTTCTCCATCTCGTCTCCTATCAATTTGAATCATTTTTTTAGCTCACCTTTTCTCCATGAGCCCTGGTAAAATGACACCATGGTGTTAACGTTACACGAGATTTTGTTGCTGCATCTTAGTAGACTGTTTTCGCTACAGTCGACGTCGGCCGTATGACCTTGGCGATTTAAACATGTTTTAACATGTTAGTACAGGCTAATTTGAAACAAATTCCTGAATTATTTGATGCACCTTAACAGATTTGGCCACTTTCTGGGTACGGTATTATTCAAACTAAACATGTTTGTAACAACTCACTCATTCAAGCTATTACATGACCAGCTACGATGAAATGCAGCATGACCCATCAACCAATCGTGACTCATCTATTCTCCTGACCTTATTGGCCATCACAAAATGCACTGATTCTTTCGTAAAATTTGATTTTTCGGACATTAAATCGCATCTTTCGTTAGATTAATCGTCAAGGATGGCTGCTTACATGGCAATTTGTCACACAATTAGTGTCAAAAAATGGCCAAACTCTGATCAAATGAAGAAACGAGGCCTTCCACACATTTTGTAACCTTCAAAAATGGGTAGGATAGGTTATGCATAAGTTAAAGATACGATTTGCGCCTTCATGCTCCAATCATTTAACTCCCCCGCTTTTAGTGGCTCTCTGACCGCTTGAAGTGCAATTGAAACAACAGAAATGCATTATTTTAGAAGGAAGTCACCAGTAGATTGATAATAATACATTTAATTCACGTCTAGGTAGTGTTTGTCCAGCGTAAATAATTAAAAACCTAGATGGACGAATACTTTTTGCGCGCCCATCAAACGACTTTTTTTAATTTTTTAAATAATTTAGTTGTTATTGCACTATTTTAATGCTCATTTTTAGCAAAACGTGTGTATTGATGGTCTCTTTATCAAACCGCATCATTATTTTTATCGCCCCATACGCACTGCGGCCATAATTCGCCTTTTTATTTAAAATATTCAGCTAGACGAATACTTTTTGGACTGACTGTATACACCGAAAAATTTATTATAAATGCTTAAAATCCAAATTTAGCGGATGTCAACAAAACGCAAACTGCTGCTGTGTCATTTCATACACCCGATAAATAGGTAACGCGATAATAGGGACCCAGGTAAATAGAAAATGTTGCCAGACAAAAATCAAATTGGTTTGAATTTGGCCTGCAACAAAGTTGCGCTACCTGTCAAAATCCATACATTTTGCCAGCAACAATGTTGCGCGCAACAAGATTAGACCAGTGCCTAAGCGATTCCGACCCGTGTGTACAGCCTGTTCGGGTCGAGTATTGAACCTACTTTGACCCGACCCGAACTCGCTGCACCAACAGGTCGATGTCGCTGATGCTTACTTGCACCCACCGGATTCGTTGTACCTACTGAACCTACTTATACATCTCGGGTCGACCCGAACGACTCCGGGTCGCATACGGATGGCTTCCGGTAGGTTCGGGGCGACCCTCCCATCACTGGTGTGCAGTGATGTGATCTTTGGATCGCACCTACGACTCCGATCCCACTCCGGCTATTGTTAGTCTGATTCCGACACCAGCAAAATCCGAACCAATAGTTCCGCCCAGAGCAGTCCGGAGTCACCCGGAGTCGTTCGGAATCGGAGTCATCCGGAGTCGTTTGGAGTCGTTTGAAGTCGGGAGACGACAGGAGTCGGAGTCATTCGGAATCGTCCAGAGTCGACCGGAGTAGGTCGGAGTCAACAGGAGCCGTCCGGTGCAATGTGATTGTGATCAAGCATTTCATTTCGTTGTATTTTTTGGTTTTCACTTTGCCCGCGCATTTTGTGTACAGGCCTTTGTTTCGAGGGATGACTCCGACCCTAACATATACAGGACGACTCCAGCCGATTCCGACTCCTAACGACTCCGAACAACTCAGGATGACTCCGAAAAACTCCGGATGACTCCCACTCCGAACGACTCCAGAGGACTCCGGGAGATTCCGGCCGATTCCGGGTGATTCCGGGAGCGTCCGGACGATTCCAAACGACTCGGGATAATTCTGGGAGGATCTACCTTCTGGAGTCGATTCCGAAATTATCGGAGTTGGATTGGAGTGGAATCTGGATTTGTGCCAACTTTACCCATCACTAGAAGTGTGTAGTACCCTGTACGAGAGCCGCATTTGATTACCCAAAAATAATATTTAAACTAAAAAACCTAAACTAATTTCGATTTGTATTAGTAACGGGACTGGAATAGTTTCAAAACATAATAGATGAGTGTATGAGATTACCGCACAGATCTGAAAAAGATCTCGTAAATTATTTAGATTTAGTTTGATCGGTATGCTGATGTTATTACATTTTTCTGGTCTATATTGGGTAAGACGCTGGACACAGAACAAATCAACAAACAGAAATATTAAAAATAAAATAAACCTAAACACTAGCTGGGAAATAAACTAGGAAATTTAAAAAAAACACCTTCAGTGGATATTAATGATGAAAAGAGTGAATATTGAATAAATCTAAAATATTTGAAAAAAAAAAACAAACTTTTTATACACTTTATTGCACATTTAGGAAATGTGTTTTACTCCATTCACTCAAACCCAAACATCTTCTCCTTTGTAGCACAAAAAAATAGCTGTGTCCACTTCACAAACAAAACAGTCAATCGGTAAAAGCCAAAAAATTAAATAAGTCAGTTGAAAAAAGTTTCATCCTTCTGTATAACACAATGCACACAATGCATCATGCTTCTTTGCAAACTCAATTTATTTCAATTACCTTATGCTTACATTCAAGCTAATCAAACACATTTTACATTTCTGTTCAACGTTTCAACAATCAACAAATTACATTCCACAACTTCCTAGACAGCCTCAAAACAAACAACATAACGCCTTTTACCAACTGAGCTCATATCGACCGTTAGTTGGCACTACGATGCCATTGCGAATGGTGATTTATCGTTCGTCTTTAGGAAAAAGTTTCCTTTGGCCGTTTTGGGGCAGGCAAAGCCAAGTGGAATTGGATTGCTCACGCACCCGCCAGTGTTAAGCGAGAGAAGGGAGTTGCACTTCACCGCCAACAGGCTCTTTTCCGTTTCGGGATACACCGTCTCGGCATACAGCTCCCAGGCACGCTTATGAGAACCTAGAGTGGAAGAAAAAAATATATGTGTTTAATCTACTCTTTTTTCTACACCAATCATCTAAAAGGTATACGTACATGCCGGATCTAGACATCCCGGTTGAACGGAAACGACGCTAAAGAAAATGAAATACAAGTTACAGCACACGATTGCAACGATCTTATGATGAACATCTTACCCGTTGGGATAAAAATCTGCATCTCCGATTGGATCACGCTTGCCCAGCACCTTCGCATTGGTATGAATAATGTCCACGAAATCGGCATCACCCCGCTGTATGCCACTCAGCGATTCGCCCTCATTGAAGCATGGATTGGCCGGATCAAGACCGGTGATACGTGGTATCGATTTGTTCGTTTTATACTGAAAGTATCGCCCAGCACCTCCAACGATGTGTGCGCCCAAGCTGTGTCCTAGCAAGTTTCGGAATGAAGTTATAGCGACGCGCGCGTACTAAAGCACTAGCACTGCCCAGCTACCTACCTATCAGGTGAATCTTCTCCAGTGGCACGTACTTGATCAGTCCCTTCAGCCCATCCGCCAAACCTTCGCCAAGATCGTTCGTATTGAATGCGGACCAGGTGTACAGTGTGTCCACATACTCGGCCGTATCGATAACGACAAAGTTGTACCCGCCACGTGCCTTATACGCGTTGTAGATCGTATCGATTGCCCGATTCGGCTCGTTCACGTTCGACGTCCATCCGGTCACCAAAATGACCGTATCGTATGATTTGTTGAACAGTTCGTTCTTCCACAGATCGTCCGATTCCAGCAACGGTATGGTAACGTTGTTGTCTTCCGTCATCAGTATGTAGTTCATGTCCGTTATGTTGACTTCATTCTCGGACGCAGTTGCATTGGAGAGTAGTGCCACCGAACCTTAGCAGGATGGAATGAAAGCTCCATAGTAGCGTAGTGCAAAAATCAATGCTACCATCCTCCTCTGGAGGGTGTACTTACATATTTGATTGATCGTTGCAGCGATCGCTTCCGCCGGTAGGCCAATGACCGATTGCTTACTAAATTCCAGCAGCTGCTCCGGAGAGAATATTTGCGGTATACTCTCAGCAATGCCCTTCGCCGTTTTGGCTGCCACCTTTGCGACGTCTCCCGTCTTCTTCACCAATCCACCGAAGTCAAAGGGGTGCACTTCCAGAGCGCAAAAGCATCCGATCAGTACGATCGACACGATCATCCGCTTGCCCATCTTGCTACGGGTTGCAGGTCACAGATAACAAACGGGCGTGGGAATTGCATAGCATAGAATAGTTGAGAAAAAAAAACACAAACCGCAATAGGAGTAAGAGAGTAAGGGAAATTAGTGTTGTTTGATGCATTGTTTCCACTTTCCCTCGGTTTGTTTTGATGCCTATGACTAACATGGGAATTTACAACAACGCATGTACCGTTACGCTAAATGATGCAAACATAAAAAAGAACTCACAAATCATTAGAACGAGAACCAGGAAGTGGATATGAGAGAAAAGACGCATTTAATGTTTTACAGTACAGGCGGTCCCCGAGATACACGGTACCTCTTATACGCGGATTCGGAGATACGCGGTTTTCTAAATATGACAATTCTTTGAGCAAATTGTACTGATTTGACACATCAATTTTAAATTGCCAAATAATTTCCGTTTTGATCGAATGTTAAAAACTATTTCAAATGGTTTAAAACTGTTATATTCTGTAAGAATCATATCAACTAATTCATAAAGTAACTATAACCTCCCCTTACTTGCAAAATTACACGAACATTACTGATATTTTAGCTGGAAACCACGAGATTCGACTTACGCGGAAATTCGAGATACGCGGTATTTGGTGACCGTTTTCGGTCCCGATTAACCGTGTATCTCGGGGACCGCCTGTACTCGAAAGATCAACATTTGAATAATTGAATACTAATCCTTTTCCGTTAATCCATTAGAACGGATGACGATAGTGGAAATGACTACTGATTAAGATCAATTATTATAAATTATCACTTCAGGCTATTCAATCATTTGCGATACAGCTACTACATTTAAAAATGATGTGATAAATCTTCTGTGGAATTATAGTTAGCTATTATTTTTTACTATTACTAATACAAATTATACTCTTGGTGTGTGATAGACAGTGAAACCAAGCTTTGCGAGAATCCTTCTGCAAAAGTGATATCGTTATAGAAAATTAGCAAAGACCCTATTATTCGTGGTAAAGATCTCTGGATAAAAAAACCTTTTTAACGATAATCCTTCGGTTGACGTTGATAAAACAGTACCTTAAACATCGATCCATTATTTCATTATCGATTTCCGTTTTCAAACGTCTTCCATGAAAACATTGTTGCCGAAATTAGATCGCATGTATAGCCATAATACAATTAAAATTGCTTTTTTATGTTCGACTATTAGCAGATCGTGATCTTGATTCAAGCATAAAGCTGTCACAATTGACACTAATTTTATACAAGACAATATACATATTAATGACAGTAGATGAAAAATTCATGACCTATGAGCGTCATCAATATAAAGCAATTAAATGGTAATTCATTAAACAGCTACCAACTCCTGTGAAAGTAAGAATGTTACAGGTACATTCGTAGCAACTGAAAAATATTAAAAATGCTCCTTTATGTTCAAAAATATGGTATAGAAATTGAAGCTACTATATCAATCTTTCTACTGCGAATGCAACAGTTCTAACCGTTGTCTCTCCACAAACACAAACTCAGCCAATCGTATACACTTCACCATTTTGCCACATTAATCCTTTCTACTACCATCATCTGCTCGAAAACATTATGCGCAGCTTAGTATTCCTACCACGTTTTCCACCAGCCAGCACACACACACAGTAACTGTAACAGACAGACACTTTATGCCGAACACACGCGTGCTTTCAGAGATCAGCTTCACACGACGAAACAAATCGAACTAATCTGTGATCTGAGAAAAATTATAATTTTATATCCGCGTAATGCAGTGTGTAGTGTGGCTGGCGGGCTATACTCCACCCCCCCCCCCCCCCCCCCCCCCATTCGCTGGCTGACTCCCGCACACCTTCACCACACCTGAGATGGAGCCGGTTGCGCATGTTGATTCATTCTGATGCTGGAGCGTGCGGCTTGTTGACGCCATGCAGTTTTGCGATGGCCGCTGGCGATGGAGAGATGACGATCGACGCGACCACTATACGCATCCGTAAATCACTCCGCAAAAAGGCACGAGCGTGTGCAATGAGAAGAAGAAAAAAGAACCAAAAAAAACCAACGGCTTTGCGGACAGACTGTGCACGGCCAATGTCATCATGCTTCCGATGCGGCCGATACTACCGTGCTACCGGTTCAAGGATAACAGAACTTATTGATGCTGGGAGGTAAACCACCTTTGCTTTGTGACAAGTCCAATCATCATAACGGAAGAAAGAAAGCTTAGGTCACAGGACATACCGTTCATTGGCGATCGTAGCACTGATCGATAAAAAAACGGCCATACTTTATATACGACACACTCAAACGGAAGTTCAATGTTGAGCGATGATTTTGATTGATTATTGCATTTATTTTACGATACTTACTCATCACAAATATGTACAACTGCTGGGCCGTTTCACAATCTGTGAACCAGTGTATATTCTTCGTGCATGGCAAACACCGTCCACAGTATCGATCGCAGACAAATTTGAATGTTTACTGATGAATATTCAGCAGGCGTAGGCCTTTTTTGTGAACGCTCATTACGTCGAGTTTGGACCGCTTTTCGAGAGCATTTGCCAATTGTGCGGGACTTCTCTTGACCTTCACAAACGCTATCCGTAAGCAAAGGAAGTTATATTTTTCAGCGATAGCAAGCACTTTCTAAGTGTTATGAATATTTGGTAATGCTGTGTACCACCCTCTCAACAATAGCATATGCTTGTTATAACATTATCAAAGTAATGTATCATATTATTTATTTTATGTTTATTGTTTTCTTTAAATTCAGTTTTTCAGAATTTTCAAACATTAATTTTCTGTCCTTGTTTAGCTATGAAAAATTGAAGGTTGAAAATTGAAGATGAGACATTAAAGAGAATATTTTTAATATAGGTTTATGTTTAAGGTTAACGTAAAGGTTCAGGTGCATATTCTTTTAAATAAAAAGAAAAATTGGACAATGTTGCCATTGAACAAATGTTGCCGCAACCCGAGACTAAAATAAATTGGAATTTAAAAATATTCCTAAACACCTTTGTATTTTTGTATTTTTACATCAATAAGATCAAATACCAAAAATTACTCGCCGTATTGTTATAGCATTTCTTGTGCTAACGATTTATAACTTTCTCAAGGTATTTCCTCCTGTTTATTAACTTTATAGCGGGCACATTCGGTTGCATTAAAATTATTATTATTATTATTTTTTTTGCTTGGTGACTGTGATTGTCCGGTCTGCTAGTACAGTCGAGTCGGCCGGTCTGGATAGGGCCGATCTGGTGGTACAGTCGTCAACTCGTACGACTTAACAACATGCCCGTCATGGGTTCAAGCTCCGAATAGACCGTGCCCCTGTACGTAAGACTGAGAATCTTGCTATGATAACAATAAGTCACTGAAAGCTAAGTTCTCTTCAGTAGTAGTGGGTACAGGCATGCCTTGACCGACAACGATTGTTGTGCCAATGAAGGAAGAAGGAGAACTGTGATTGTAGTTGTTGATTAGTGATCTTCCCCAAGTGCCACAAATCCACTAGCTTTGAGAGCTTTCTCCTTCCTTCTGTACTGTTGTATGGTTTGGCATTGAATTTATCCCAAGCGTCACAGATTAAGCTTAAACGACTGGAAAATCAAATATCGATAGAAAAAAAAGATTGCTCCATAGCTTCATTGGTTTGCACAATAGATGGCGTATTATAACTCATCATTATATCGCTGTCTTTTTCTTGAAATGTGTTTCGACAAGTTTCATCTTATCATGATCTATATAGCCTTCTAGCTTTCCGAACAAAAATCTATATGAATGGTCGTGTGGTCAGATACGTGGGTATACAACCATTATTCGAATCTCATTTGCTTTTCAGTGCTGGTGGTTTTCATTGGAGTTTAGTATTTTAACAATCGTATCGCCGTTGTAGTTCTAACGGTGCATAACTTCAATGCAAAACCATACAACAGTACAGAGGAAATGAGAAAGCTCTCCTCCAAGCGAGGAAGTTGGGTATCCCACAAACAGATGGCGCCACCAGATTTTTTTTGCTATTTTTAAATTGCATGAGTCGTTTGCCGTCTGCTAAACGAAGACGTTCTATATTCCGTTTAGGTTGAGAGCTTGAGCCGTTTAGAACCCGTTTAGTGGTCGTTTAGTGGATTTGTGGCACTTAGATAGTTGTTCATGTAGCCATCCCAAGCGCCACAGATATTAAGCTTAAACGACTGGAAAATTGAATATCCATAGAAAATAAAAATGAAAGCTCCACAGCTTAAATGGTTTGATCAATAGATGGCGTATTACAACTCATCATTATATTGCTATCCTTTTCTTGCACTGTGTTTCGACAAG
Organism: Anopheles gambiae; assembly: GCF_943734735.2. Classification (NCBI taxonomy): domain Eukaryota; kingdom Metazoa; phylum Arthropoda; class Insecta; order Diptera; family Culicidae; genus Anopheles; species Anopheles gambiae. The sequence goes on from NC_064601.1 coordinate 79,054,313, forward strand.
TTTCATCTTATCATGGCCTATATAGCCTTCTAACTTTCTGAGCAAAAATCTATATGAATGGTCGTGTGGTCATGGTCATATACGTGGGTATCAACACCAACGACCATTTCTCAAATCTCACTTGCTTCAGTGCTGGTGGTTTCCGTTGGAGTTTAGTATTTAAACAATCGTATCGCCGTTCTAGTTCTAGCGATGCATAACTTCAATGCGAAACCATACAACAGTACAGGCGGTCCCTGAGATACACGGTATCTCTTATACGCGGATTCGGAGATACGCGGTTTTCAAAATTTGACAGTTATTTGAGCAAATTGTACTGATTTGACACATCCATTGTGAAATACCAAATAATTTCCGTATTGATCGAATGTAAAATACCATTTAAAAAGGTTTAAAACTGTTCAATTCATCAGAAACATATCAAATAATTAATTTGGTGGCTAAAACCACCCCCTACTTGCAAAATTGCACGAAAATTTGTGATATTTTGGCTGGAAATCACGAGATTCGACTTACGCGGAAATTCGAGATACGCGGTATTTTGCGGCCGTTTTCGGTCCCCAATAACCGTGTATCTCGGGGACCGCCTGTACAGAGGAAATGAGAAAGCTCTCCTCCAAGCGATGAAGCTCAGCTGGTTGGGGTATCCCACCAACAGATAGCGCCACCAGCTTTTTTGCTATTTTTAAAACGCATGAGTCGTTTGCCGTCTGCTAAACGAAGTCTTTCTATATTCCGTTTAGGTAGAGAACTTGAGTCGTTTAAAAGCCGTTTAGTGGTCGTTTAGTGGATTTGTGGCACTTGGGATCTTATACTTAAATAATATCGTTTTTTTATAAAACAACGTCACACAAAATTAGCTTTTGTTTTTCATTAAAAATCGAAGCTACGAATATAAAAAGAGCTCGACGGCATCGTCAATCGGTAGAAGAAAGTCTAATTTACGAACTCACCAAATCTTAGCACTTTCAACACACTTGATCACAAACTAATCCACAATTTCAGGCGTATCGAGTACTAATCGAGCAGATATGGGAAAACAACGAGCAAATATCACTTGGGTAGCAGCGGCCTGCGGCTTTGTTGCTCCCTACTGTCAAATATGCTATCGGTGCTTTGCAAGGCAGCATCTATGAGCCTACCTGTTCCGATGAATATGTAGCTCCGATTGTCACCTGCGCACTGAGCATCGATTGAGGAATCAAAACAAAAGCTGTTTACGTTTGTTCTGCAGAAATTCTCAACTCGCGATAGTTTTTTAACTGTTTTAAATAGCATTTTAGGGATTAGTACTTATCTAAAACGTGACTGTGGTCCTTTCGTGTCATTACTGTTGAACCTAGATTCATTCTACTCATGAATCATTTTTTTTTTCGCGCTAAAATTGGTTAAGGTAGGAAAATAGGCTTTTGCTGTAAGTAGTGAAAGCATTTTTCATTCTGCCGCATCTTATCTATTCATGGACTTGTATCGCTTGTGGTTTTCAGACCATATAACATATATTTGAATATCATCAAAACAACCCTTTTTGAAATATGGAAGAATATTTGGATGATCCCCTAATAGAGTTTGTGAAAGTGGAGGGAAATGATGATTCTGACAATCAATTCGTCGACGATACGGAAATCGAAGATCCCAATTTATTATCACGTCCCAAGAAGATTCGGAAAATAATGTGTTATCAAACCGACAACCAAAAAGTTGTTCACCCTAAACATATTGCAAACAGGCATGTTGGTATGGCGGCGATGCCGGTGCTACAGAAAACCGGAATCCGAAAAATTCCTACAGAAAACCGGAATCCACACATAAAACAGATGGCAAGGAACCACGACGCCACACCGACGAAGTTAGTGGCACATAACTACGAGAACCGTAAAATGGTCAAACATTTGACAGATAAACACGACGGTACGTCCATCTAGCTAACACGGCTATCAAATCAGACGATTCAATGGTTTAATTTCACATTTCAGATGAAGTAAGAAGGAAGAAAATGATAATTGAAGCTCACCAAACAAACATGGAAGAAAAAAAATTCAAGAAAAATGTAAGTCAACCATCGATAGAATTGAGTGTTGAAAGAAGAGGAATCGATTCCAAAACCTAATTGTAACAATACATCTCATTGCCAGATGATTCCGATGAGTGAAAAGAAGACAATCGATTTGATCAGAAGAATCGAAAAAGAGCCGTCTATATGGGACAAAAAACATGAGGGTTACAGAAGCAAAGCGAACAAAGATAAAGCCTGGAGTCGTGTGGTTGGAAAAACAGGAATCCCATTAGAAATTGTTAAAGCCAAATGGTCATCGGTTCTAGGATCGTTTCGACATTACAAAGCACTGCACCTAAAAGATCGAGGTACCCGGATCAGTTATATCCTTAAGCATTTCTTCAAGCCTGTTAGCGTTTCGATTAATAATATCTATGAGGTTATTGTTATTTCTTTTAGGTCATAGACCAAATTGGTTCGCCTATGATGCATTGAGTTTTATGCTCAACTCAACAGATAACGGATATCAACCGGATGCCATCGAGGTAAACACTTTTTTATTTATTCATCTATATTTTGTTTTTTTTTTGTAATATACATCAATTATATTTTATTTAATGATTATTTAAAATTCCAAAGAATGGGATTCACTGCTGTATAAGTTGTGACAATGTATATGAATTAATTTCTGTTCTTGCTGTAGCATTTCTTAAACTAATTAACAAAGTAAAATTTAATTGTAGGACACCTCTGTCACTGAGTACATTGACGACCCTCGGGCTTCCGAGGAACATTACGAAAGTGAACACATGGAAGAAGAAGAATACTTATTGCAGAATGAGACCCGTTCTCCGAAGAAAAGAACGCCGATGAAGGAAGACGCGGTGGACAGTACTTGTTCTGACGATTCGAATAGTGCAGAAATCTTGCGTATTGTGCGCTCCATGTCAAAAGTGTTAGACAAAATGGCCAACGTTGGTATGCCCGTTGACTATGGACGCTATGTGAATCAGCATCTGAAGGAATACGACGAAGCGATACGAAGAAAAACCGTTAAAGGCATCATGGACCTCATCGCGGCTGCAAATGCCGAAATGGCAAACAAATATCCCGAGCGAATAATATGCAAAACATAACAAGATGTGCGCTATGTTCAACAGCAGTTAGTTTTGTAAGCTTATTTTATGGATTTTTTTTTATTTCATCGCCGAATTATTCCGATTTGATTTAAACCGCTTGTACATTTTGACGCAATTTATGTGCTGTAAAATTGCTCTAATAAATTCAACGTAAATGTTTTATATTTTAATATATTCTTCTTTTTCTATGCTGGCTTTCGAGACTCTCGAACTACGACACCTATTAAAACAATAAAACCTAACTAGAAATATGTATCCAAATTAAGGTTTCTCATTTTTTTAACTGAAGCAAATTATTATGATTCGTGTCAACGCTGCTTCAGTATTGTGCTGTGTGAAAAAGGCCTTTTGCTTTAGTGTAATAAGGCCCTAATCACAGAACAGCTGTCGATGGCTTTGTTTACTACGATACAAACAATCCCGATTTGAAACAGCGGAATAAATTAATAAATACGTATGTTAAACATGAACAATCTAATGTGATCAGTCGGATGTTATTTGCGTGCGTGAAAACTAATCTTACTAATCAGTGATCAAAAAATCGTCCAATAACTAGGTACAGTTTTGAACTTACCGGAAGAAGTAGTTCAGCAAAGTGTCCGATCACAACAAATTGATGTTTTTTTCTCTTGCTTTTGCGCTTAAAAAAGTGAGCTATGGATTTTGGCTAATAGTTCACTGCAAAATAATTATTGCGCTACATCCACAACAAATCAAATTATATGCTGTTCGCATCTTTTTCAGAAATATGGAATCGTGCAAAAAACAACCAGCGACCGCTGGTTCTGCTAGCCGCAGTTCGAGAGGCAAAAAGACTGGAACCACGAAAAAGCAAACAAGCGATAAGGATAGAGAACGAATCGTTAATGCATATTTGAAAGGATTCGGTGCAAAAATGATCAGCAACATGCTTAACATCAACATCTACACCGTGTACTACATCCTGAAGCAGTACAGAAGAACCGGCCAAGTGTTTTCCGCAGAACGTGGAGGACACAATGCTAAAGCGTTATCAGACGACGTTGCGCAAAGTATTCGCCAGTGGTTTGAAGAGGACAGCACACTGAGGCCGAAGCAACTGGCCCAGAAGGTGTGGGAACAGTACCATATACGTGTGAGTCCATGCGCCGTTCAACGTGAGTTGAAAGACTTGCAGAAGAAGTTATATAAAAGCATGCAGCCCGTTTCCAAACCGAACAGTACCATTCAGCACAAGAATGATTCTAATTGTAATGCGACAAGAAAAGAATCCCTTGCCATAAAAGACTGTCTTGTAGCGAACGAAAGCACAGTATTTATCAAGCAGGAATACGGCAACAGCAGTGACGATGATGCACAGTTAACAGATCACATTGACATTGGCGAAACTCAGCTAACTTACGGCAGTGGTGATTTCAAAGACAAATTTGAACCTACTGCTTCTAACAGCATTCATACCGGTATTAGACGCCCACATGGGACGGAATCAGGAGCATACCTAGATTCTGGTAAGTATCGAATTGGGCATCTCGTTAAATGATAATAGGACTGAAGAAACGAGTAGTTTCTTATGTTGGTTTTTTTCTTTCATTGCAGTTACAAATGGAGCAATACAAGATTATGCAGAATCTGAGGGCGAATACACAGAGGTACAGCAACAAGTGAATAATAATCAGGAAACAATTTGCATACCCACAATTATTTGTATCTTTTCCCCACCATCGAGCTTCAATCGTTTCAACTACATAGCAAGCGTCCATTATTGAATTCGTTTTCGTTTCAGGATCCACTTGGAAGCAGCCCCCTCCACACCTTTCCATCCACAACCAGGAAAAAACAGATCCAAGCAGACGACCTGCGTAGTGTAGGAACCAATGCGCATACTGTGAACAACAGGAAACCAGTGGCAAGCAATTCCGTTGCAACGTTTAACATAAACGGTATTAAAGCTGTTGTCGTAGACGGCAATTCAGTGGATGTTCCAGCGGGTGGCAACTGTACTGCAACAAAAAACATTTGCATACATTGTCCTTGCTTCGATAAACTGGTGAGCGAGCAGAAGAAAATGTTAGAACAATTTGTCGCCAGCCAACAAAAAATCATCAATGAAATGCGGGAGGCACAACAAACTTTAATAAACAAACTGGAATGCATGGAAGGGTCGCTTATAACTAAGCAAAGGGAATAATAATCAATTATATAGGATGTATTTGTGTTTACTTTTAATTTATTTCATTACACTTATGTAACACAATACATACAATAAATACTAACTTTACGAAACTTTTTTTAATTATGAACAACGCGTCAACCGTACCGAGTTTCGACGAGAGTTTTGCTAGACACTACTATGCATTCCGCGCGCGAAACACATGTTCTCGAAACACAATGCAAGCATTTTTTTCTCAGTTGGTTTAGCTCAATCTGTAATGATCTTGTGTTAAGAGTTAAAATTACCCAATATAACTTCAATTAAATCACCCATTTATAAAATTTATTTTGACTGAAAAACGGGAAATTCGACTCCAGAGAATGGAGATACGCTGGGATGAGGTGTACCAAATAAACCAGAACCGCACAGCTCATTTTATTCGCTTGAAAAAAATGAATGAACCGGTTCACAAAAATAGAACTCTATGGTACTTTTGGTACATCGCAAAAAAAGAGAACATGCATTCAATATAATTTTGAAAAAAAATAACAGAAACAACCATTTAAATGCAAAACTAGAAACGGTCGATTTGAAACTTCACAATCTACTAAACGACCACTAAACGGGTTCTAAACGGCTCAAGCTCTCAACCTAAACGGAATATAAAAAGACTTCGTTTAGCAGCACTTGCACCAACGTTGATTGTGGAAAAAGGGTTGAACCTATCCCTTCTGACGGGTTTCATAGAGCTAGAGAAGCTATAGTGGACGGTAATGCAGTGTATGGTCCAGCTGTTGGCAATAATAGCACACTGAAGCCCATTTTCACACATTGACCCAGTTTTGAAGAACTGAAACTGTAGCAGGCACAGCAGTTTTTAAAAAACAAACTTAAAATGATTGAGTTCTAATGAACGAATTAAAAAATAATAAGTCATCTGCAAACCAAAAAAAAAGCCTAAGTATTAATAAACATGCGTCACCAACACATGCTATGTTCCTCATCCGGGTCTGGATGAAGTAATAATATTTTTTATCATACTAAATAATTATTTAAGTACGTAAAACCACCAACTAAGTCGCCAAACAATATCGGTCGAAAATCAAGAGGATAATTGCAATTTTCTAAATGCGTACGACTTGTCCGAACTATTTGAAAGGAAAGAAAAGCATTGGCATTTGGTTACAGTAAATTTATTTCAACACGTCGATTTAAGAACAGAAACATAATGCAAAAGTGTTTATAATAAAGTACTAAGTAACGGGAAAAAAACAAAGTTTTGCTCTTCAGTATCATCAATTACTTTCACTAGCTTACACTTTAAATCCGAGCATTTTAGTTCATATTCTTCGCTGGAAAGTTCGCTCATTTTAGCAGAAAAAATCAAAATTTCACTAGATGAGTCAAACACCTCGTAAATATGTGAAAACAATTTGCCTCTTATCTTCACTTGTCCATTACAGTTTCTGGCGGATACAAATTTAAACACCTCATTTTCTTGGGTGATTAACCAATCATTAACGTTATCGTTACGCAGCATAAATCCTTGCCGCACATGCAAGGTAACCGTTTGGCCTTTCCACCTACAGACTGGCTCTGAGAAAGGTTGGCGTTTATAGTTGACATTTAAGCTTTCAAATTCTTGTATTCTACGCCCTGCTTGCTCCAAACCCCGATAGTTTGCCGATTGTAGATAATTGTTCAAAAAGCCTAATTTCTGCACAAAAGAGTACGAAGAGTAATCGCCTATGCAGCCAAAGCGTACAGCTTGTTTGTATAGATTTGTGAGGCTGTGCACATTGGATGTTACTGCATTTGTTCCGTAGATTTTGGCAAAGGTACCTACAAACTGTCTCAGCTTTTGGTTCGCCTTTTCCCACAGATGTTTATGCTGTTTGGATGAGAGTATTGTAATGGCGCAGAAATACAGCATAAAATGTTTGTATTTCTCTTCCGTCAGCAATCCTTTCAATACTACGGGAGATGCGTAAAGAAGAAAGGTCTGCCAATCAGTGCTCTTCCACAATGATAAATCCTCGAAAGATCGTAGCTTTTGTTTGGTTTCAACTGGAAACTTTTGCTGTTCAAGTCTGTTTAGGATTTCTGCAGGTAAAATCCACGCTTCCTCTTTACCAACTACATCCCTGAACCAAATGTCGAACAATTCTATAGTTACGCCAGTATCGACCTGATAAAGACCGTTATGACGTCCTTGTACAAGTCAAAGTTTGGTATGTCGATGAGGGGGCTTGTTCCGGCTTGGCTGTCTACAGCTGCAAATAAAAAGAGGTGTAAATTTTACGTTTTGAAAGGTTTATCTAAATACTACCTTCTATAAACGCTCGTGCAGGCATGTCCGCAATAATGGCTCGTAAGCTCACTACAAATCTTGTTCTGTCTATAACCAGCTTTGCCACGTATAGTTCTTTTATTTCATCGACCATCGGCCGAAGGAAAGCTTCACTACTGACAGGCGTTGCTGTGCCCGAATAGATGGCAACAACCATCGCCGGCCAGTTCGGTTGATCTACGATCTTTAGTAAAATAGACCAAAACTGCCTTTTTGACCGATTGCGCAGAGGAAGACGATTAATGCTTAAATCGAACAGAAGAGGTTGTGGACACGTTTTATGTTTTCTGAAAAAAAAAGAGAAAATTACCTGTGATTTCAAACGACTTGTATTCTCGGTACTTGGATTTAAAACGAGACTTACCGCAATTCAACCGTCAAGCAGCGACGTATTCCGTGGTACCAAAGTTTTCCATTTCCGAGCTGGTGGATCCTCATCGGGTGTCGTTGAGTGCGTAGGATCTTTCTTGGGTCTGTAGGTAAATTAAAATTTGTTTTGGCGCGCAAAATTCCCAGAATCATCTTGATTGAAGCGTTCGATTCATTTCCCGCCAGTGCCCAATAACGCACACAATCCTCGTTCGACATCCGAGCGAAATCGGGTTCGTCGTCTTCGTCGGTATCGGAAGACATCTCTTCATCGCTCTCATCTAGAAGCGCAGAATTATCGGAGTCTCCTAAATCCATTTCGTAATCCTGTGTATCCTGGAACAGAATATCCAGATCTGACGAAGAAGGACTTTCGTTTTGATTTTGGACTGCATTGGAAGACTGCGGCGAGGAAGACGATACTGTAACATAATGCACGTTTTGTAAACAGCTATACTCCAACAGCGCGATGAAATATTTTCGTATACATACCTTGCAGCTCCGATGCAGGCACCACATTTACAGTTTCTTGTGGCATCCTGTCTGCCAACAGCAAACGCGCCGCTCCCCGATAAAGGATACCGGATTTGCGGACTCTCTGAAGTGCTCGATTTTTACCGCTCAACGCGTCAAGCTTACGATGCATGTCACTCATGTTTTGAAGCGATTGCGTTGCTTTTCGCCACCGAAAATCGGTAATTCAATCAAACCGTTCCCCGTTAACCAGGACGAGACGCTACCAATGTTTATGCTTGTCTTATTATTGTTATGTCGTCTTATTATTGCTTTTTCTACTACCCCCAAAGAGCAAAAGAGATAGAATGATCGCAATACACATGAGCTGTAGCGGCACCTGTAGATCTTTGCTGTACAGTCTGTTCCCGAGTTACGCGGTTTCTGCGTTCCCGACGAATCCATTATCATTTATCATTTATTTGATATGATTCGTGCAGAAAATTCTAATATTTCTGGCTTTTAAGCGGTTTCAAATTGTTACGAAAAATGCAATTTATACCGAACTTGAAGCAAATTGTACTAATTTGACTTTTAATCTGTCAAATTTAGAAAACCGCGTATCTCCGAATCCGCGTAAGTCGAGAACCGTGTAACTCGGGAACAGACTGTACCCGATTTTAAAACCTACTTTTCAATTTGACAGCATTGCTGGTGCAGCTAAAGGCCTTTTGGTTCCGTGTAATCACGGCTTCAGCAAGAACGACATCAACAATCAAGGTTCAACTGTCAATCTGCAAACTATCCGTGTTTCAGCGTGTGTAAAGCTATTGGGCACTCGGGTAAATTGTACCAAACTAACGCGAGTTACGATTGATTCGTAAGCGTATTGATCCGCCGTGGAATTGGATGGTTACATTTGTAACAGAACAATCCATTGTTCAGCAAATCAGATCCAAATTCCGTGGTGCCAGTTCGTCGACGCTGTGTTGCAGATTGGCATCTCGATTCCGTACCTACAATCATGGAGAATTCACAAACCAAGCGTAGCACCAGATCGGCGGCACCTCCTGCGGTAAGATTCGAATAACCATTCTTTAGCCAGCTCAAACTCGTTGATGGAAATTGTATTTAGAGGAAAACAGAGCTCTCTCTGTTGTAATTTGTTTAGTCATGAATATGATTTTTCAGCTGCCATTTCGGTGCAGTCGAACGAAGAAGTTTATTATTTGAGTGGCGCTAGTAGAAAGATAGGAAACACCGTGGAAGTGTAACTACACTACCTCCAATGTGTTTTCCTCAGGAATGATTCCATTTAATTTTATATTAAAAACATAAAAAATAATATTTTTTTCTTTTTTTTTACTTTTCTAACAGGTTTCCGCCGAGATGCCAGAACTCAAAGAAGAACCTATCGATGACGACATTTCCCTCGATCACACAAGACAGGCTGCAACAGAAACCACACATCAGGAGGGTTTCCTAAGCAGTGGTGCTAGAGATCCGTTTTTGGATGAAATGGAAATCGGCGAGACCAGCATTACGTTTCCGAATGCCTTTCTCGATGCGTTTGGGCAAGACGTCAAGACTGAACACCCAACTGCAGAGGAGAGTGATTTAAATGCTGAAGCCGTTGAGGCTGCTGGTTCGAGTGAGTTACAATTAGCTCTTTGTGCAGTTTACGTTTTAATATACGATTAGGAAAACCGTAATATCCCTACAAATTTCCTCGACTTCCAGGTACTGCAAAGAGAAAAAACTGTGACGACGAAGAATCAGAAGAGGACTCAAGCAGTGCAACGAAAAGGCTGCCAAATTCTGTAAGTTGTTAAACTAAAATCTTTCATTATTTCGTATCTTTAATTAGTAGAGGTAATATCTGAAAATATGTCGTAGTATTTCTTGGCACAAAATGCGTTTTTCATTGATCTGTCTTTAAACCATTTTGGTCGATTGCAGTCTTTTTGTCTAGGGTTTGAGCATGGAAATATTTACGTTTCAATTTACATACCATTACGCTTAGAGCTACATTTCCATTACATTCAATTACAATGTGAATGGATCCTAAATCTTTTACGAGTAATCCAAATCATCGCATCGGTTGATCGGTGTTCGTTGTGCGAAATTTTGCGTTATAAGGGGTATTTGTAGAACAATTAGATGTATTCATTATGGGAACAATTCGTAAAGAATGGTACATAATTGCTGGATTTACAGTCTATCTTAAAGATAACTATATTTACACATACTGTGGACTCTCGCATAACGAGTTCAATTCTTTCCAGTGACTCACTCGTTATACGAAAACCGTTATGCGGAAAGGTATTTTCGATAAAAATTGTATGGAAAGTCCTTTAATGGGCAAAAACCATGCTAGATTATCTTGAAGCTATGAATACGACTATGCAAAAAATCGAATTCAAATATCAATTATTTTACCTTTTTGTACGAGATCCAAACATAAAAATGATCCTTTTGGCTGATAGTACAGGCGTCCCTCGAGTTACGACGATTCGCAGATACGACGATTTTGATTTTGACAGTTAAAAGTTGTCATTTGCAAGAAATTGATGTATTTTTTTTTGAATATCTGGGCTGATAACCGTTATACACACATTTCCAAAGATTCCAAAACTACCCTATCTTGAATATCTATATTGTGTACGGTTTTTAAAATATAATTATTACATTATCGAACATTATTTTAAATAAAATACACGATATCATAGATTCCAACTCTTCAACTTCGGTTATAAACTTTATATTCATAGATATTCGACATACGACTTTTTCGACTTACGCCTTGCTTTGTGACATTTTTTCGGTCCCAAATACAGTCGTATCTCGGGGGACACCTGTACTGATTCCAAGGGGCGGTTCTGTGGTGCAGTCATCAACTCGTACGACTCAATAATATGCCCGTCATAGGTTCAAGGCTCATATGAATCGTCCCCCCGAAGAAAGTACTAGACTATCCTCTGGTGGTGGTGGTACAAAAAAAGTCTCTAGAGCCTGTGCAGGCCAGCATGTCCGCGTAGGACTTTACCCCAAAAAGAAGAAGATGAAGACTCATATTAAGCTTCTCTGTCCAACATTACCGTTCATGATGAAGAACGCAATTAACATTATATGCGAAATTTGGCTCGTTTGTATTGTAGAGTGATATCGTCATGAAGAGAGATCTACTGTATACGAAATTTCTTTCCTATTGAGTTACTGCAGAGTTCTAGCAGCCACGATTCACAGCCACAAACATTATTAACAGTCATATTTAAAAAATGATTAAAAAACTGATCATTTAATTTACGAGGACTAATTTTAAAGTTTTGTTGATTATCCTAAGCCTTTTTTTGTTATCAAAGAGTCTCTACGTGAATTATATACCTTTATTGTATTCATGCATACGTTTGGAAACTGATTATTTATTATAAGTATGATTACATTTGAAGAGATGAATGTAATGGCGAGACTTCAAATCTCTTTAAGCCAAACTTATTGCTATTACTATGACTACTTTTTTATACATACATTTATATAATCAGGTTCTGTATTCTGCGTCTATGTACTGGCGTTATTGAGCGGTCAATAATGGTCTTTGCACAAAAGGCCAATCACAGGCTGCGTGATTTCCAATCAATAAAGCATCAATTTTTGGAAGATTCTCAAATGATTTAAAGCAATAGGCTTGCAAGGACATGTGAAATTTCATTTATGCGTGAGATGTTAGCATGCCACCATAGTTAAATCTTTTGTCACTGCCAATAGATTGCGGGCCTGTCTTTTACTACAGTCAACTAGTCGTACGTTCATGCCCCCGTATGGACCGAACGTTCCATACGCAGGCTGATACAGACACAATAATGAGTTAGTGGAAGTAAACTGATAGTAAAAACACTTAGTGGTTAAAGCAGACCTAATATTCCAACACACGAATATGTATGTAAAAGTGAAGGGGCGAGCGATCGTTGACACCAGAATTATTTTGTCCCAAAACGAGGTTCCTTTATTACGATCTGATCAACGACTGACGATCAATTCAAGTTCTCCCCTTTATAATAGTTCACTTGCTTGCATCGGACAATACTATCCTGTCACCATTCTTACATGTATGCGTTGAGACGATTCATCTGAGTCCAAGTTTCCCATTGAACAGATAGAAGAAATTCTGTATAACTTTCTTAATGATTTAAACATTGCAAAAGTGAGTTACATCTCTCAAATGAGCATCATACAAACTATTCTTCCTTTTTCTTGACGATTCTGTGCATACTCTAATTGTTGAGGATTTTTGCTTTCAATTTAATTACAATTTAGACACATAGAAAGCAGTACTTGAAACAAGTAACATGGATGCATTTTGAACAAACTGCTGGAGGAGGAATTTGTCGGTACTGTGGAAAGATGATAAAAATGAATCGGGGCTCAACGTGGAACCTAGCGCGCCATATGAGATCGTTTCATGCAGGAATTAAATTCCCCATTGCAACCGGCGAGGATGCAACATCACCAAGATCACCAACACCTACGAATGTATCTGTTGTCACTTCGGACCAGAATGGTCAATCGTCACATGCTGATTTTGCTGGACCGCTATCCACGTTTAACTCAAACAACTTGGACCGGCTGTTGATGCTTGCGTTAATTAAAGACTGCAATCCTTTTACCATGATCGAAGGAAATTACTTCCGGGTTTTCGTTAGTAAGCTAAACCAGCAGTACAAAATGCCGTCAACGAAATATCTTACCAATGAGTTGCTTCCCCGGGTTTACAACGAAACTGTTGAAAGCGTTCTATTCAAATTAAACAAGGCGGAAACAATCTCGCTAACGATAGAAGGATGGACAAACTCAAACAATACGAATTTGAAGGCTATAACTGCGCACTTTTTACAAGAAGGATGTAAGCCGACGTCACATCTCTTAGAATGCTTATCGTTTAAGGAGTCTACTGCTGATGAGGATATAGTAGAATGGATTAAAAAAGTAATCAATAAATTCGCCCTGAGAGGCAAAGTCGTCAGTCTGACAAGTAACCATGTGAGCGACATGAAATCTGCATGCTTGAAGCTAGGTCTGCAGCATTATTACTGTTTCGCACACGGTCTCGATACAGTAGTGCAAAACGCCATTACCGACAGCATAATGCAGACGTACGAGAAAGTAAAACAAATCATTCTAGATATCAGACAAAGTGACGTTGCAACAAAAACTCTGCTAGAAATGCAAGATAGTTTGAATCTGAAGGATACGAAACTGAAGTGCTACAATGCGAACGATTGGAATTCAACATATGATATGTTATATCGATTTTGGCAAAACAAAATTCCTGTCCTTGTATGCATGAACTCGTTGCAGGTTGTAACTACCAACATGCAGCCTAACGACTGGAGTACCGTTGAACATTCCGTACAGGTTCTAGGCTATTTTGATGAAGCCGTCAAACATGTATCGTCCGATAGCTTAGTTACGCTTTCCAAAATGGGACTGATTGTAAGGTTACTGCAGCAAAAAGTGATCGAGTTTCAAAGAGATACGAAAAACTTAAAGCCAGATATGCAGGATATGGTTTCGCGATTGATCAGCGGAATTGCCGCTGGATTAGAGCCGTTGAAAAATGACCAGCATGTGTTGCAGGCCATGATTTTGGATCCAAGAATAAAGCAACAGGGTTTGGATAGGGAAAAGGATAACTTTCAGTCAGCTTCCGAAGCGATCATCAAAGCCATTTCGCCCATGTACATGTACTATGAGCTTCCCTCGCCAAAGGTTCAGCAACAGAGCTCAGTGCCAACAAATTCAATCTTCTTCAGCTTTGTAAGTAGCTTACCGCAAGCTGAAGCATTGAACAGTCCGAAAGCAGCTGCCAAAGCAGAACTAGATCGATATCTTAAAGCAGATATACTAGCGTTGGATCAGGATCCATTGATGTGGTGGCACAAGGAAAAAAATAACTACCCCAAGTTGTACGATCTCGTGCAGAAGCGATTCTGTATTGCAGCGACAGCAGTACCCTGCGATCGAATGTATACCAAAGCAGGCCGATTGTACAGAGAAAAACGCTGCAAATTGGGCGTCAAAAATGTGCACGAGTTTTTGTTCATTCAGCAAAACTATGACAACGCAAAGTTGGAAGACTTATGAATAGTCTATGTTATTATTTAAGATTTGAATTTGACGTAAGAATTTGAAATGTACTTATTGCTAAGTATAAAATAATTATGATGATAACTGAAACTAACTCCTGCGTTAGATGCACAATGTAGAGTTTTGATAAAATCGCAAACATCCGTAAAGTTCCTGTATTAAATAATCATTCTACGATGGAATTTCCGAGCAACGAAATGATTGGTGGTAGGGTAAATGTACCAATAGTGGTACAATTTGTAGTGGTACCGATGTGTTTTAATGGATTTAAAGTGTCAGGAAGGACAATTTCTGAATATTTTAACACATACCAATTGGAATATGTTTTATCTACGCAATCACAACTATTTTTATCATGAAATACATCAAATTTACGAAAAAATACATATTTTTGTGACTGCTTCGTTGTACCTATAATGGTGGTATGGTTCCTATAGTCGTCGTATTGTGTTCCTATAGTGGTGGTAAACAAAGATGCATCAAAAACGGGGTATAATATCAATGAAACTTAGTTTTGAAGCTGTTTGCGTATGAATAGCACAGATTACTGCCATAATATAGGTTTCTTGCGTAATTTGATCGTAAAAAAATGTATAAATTTGATCAATGAAACTATTGACAAAAGTACTGCATCACACCTGTCGTCAACCTACACCCGGAAGAGTGTGCTTGATTTGAAGTCAATTTTTCATTCAGCCATATAAGCGAATTTTGGCCTGTTTTTGGTAAATTACCTACATAAAACTCATTTCTGTTGATTATTTTAGTGAAAACAATACGACATGTCAAAAATATCCTCGAAAAAAATCTAAAACGACCTGTTTTCATTGATTTTATAACTATAACCACTATAGGAACATGCCTGTGTTGTGTACCTATAATGGCACTATGGTAAAAAAAACACTTAAAAATGCATAAATATGGTCAAAAGGCAAATAATTTTAGTAAAACAATAACATTTCATAACAATTATGTTGAAAAACTAGTAATTGCGTGGTTATGTGGTCATTTGGAACGTTAACAGAAAAATGAGTTTCGTTATGAAATTCTAAGGATTTTGGAAAAATGTCGACACTTTTCACAAAATAATGGATTTTTCGGTCACTAAGTAATGGAATGGCCCCATTTAACTTTTAAAACCTTTGTAAAAGGCTAAAGAACATTTTACACTAACTTAAATAACTTAATTACTTCTGATTTGCCGTATGAACCGCATTTTAGTGCAATACCACCACTATTGGTACTACCACCACTATAGGTACATTTACCCTATTGAAACTTCCTAGTCTTAGTATGGTTTTTATTGCTTTTTTATAGTGACTTTTAGTCGATTGGCCTCATTCACCTTTTTAGTTCAATGCAATAATTCTAATCTTAAAATCGAACATTCTGTATTGTAAGCCATTTGTAGCATGCTATTATCTCATATCGGCTAGTCTCGGTTTACTTTAAGCTATCCGTTGATTTTGTTAAATTAATATGTCTTATTTACATATGGTTTTGGTTGCAGTTCTTTATAAAAGTTAGCAATAATTTAAAAATTTAAAAGCTTTCGCTGGCAATCGTTGTCTGGTGAGAGTATAGTGTCGATGCTCCTCAATGGTCCAATTTGCAAGCGATACGTTCCGTAGTATATCCATCCATTCGGTTAAGCTGTGGCGGACTGCGATATCAACGCCACAAAAACTGCATAGTGGATTTTTGCAATAAAAAGATGTGGGTGAGCCGGGTGTGTCACATCTGAAGTCGTGATAGCACTCTCTGGTCTTGGTGTGATTGATGGTCTCTCCATGGTGATATTATGGCCTTGATCGAAACAGCGGCCGTATAACCGTTCCAACTATTAGCGGTGATGAATTTGCTAAGGGGAATGAAGCCTCTTTTCCTTTTGGTTATCCTTTTCCATCGGCCTCTTTGTAGGTCTTGGCATGACATAATCTTGTTTTGTTGAGGTATAGCTGGATCAAACGAATTGGAGTTGGTCGCTCATTTCAACGTCTATAACTATATGAGTAGCAAATACTTGATTTCAAATGTAATTTAATTTAGACAACTAGTCGTGCAAAATAAAAGAAAATCCGTAAGACGCTAACGGCGATTTCATCTTATTACAGAACTCATCAATAATACGTTGCAAAATAGTACAAACACGCGATGCCAAAGGGCATGTAAAGCTTAGCGTTGTTCCTGATCACAGGGTTAGCGTACCCAGCAATCCACTAAAAATCCGATTAAACTGCACAGAAGCTAACGAGCAAACACAAATCCACAAGCACAGTATCTATCAGGAAGTAGAACGGTCGAAGCAGGAACACCGAAGGATAACTTCTGAAGATGCGGACTCATTAATCACTATGTCGGACGAATCGTTGTCTGATTTTTCTGTGAATAATTCAATGATCGTACATACATTACAGGATGATAATAGTGACATTGAAGATCCTACATCCAAACAAACAACAACCCCTGTGTCAAGAGTAGCAGCGAGCAATATCGGCACATCAGAATCGAAAATGATCCGCAAAGCACGCTGCTCAAATTGCAAAACAATGACAGCGATGCTGAAAGCACAGACAAAGTTGCTAATCAATATTCGATCGCAGCAAAAACGTACCACAAATGAAATGTTGAAAAATCAAAAAATTCTTATGAATCGTATGGCCGCTATGGAGTTACGAATTAAAACATTACTCAACGATGAAAACGCTGACGAGGCGAATAAAAACGCTGACGAATCCATTCCCTTTTTCGATCAGCCACTCGTTGCCAGCCTTGAAGGGCTCGAAAAGTTGGATAAAGATTTGGAGGATGAAGGCTACTTTCGAAACTTGACGAATGAACTACTGATACAAATTGTTGACGAGGATCCTAACAATAGAATGTTGACTGTGCTCGATGCCATATTCGACAAGACATTCTTAACGACATGCTCATGGACGGGCATATCTAAAAAAAGCAGAAAAATAGCAATGGTTTCTTATCAAAATGTCTTGAAAGTTTTCCAATCAGTTGGTAGTACCCATGAGGACAAGGTAACCAAGGATATGGTACAGTCGTTTTTCATGAACAAGCTGAAACATGCCAAAGAACGGTTGAAAGCGAAAGGGCTGGTGCGATCAAAGTGTCGAACGAGACAAACTTTTACACTGTACAAATGAAAGAGTGAAACATGCTATGGTTATGTATAGTAGTTATGTAGGATAAGAAACAAAATATAATGCACTTTTAAAATAAAGTAATAAACACATATAAATGACATGCTTTCCTTGGTCATCTACATTCGAAGTATAAGCATCTTCTATGTATATGTGACATGTTAAATGACATGCTGAAACAGTACTTATCCTCCCAGTTCAGATATCTAACAGTAACACAATCTGTATATTGAACTGACGGCTACAATCTAGAGGTGGTAGAAGAGTTCTGCTATCTTGGGACGATCGTTACTTCGGACAACGACATCAGCATTGTTGATATGTGAGGTATATTGCACATTGATTCACCTTAGTGGTCCTGAGCGGAGGATACAAACGCTCTATGCGTGTTTGAACGACACATCCTCGGGACTATCTTTGGCGGTGTGTTCGAGTATCGAGTTTGGAGGAGAAGGAAGAACCACGGTGCTTGCTGAGCTGTACGGTGATAGGACCATTCTGATGGTGACGAAGGTTGGCAGGATACGATGGCTGGGGCATGTTATGAGGTTGCTGTTGAAGTGTGAGGGAAACGCAAAGTGGAATACCGAGTGGACTGATTTACCAAAAGAAAAAAAATACGTCTGTTCGCTTGTACGTTTAATGCAGGAATGATCTTTATTCAGAGTTCAATGTGTGTGTGGCCCGATTGGTAATCATTCGGTGTTACCTGATAGGCACTTGTCGTGTCAAGCTGAGAAGTTCAACACTCCTCCTCAACACTGAATGGTTTTATTCCGATCGCTTCCTTAAGTTTTCGAAGTTTCACTGCTTGCAACGGTTTGGTAAGCAAATCAGCTTGCATGTGTTCGGTTGGGCAGTACTGCAGTTTTACGATGCCGTCCCGAACCATATCCTTCACGAAATTAAATTTCGTATCGATGTGCTTTGCTTTGCGTTCGGCTCGGTCTCCTTTAGTCAGCGCAATGCAACTTTGATTGTCTTCGTTGACCAGAACTGGACCATCCAGTTGCTCGCCAACATCCGCCATCAGTTTCAGGATCCACTTTACTTCCTGTAGACACTCGGCAAGGGAAACATATTCGGCCTCGGTACTAGATAGTGCCACACACTTCTGCTTATGACAGCCCCATCCGATGAGCCCGCCGCCGAACTTAAACACGAACCCCGAGTTGGATTTGCGGTCGCTCTCGTCGCTTGCCCAATCGGCGTCCACAAAACACTCCAGCTTTTGTTCGCCGCTTCCAAGGTACAATACACTATCCAGTGTACCCTTGAGGTAACGTAGTATCCGTTTGGCCTCGTTCCAATCTGCTTCTGATGGATCTTGCACTCTCCTGCCCAGAATGGCTGTGGCGATTGCAATATCGGGTCTGCTGGTCACTGCAGCGTACAACAGAGCTACTATGAGCTCTTTGATACGCTTTTGGCGAATCCAACTTCCTGCCATTCTCCTCCTTTCGTTTTAAGAAGCCGGGATCCATCGGATATTTGGACGGTTTAGCATCCAGCATGCCGAAACGCTCCAGAACTCGTTCCAAATAAGCTTGTTGGTCCATACAGTAACGCCCATCGTTACGCCGAACTCGTATGCCGAGAAAAAATCTTAGGTTACCCATGACGCTGATCGTGAAATTCAGTGTCAAGACGTGGACCACCTCAGAAAATTCTTCCTCCGTGGTACATATGACGATCACATCGTCAACGTAAATGAGAACAAAGATGGACTTACCCGCTTTTTCGCGTATGTACAAACATGGGTCCGCCGTTGATTGGATGAAACCCATAGTTTTCAGTACGTCGTCGATTTTCGTATTCCAGACACGAGCTGCCTGCTTGAGCCCGTAAATGCTGCGATGCAGCCTGCACACTTCGTTCGGGTTATCGCTTTCGAATCCCTGTGGCTGGCGCATAAAAATCTCCTCCTTGAGAAGACCATGTAGATACGCCGTCTTTATGTCAACGTGCTTCGTTAACATCTTCCTTTTACTCGCCAGAACCAGCATCGTCCGGAAAGTAATCTGCTTTATGACGGGGGCAAACACCAGGTCGTAATCCGTCCCGAATTTCTGGCAGAAACCCTGCGCCACCAGCCGTGCTTTATACCGAACGAAATGACCGTCTTCATCCGCCTTACACTTGAAGATCCATTTCGACCCGATAGCCTTCCGGTGTGGTGGCAGCTCCGCTCCACTTTCCATTTTCCTGATGAGAGTGCATTTCTTCTGCCATCGCCGTTTTCCATTCGGCACTCTGAGGACCGGATACAGCTTCCTTATACGTTTTTGGTTCTGCTACACTTTCCTTCACCAGATATACTTCTTCGTCTCATATCTTGCCGGTGGAACGCCAACTGTCGCCCTCTGTGAACGACGAACGGGAGTATTCGACACCTCTGGCACAGCCGCTGGCATCGCCTCCGGTACCGCATCCAGCACCGCCTCCGGCACCGCAGCTCCAGCTTCATCGTCGTTATCGTCCCACAGTCCGCGAAGCCAATTGTTATCATTGTCGTTCCAAAAACCTTGTGGCCAGCCATCGTCTGAACAATCACAACCGTAAAATTCAGAATCGGAGATTGTATCATTGGCCACGTTAGTTTTAGCTTCCCGTTTCGTTTCATCGAGAGACCACTCGATTTCAACGCTTTCAGTCGGATTATCCTCTATTTTGGGATCGCCGTATGTCTGCTCCTTAGATCCGTCATCAATCTCAAGAAAACGGACATCCCGACTGATTTGAATTTCTCCCGTTTGAGTGTTTAGCATCCGATACGCCTTATGCTCGCCGGAATAGCCGACAAAAGTCATACGCTCCGCCTTAACGTCTAACTTTTTTCGTTTCACCGACGGAATCAGTACGTACCCAACACATCCAAACAGTCGCAGGTTGGTCAAATCTGGTTTTCTGCCGAACCAGATCTCGAATGGCGTACGTTCTACTGCAGCAGACGGCAATCAATTTTGCAAGTAGCAAGCGGTATTGATTGCTTCCGCCCAAAATCGCTTATGCATACCTGCATCCCGAAGCATACACCGACCCATCTCCGTGAGCGATCGGTTCTTCCGCTCCGCAACTCCGCTGGGGTGAATATGCTGCAGTAAACTCCATCTTTATCCCTTCATCCGCACAGAACTTCCGAAGCGCCTTATTGGAGTATTCTCCTCCCTGATCGGAGCGAATAATTCGCGGTTTCCGGCCAAATTTACACGGGTTTTGAACCAATTTTACATACTCGCGAATCTTATCCTCGGCCTCCGATTTCTTTTTGAGAAAATAGACGAAAGTATACCGACTATGATCGTCTATTAGGGTCATATAGTAACGGCATCCCCCTAAGGTCGTTTCCTCCATTGGGCCGCACACATCACTATGGATTATATCCAGCACTTCTGTCGAGGTTTTTTCCGCAACTGGTGGAAATGGCGAGCGTGCCATTTTGCATTCGATGCAGCATTCGCAGGTCCAGCGGATACCGTAGTCGACCACTTTTAGCCCCGACACCAAATCGCGCCGCTTCATTTCACAGATGACAGCTGGATCCCTGTGCCCAAGACGACGATGCCAAGTGTGTTGGCAGTTTTTTCGTGTGCTCCTTTACCACTGATTTCATCACTCGATCCTGTGCAATTCGCAACCAATACATATCGCTCACTTTATCCGCGACCGCGACAACCGTATTTCCGTAAACGAGTTTGCACCCGGTGTTGTCAAAAACCGCACGCACACCTTTTTCCGCGAGTTTACCGATTGAAATCATGTTTCCCTCCAGCGTAGAAACATACAACACACCCCGTAGCGTGATTTCAATTATTTCACCGTTTTCAACCGCACACTTGATCAGGCAATCGCCAACGCCTTCAACGCGATTTTCGCTGCCATCCGCGACGGTAACATTTGAACGCAAGCTTTGTTCCATTATCGTGAACGCGCTTTTGTCACTACACATGTGCGAACTAGCACCCGAGTCGATTAGCCACGACCGATCGTTACCGCGAATTTCAGGCTGACGAACCATGAACGTGAACGAACTTGTGTCGTTTTCGCGCACTGTTTTCACTTGTTGTTCTTTATTCGTCCTAATTTTTTTCTTCTTTTCACCTTCCCCGCTGCTCTTCCGATTCAGGAACTCTTTGCAGTCTCGTTTCTTATGGCCAGGTTGACCACAAAAGAAACACGCGCCTGGTTTTGCTTCACTTTTCGCCTTCAGCACTCGCTCCTCCTGCACCTTTCCGCCGTACAGCTTCTCACTTTCGTCGATCAGCTTTGCCCGCACAAGATCCATCGTTAGTTCTTTATCTGAACGACTTTCCAAAGCTGTGGTAAGTGCGTCAAATGCTTTTGGAAGGCTCCGCAAAATCATGGCCACCTGCATGTTCGCCGAGAGTTTTTCACCCGAATTCTCCAGCCGAGAATAAAGATCTTCCATGCCGTATAAAAAATCTTCCATATTCTCACCTTCATGATAGTTTGCGTTGCAAATCTCTTTCAGCAACGAAACTTTCCCGATAAGAGTGGCTTTGTGGTGGTGTGCCTTGAGCGCATCCCATGTCTCTTTCGCTGTGTTCTTTGTCATGATGAGATTGTGTTGGTTATCCTCAACCAACAAAGCAATGGTCGCCCGCGCCTTCGAATCACCCTCCGTCCACTCCGGAGTTACCGGTGTCGGCGCGACACCCGGGTCAACGTACGTCCACGTACCCTCCCGCATCATCAACATCTGCACTTTGAAAGCCCACGACCGATAGTTTCGGTTGTTCAGCCCACTTTCGGATGACACCCACTTTCGAAAAATCCATTTTTGCCCGTGCAAAAACCGTCCCGGTTGGATTTTTTTCTTTCACCACGAAAAACACACGATTCCTTAACCGCACTGCGTACCTTCCGGAAATGTCCTAATTTTTCACACCGAAAAAATAACTGTTTTTCCGAACCGCGTCGCGCACTTTTCAATTGAACTGGCCACACAGAGCTGGACCCATAACCTGTTGAAGTGTGAGGGAAACGCAAAGTGGAATACCGAGTGGACTGATTTACCAAAAGAAAAAAATACGTCTGTTCGCTTGTACGTTTAATGCAGGAATGATCTTTATTCAGAGTTCAATGTGTGTGTGGCCCGATTGGCAATCATTCGGTGTTGCCTGATAGGCACTTGTCGTGTCAAGCTGAGAAGTTCAACAGTTGCTAGACTCATGACCCATAAAGAAGGTGGTCCACAGCGACCCTTAGTTAGTTCTGCATGAGGCGCAGGGGAGCACAGCAAGCTCTTTGGCTGAACCAGGTAAAGGTTTGTCGAAGATCGAATGTCTACATGAATGGGAGGCTACAACCAGGGACCGCGCATCCTGTAGAAGCAATGTTGACTAGGCCACGTGTCGACGACATGCTCTTTTCTGAGTAGGCCAAAAAGACAGAGAGGGAGAAAGACCTTCGCTGTTATCCTGCCAATGATGTCGATGTACCGGTGCCACATATGTCATTGGTAGGTAGTGCCACATATGTCATTGTCTAACCTCGCGCTTCGAATGAAACCTTCCAGGACGATGTTAAAGAGCAGACAGAATAGTCCGTCATCTTGCATCTTGCTGTCATCAGATTCTTGTGAGATTTGAATGTCAAGTTCGATACTCTTACTTTGCACTAAGCCTCATTCATTGAGGCCTCTAACAGTCGGCTCAACTTCCCAGAGAAGTGGTATCGCTGCATGATGTTCCAACAGGTGGTGCGTAGGGATCCGGCGCTCTCGGCACTTCTGGATGATCTGTCAAAATCTGTCGAGTGAAAATTTAGTCGGTAGTGGATTTACCTCCAACAAACCCAGCTTGGTAGCTGCCAAAAAAATTATAGCAAGGGCGCAAGTCTGCAGAACAGGATCTGGGACAGGATCTTGTATGCGGCATTCAGGACTGTGATGGCTTGAAAGTACGAGCAATCTAGACTGTCGCCTTTTTTGTAGATAAGGTTAATAACACTCAGCTTCCACTCCTCCGGTAGTTCCTCCTGCTTCCAGATTCGCACGATCAGCTGATGCATTTCAACGGTAAGCCTCTCCGTGAAGAGTTCAGCCGTCAGCCCATCGCTGCCAGAAGACTTATTGCTCTTAAGCTGCTTGATGGCGCTGGCAATTTCATCCAGAGATGGCGGGGATAACTTGTCGTCTGTACCAATGTTGTCGCTGTTGTTACTGCTGTGATGTTGCTGTGGTGGTTGCCTTGTTCTGCCACTTGCGCCAGCCGCTCTTACCTCTGCTCCATTCAGGTGTCCTTCGAAGTAGCACTTCCATCTTTCGATCACCTCCTGGTCATCTGTCAGAAGAATTCCTTCCCAGCACATTACGGTTTTAGGAGCAAACCCGCTCCGTGCCTTCTTCAATCTCCTGTAGAGTAAGCGGGTGTCCCCCGACTGGGAAAACTGCTCCAACAGCTGTTCATCTGACTCTTCCAAACGGCGCTGCTTGGCTTGAAAGAGCAGGGTTTGCTGTTTCCGATCTCGGGAACCTGCACAATCATGTGTTTCAGGCTTCGGGTCGTACGCAATGTCAGAGATGTACACAGCTCGAAGACTTACTCAATGTCAGGGATGATGTACACAGCTATGGCAGTTGGAGTACGTTTGAGATATACAGTCTGTTTTCGACTTACGCGGATTCGGAGATACGCAGTTTTCTAAATTTAACAGAACAAATGTCAAATCAGTAGAATTTGCTTAAAGAATTGTCCAATGAAGTATAAATTGCTTTTTTTTTTTTTTGATAAACAATCTATTCCGCGTAAAAGCCAGAAATATCAGGATATTCTGCGCTAATCGTATCAATGATTAAGTGATAAAATGTTTAAAAGTACCAAATTTGATTAAAAAAACTCAGTAATCAAATGTAGTTTAGCTAAAAACATCAAATTTGACCTCTGCGGATTCAATTTTGACTTCTGCGGAACAAAATCAAGCTGATGATTATCAATCGCCTACACTAACTGCTTCTTGATAATCAAAAAAATGACTATCTTTTTCGTCATCTGATCGACCATATACACGGTCATGTTGAACTTTTCAGTGTTCGCCTACAACGTGGTGCTTCGTGACGCTTCAGCTGATGCGTTTCCTTCAATACCACGTCTGTCTGCGTCTTGATCAGCCACGACAGCCGATCGATTCAGTCGAGAAGTTCTCTCTGACGTGTTGTTCAACAGGATACTCCTTCCTGTTGTCATCGATATATTCTTCCCCCTCTTGATCGTATATCAACATTTCGATCAATTTCTCTATATCACGAGCAAACACGATATTTTTCTTCGGTTTCATGCGGACCCCGCTGTCAACGTTCTCACGTACCAGATTGCTGATCATACCTCCTTCATTGAAGTGACCAAGATGGCGATGCTGGTCAGTACGCTTCACTTCCGCTGTTGGCTTCCGTTTCTTTTTCGACTGTCTCCCACAAATGCCGTAGGCGCTTACAATCGTCATCTAGCAACCGGGTCTTCATTAACTCATAAGTTAATTGAGATTCGGGAAGTTTTTTCAATGCAGTCATCAGGGGTTCGTAGGACTCCATAAGGGTTAAGCTTCAGACATAACATAAATCACCTTCTTATAGCTTTGATCCAGCCACTCGAAGCTGCCGAACTAGATCCTCAAATTGTTGAATGTGGGCGCGCAACGATGTCCCTTCCTTCAACTTAAGGCGAGCGATCTGATTTCCTATAACCATCTGTCTTCCCGAGATCTTCTTGGCCAAAGTATTTTTGAGAACGTTCCACATTTCCTTCACCGTGGTCTTCTCTTGTATACATCCCACTTGAACTTGGCCACATCACTAGCCTTTGCTGGAACATCCTTTACGGCTACGTCCCATACCTTCGAGGCTTTCAAATACACTTAGACCTTAAACTTCCAGGCGTCGTGTTCGGGAAAACTGCGAGATTCCGTGAACCGCCACTTCTTTCTGCTTGTCTGGACACATAACCTAAAGACGTTCGTTCTAGCTGGTGGTTTTATTACAACTAACTATTAGTTCATGCTATTACAGACTACTGCGATCTACCTTTGTAATTTGTCAACTACGTGATTGCTAGATGTACAATACATTTCAATGGATGTCGCCTTGCTTTCGCTGGCGGTTTCCAATTTCCATTTTAAATTTATATTCATACTAGTTAAGGCCCGGTAAAATCTACCGGATGTCCTCAAATTTAGAATTATTTTCAAACTCTACACGTTCAGTGGCAACAACCATAACTCAAACACCTATTTGTTCTTATTTGTTCTTACAACTGTGTTAACCTTGTAACTTCCTGGTTGTTACAGTTCTTACTGTACATTGCAGAACCGTTAAGTATCGATGAGGCTACTTTTGAGCCATACTGATGTAAATCTTAAAGTTTAAATAACCATAAAAAACCAAGTCACGCAATTTTGATATTTTTTTAACTGGTGTTCAAAAATAAGGTTATTTGTTACGCACGTAAAGTACCAATGAATCTTATTTACTTACACTTATAAGTAATAACAATGATAATCATGATTGGCGAGTTTTGTGGCCATTTTGACAAAACAGAAAGTTCAGTAGCTGCATTCCTACTTATTTTCAATCGAACTGATACGTTCCATGCCTCTGTTGACACAAATGTATAATTTGTTTATTTTTATTTTTTAGTTATCGGCGTGATTTTATGGAAAGCATAGCTAAGTAGTAACCTCAACAACGTGTTGATTGAATAACGTATTGATGTGCAGTGGATTAAAAAATTAGGGTGCCGCTAATACATATACAACATGTTTAGATCCAATCCCAATTGCTTACTTAAAAACATAATATTTTTGAAATGTTCACTTCTGTTTCAATCCATTTTGTGTTTTTTGTGCCCATAAATGTAAAATTGATCTACAAAAATATGATATCGCACGTGGTTCGAATTTCATTTCTACTCTTTTTTCTACTTATGTTTTCTTCGTTAGGTAATATGTAATCGATGCTTACAACAATGTTAATGTAAATTTTATCGTTCTTAAATTTCATGAGGGTCATTTCCAAAAACGCCATCAATATTTTATTTTATCATCTTGAAACTGGTTTTGAAGTATTAAATGGAATTGGTATTTGTGCATGAGACTATTGTTGTTGTTGTGCAAAATATCAAATTTCAACAGTGAACATATTCCCTCACATAACTATTTCAACGGTGTAGTTCTAATATTCCGATCTATACTGTTATAGAAAAGAATGGTTCAACATTGTTATAGCCTTCCCAAATCAATTAACTAAATTCGCGTTTACTTGCAAACTACTTTATTTACTCTTGCCGCCCCACATCTTCAGATTTTGCTTCCAATTTGACTTGTCCTTAATTATAACGTGGTTGTTCCTAATCAACACCGTAGTACGGTGATAGCATCACATGGTAGATATCGTCATCACTCTTGATAGATACAGGCAGAATCAATTCAGCGCTCTTGGGCACGCTACAGTAAGCATAGTTTCATTGTGGATCATTCTGCAGTTTATGCTTATCCGGCTAAATGCAGTGCGCACGATTGTCTCACCTAACGCGCAGTATGTTGCAGCCATGTTGCGCAATGAACCATCTCTCGCTTTAGTGCTTTGTTCCGGAAGGACATCCTGAAATAAGTAGTTCTTCCCACCCGCGAGCAAATCGTTACAAATTCAATTTTAATTTTCAAGCCATCAATACTCCCGCCGCTTCCTCGCTCGAAATTTCAGCAAGGTTTTTTAGCATATGGCTGCTTAGGGTCTCTCGCTTACATCTGCTTCTTATTGTCATGCGTTTTCCATTTCCTGATTCAGCCAATAATGCGGAGTAGTAGATTTGAGGGAGTAGTAGATTTGGGGCGATCCCGTGGTACGTGGACGTCAACTCGAACGACTCAATAACATGCCCGTCATGGGTTCAAGCCCGCGCACCGGCCCCCCGTAGCAAGGATTGACTATCCGGCTACGTGGTAATGAATTAAGTCTCGAAAGTCTATACAGGCCGGCATGTCCGCATAGGACGTTACGCCAAATAGAAGAAGATTTGAGGGAGTGTACATGTTCGACGTCCTGGCAACCCGATTTACAGGATATTCTGTACCACACTTATCTGCCGATGACGACGGTGTATTCGAGGTGCTTAAGCACCGGTGTAGTATTCGAGGTGCTTAAGCACCAATAATGAGTATGGTTGGCTTTATTAATGATGGAATGAATTGGAATATCAATTATTTCACAATTAAGCTATTTTGCATAGTTTTCAAACATGTTTTTTTTAATATTGCCTTGAATATCTTGATTCATAATGGGAAGGGGTATGAGATGGGACACATTATCATCAGGTGGCTGATTTGCAACTTAAAAAATAATCATTATATCCAATACGATGTGTTTTCAAATCGGTTTGTGTTAACAAAAAATCTAAGTAACCATTGCCCTCATTATCCGCAGGCTGGCAGTGTGGCACGGAGCAAGTCCTTTCGCAGCAACGCGCGTTGCTAAGAGAGCTCTGCTCTCACCGCTTTCTCTCTCTCTCTCGCTGAATGTTTACTCTCACGTCATTGTGGCGATTTTCGATTTTATATATAGTGAGATTCTAATTTTTCAATTTAAAAATCTCAGACTCGGTTATAGGCGCTGTTTTTATTTTTACGCAGTACAAATCAATCTGTCATTGTATATGCCATACATCCAATCACTTTGTATTAAGTGTACAGGCGGTCCCCGAGATACACGGTTAATGGGGACCGAAAACGGCCGCAAAATACCGCGTATCTCGAATTTCCGCGTAAGTCGAATCTCGTGATTTCCAGCTAAAATATCACAAATTTTCGTGTAATTTTGCAAATAGGGGGCGGTTTTAGTCACTTTATGAATTATTTGATATGATTTTGACTGAATATAACTGTTTTAAACATTTTGAAATAGTTTTGAACATTCGATCAAAACGGAAATTATTTGGCAATTTGCAATTGATGTGTCAAATCAGTACAATTTGCTCAAAGAATTGTCAAATTTAGAAAACCGCGTATCTCCGAATCCGCGTATAAGAGGTACCGTGTATCTCGGGGACCGCCTGTACATCTGCAGCATCCACTCAAAGGAATGTGGCTACGAACTTGGATTTCTGGACACGATCATTATTTTCTATAGTCTTGTTCGACCCGCTTTGTTTGACGCAATCCACTAGGACATTAAATAAAAAGATAAATTAATAAATAAATTATAATCTCATTGGTCTATTACAGGAAACTACTGAAACTAGTTAATTGAAATCTGCTTTTATTTATCATTTCAGTCTTCATCCGACAACATTCTACTTAATAAACTTGCACCTGCTCTCCGTGTTTCTTCGCCATTGTTAAGGCAGAATACACAAAAAACGGTTAAGCCAACTACAACACGAGTCCAAAGTACGGAGCCATCAAAATGTACGTACATCATCCGAATGCTAAACGACGATCCAACGAAACCACCGTCCAAGCCGGTGGTTGTATCTGCCGACCAGGTGCAAAAACTGCAACGTGTCCCAATCGAGCAGATACGAGCGCTGAAACGAGTGGCGGCACCACCGCAACCGGGCAATGTGTTGAATCCCAGAATACGTGTAAAAAATTTCGCTACCATGCAACCCACTGCCCAAACAGCTATGCCAAGTGTGCAGAAAGATACACAGCAAAATTCCTCCCCACCACCTCACTCCAAAGAAGAATGTACACATTGTCCGTGTTTCGAAAAGTTTGTCAAAGAGCATGACCAAAAAATGGACACATTCCTGACGAAGCAGCAAAGGATAGTAAGTGAAATTTTGAATCTGCAGCGGCACATAATGAACAAGCTACACAGTATTGAGAGCACGCTGGAATCTCAACCGACCGGCGGTGGCAAGCCCAGCTTTATCGAGCATTCGGACGACGATTCGGCACATTCACCTATCCCGTTCAATCTGCCAAACACGATCGATGAAGCCAGCGAACCTAACTACGCAGCTGCGCAACAAAACGGAACGGCCCACATCAATTCGGACGAGGTGCAGTTATTCAGCTTCACGCGGATGGAGAAGGCAGAGGAGTTGAACGAATTCGACAGACGCCTCGCTGACGCCGAATATTTTAAGGAAACGTACAACTGGCTAAATTCACTCATCACGGAAACGAACTGCGCCAACCGTATGCTGGTAGCGCTCGATCTACTATTCGACAAAGTGTTTGTGAACAAGTGCAGCTGGACCGGTAGGGGTAAGGGTAACAGCAGAAAGGTGCCGCTAAGATGTCGTCGAAACTTGCTGCATCTGTTTAAAGTTATAGGAAGCACGCGCCGGGCCAGCGTTTCGCGGTCTGACGTGGAAGACTTTTTCATTAAAAAGCTGAAGCAATCCAAACAGCGGCTAAACTTGCAAGGAATTCGCAAGGCTACGTGTCACGTGAAAAGAACGCAACTAAGCTAGGCTTTGCTATCAAGTAGGAATTTGTACAAAATAACATACATGAATAAAATATATTGCATAATGTAATTACATCTGTTTCCGATTCTTCTTCTTCTTCTTCTCTTTTTGAGGTTATACCCCGGTTCGGTATACGGAATCCAGCTTCCTGGGCCCTCCGCTACTAGTCCGTGGTTGCGTTTTACTGCGAACCTCTTTAGTTTAGGACCAGCTACTGAGGCTATATGTCCTTCTTTTCTTTTTTCCTTTTTGTCGTTTGATTTGTTCTATCGATTCGTTATTTTTGTCTCTGTGTTCCTTTTTGTGAACCTTGTGTTGTTTTTTTCTGACTGTTGCTCTGTTTATGAGTTGTTGCGTTTATGAGTTCGGGTAGGATTCTAAGGTAGTTCATACAGTAGAACGTCGATTATCCGGGGGCGGATTAACCGGCAGGCGGCTTAACCGTGCGCATAAATGTGACAGCTGTTCAAACGTTCAAGCGAACATTTGCAGCGATAGTCAAGTGAACAACCAGTTTTTTTTTTCAGCTCTGTAGTGTCTAGTGGTATTTTCGAAATTCATTTTAGGTCATGAAAAGTTGTTAAACCTATAGTTATTGATTAAAATAATATTCTACTAACGATTTAACGATTGATTCAAGATGAATTAATCATAAAATTAGTGGATTTTATAATTTTTATATGAATTTGACATTTCTTGGACCGCCATTAAAGAAAACATAAAAAATTGTACCTTATATACAGACAGTCTAGCAGCATGCTACATACTGCTGGCAGCGCAGCAAGAAATGCATATTGACGAACTAATCAGCAAAATCTTGCAAAATCTTGTCTAAATTCATTATCCGTGCAAATCGATTAACCAGCAAACGTCCGGTCCCGAGCTGCCCGGATAATCGACGTTCTACTGTATTCATAAAACTATTGAATTTTATAATTTTTATATGAATTTGACATTTCTTGGACCATTATCCGTGCAAATCGATTAACCGGCATTCGTCCGGTCCCGAGCTGCCCGGATAATCGACGTTGTACTGTATTTGATTATTTGAAAAAAAAAACGTTATTTTAGAACGTTATCTTATTGTCTTTGATGAATTCTGTGACTATTTTCAAAATTTTAATGTTTTTGGTTTTCCATGCCTTTATGAAGTTTTCTTCATTGAGTTTTTCTTGTCTGTTTCTCTCTATCTCATATTTCTGGCAGTCAAACACTCTATGTGATCCTGTATCATCTTTGTTGCAAATCGAACATGTTCCATGGTCGACTAATTTCATCTTATGAAGCCAGTAATTTCCATAATCATGACCAGCGATTAGCCTATTGATTATTTTGATTTCTTTTGGGGGGAGTTTCAGGTTATGGTGCCACATTTTTTTGGGAATCGATTTCTGATATTTTGCGAATTTCTTTCCTTTAGTAAGGCATGTTTGGGAATACCAAGTGTTGGCTTCCGTCCTAGCTCTGTTAGTGAAGAGGGTTATGCCATCTGATAATCTTAGTTTGTTTTGTATTGTTTGAATTGTGGTACCCATCCTTGCTAGCCTATCTGCAATTTCATTCCCCGGGATACCCACATGGCTGGGGATCCATTGAATATGGCATTGTGTTCTTTCACAATTGTGCAAGATTTTGCTGATTAGTTCGTCAATATGCATTTCTTGCTGCGCTGCCCGCAGTATGTAGCATGCTGCTAGACTGTCTGTATATAAGGTACAATTTTTTATGTTTTCTTTGCTGGCGGTTTCTAAAGCAAGGTCTATGGCATATAGTTCAGTTGTGCAAATGGAAGTCGGATGGTAGAGTCCTTCTGATAATTTGATTTCTTTGTTGGTCATCATTATGTAAACTCCGATGCCACATTTATCATCTATTATACTTCCATCAGTGTATATTTTTACTCCTGGTTGATTGTTTATGGTCTCTAAGCTTTTTTGTCTTAGAACAGTTATGTTGTAGTTGTTTTTGCTTTTGTCTATATCAGAGATGGAGGTGTTGATATTGGTGAGGAAGTGACTATTTTTGGAGTGATTGAACTCATGTCGGGCTATGTCATCGTATATACTTTTGTTGGCTATATATGTTTGTTCTTGAGCTGATAATTTACGAAAGGGTGTGTTTCTATGGATGTTGAGGTATTGGGGATTAAAAAGTGAATGGGCTATTGCTTTTGCGAGTTGTTTTTCTACTAGTAGTGAGCTTCTTATATTGAACGGTATTTCTGCTGAATTTGCGAGGAGCGTGTTGATGGGAGTGGTTTTACAGCAGCCTGTTACTTTACGTAAGGTTTGGTTTAGTATGGGATTAAGGGAATTTAACACGTTCTTGTTGGCATTTTTGCTGAGAGATATCCCGTACTCTAAAGTGCCTCTCACTAGAGATTGGTGAAGTTGTATGGTTTTACCAGGGTTTATATTGTTTTTATTGTTGCAGACTATTTGAATGAAATTTATTTTCTTCTTCGCTTTCGTTATTTGATTTTTTATGTGAGAGTGGAATTTCAATTTGTCATCTATTTCTATTCCCAGAAAGCGGTGTGGTTTGACCCTCTCGATCGGGACTCCGTTCATTTTCTTTTTAATATAATTATTATCTTTCGTGAACGTCATTACTTTGGTTTTTTCTATGTTGATATTCAATTTTATTGTTGCAAGCATGTTAGCTAGTTGGTTCAGGGACCGTTGTAGTTTGGTTTTTAGTTGTTGTAGGGAAATTCCGTTTTCTATCAATGCAAAATCGTCTGCATACTGTATTAGCTTGATTTTATTTGCATTTAAAGCATGGCAGTCGCTGGTGTATAGGTTGAATAATAAAGAAGATAACACATCACCTTGTGGGAGACCGTTGGATATCCTTCTTCTAATTGTTTGGCCATCTCAATCTATTTCAACCCATCGGTTGGTCAAGAAGTTTTTTACCCATCTGATATCTTCGGGAGATATCATATTTCTTGTCATAGTTTCAGCTAAAATATTTACATCTACACTGTTATACGCATTTTGTACATCAATAAAAATGACGGCAGTGTGTTTGTTATTCCGGTTATTTTTTTTTTAAATTATTAGTCAGAAAATCGACTGCTGATGTTGTTGCTCGATTTTTCCGGAAGCCAAATGATGTTGAAGGTAGAAGTTGGTATTTTTCCGTTATGAGCTGAATATTTTCGGAAGAGTTTCGTTTAGATCTTATGATTCTATCCCATTTCTGCTCGTCTAAGATATTTACATCACTTATGAATCTTGGAGAAGGGGATCTTATTTTATTATCATTGCTATTGAAGTTTATTTTTAAAAATTCTTTGGCTTTTTCGGTGTCTTTGGCAATTATGTTTGATTTTGGTGGCTTTCCCTGAATGGTCCCCATTAGCCTCCAGAGTTTTTCAGATGATGTTTGAGAGTCCACCTCTTTTATTTTTTTTTCGATGCTGCTTGCTTTACCTCTTTTCATTAGGAACCGAAATTTTGCCAGCTTTCTCTTATATTCTATGTGGTTATCTATAGTTTGATTGTTATTGTAAAGTTTCCTAGCTTCATTTTTATTGTTCCATACCTCCCGAACGTCGTCTGTCCACCATGATTTGGGGATGAACGTAGATTTGGACATGTTGTTCTTGATAATTTTGTTGATGTCAGTAGTTATAGTGTCGATGCTGGTGTTTTGTTTAAATGGTAAAACTCTTACTAGACTATCTATTTTTTTGTTATTATAAATTACTCTTTGGTTTGGGGGAGATGGAGTCTCATCTAGCGAGGATATTATTACCCGATGACCACTGTTACCTACATGCATGTCGGTAACCTTTTTCTGTGTAACCGTTGAAAGATGTCTCGATGTTATTGTGAGATCAATGGCCGAATTTCGTTTATTGGGGTCCGAATTAATGAAGGTGCATTTCTTATTATGTATAATTTTCATGTTAGATTTTATGATTTTGTCTAGAAGTGACTTTCCTTTGCCATTTGAGTAATGATTTCCCCATTCTGTGCTGTGTGCGTTAAAGTCGCCTACTATAATTGTTCGGTTGCTTTTTTTTAGTCTAGAAAAAATTCTATTACATAGCGAATTGAACTGCTGAGCAGGTGTATTCGTTTTCACGTATATCGAAGCGATGACTAAACCCGAACGTTTGATTTTTATTGCCGCAACTTGTATGTATGGGTTAGGATCGATGATGTCAATTTGTTCGTAGTTGAGTGTGTTGCGAATAAGCACTAGGCTTCCTCCATACCCGTCCTCTCTGTTTTGAGCAATGGCGTGAAATTGAGGTATCTTTATTGAGTTGAATGTGTTGGTGTTCAACCACGTTTCTTGTAGGCATGCTACATCTATTTTTTCTTTGAGGAGTAATTCTCTTATCTCGTCTTTATTATTCTTCCATCCTTGTATATTGGCATGTAATATATATTGAAAGCTTTTCATTATATCGGTAGATGTAGAGGATTTGATTTTTTTTGTATATGAAACTTTCTAGTTAAAAATTTTAAATTTTTCGTTGTCTGAATTTGGTTCGTGCATGTCTGTGTCTGTTATTTTGGTGTCGGTTGTTTTTGTGCATTTGTTGGTTGTAGGAGTATTGTTAATCTCTTGAACGTAAATGGAGTCCTTTGACCCGATAGAGGTATCGGATAGGGCATCCAGATCGTAAATGATTTCTGTGTCTTTAGTGATATATGTATTTATATTGTTCTGTGGAGTGGTGAGGGTGTTAGTGATGTGTACTTTTTCTGTTGGTAGTTTTTCTGTGTTTGTAGTAGTAGTAGTTTATTTGAATTCGAAGCATTAAATGTAATTATGTTTTACAAGTTTTCCTTGCGATAATGGGTTCGACTCTTAAGCTTTCCTCATTAATGTTTTCTGTGTAGCAATTGCTGGATTTTTCGATTTTGTTCTGATGTTGAGTAGTAACGTGGGAAAAATTTACAAAAAAAAACCCACAAATTTTGTTTTCTGTGTTTGTGTTTTGATTGTTTTCTGTAGTTTTGGTATCGCTGTTTCTGCTAGTGGATGGTTTTGGTGATGGAGCATTTGTCTTTGCTTTGGTCTTCTGTGCGTATGAGTGTTCGGTTGTGTAATTTTTTGGGATGGTAGGGCATTGACGTCTCCGTATGCGTTTGGCTTCTCCATATGTATTTCTGTTCTCTGTCTTTATTTTATTTATTTCAACTTCGTCCAAGAAAGCAGGACAGTTTTTGTCCAGCGTGTTGTGGGCATCCCCGCATGACACGCATTTTGTTTCTTTGCAAGAGGTTTCATGTACCGATAAGCTGCAGTTAGCGCATGTTTTCTCGTTCTTGCACCATTTTTTTGTGTGTCCCAATCTCATACAAGTAATGCACCCCATTGGCCGAGGGATGAACAGTTCAACCTTTACTGGGTACAGT
This sequence comes from Anopheles gambiae, assembly GCF_943734735.2. Taxonomy (NCBI): domain Eukaryota; kingdom Metazoa; phylum Arthropoda; class Insecta; order Diptera; family Culicidae; genus Anopheles; species Anopheles gambiae. The sequence continues at coordinate 79,089,862 of NC_064601.1, forward strand.
CCAAAGTCGACCATGCGAGGTATTTTGCCTGAGTTGAATGTGATGATTGCCGTACGTGTGTTTTTCAATTCGTTATCTACCTTCCTCTTGAGGATATTGACCTCTACGACACGTTGTTCGCTCAGTCCCTCGATGATTTCAGCCTCCGTCATGAATTCTATGTCGGGGCATCGGATTACTCCTTTGCTTGTATTGAGGGTTGGATGTTCTTTTGTTAGCACATTTACCTCGCCTCGACCGTCCGTTAGTTTTTTTAGTTCTTTTAGTTTGTTTGCCTGTTTCTTGTTGGCTACTTTAATTAGTAACTTGCCCTCTCTCAGCCGAGATACTTTAAGGGCTTTAGTGCCAATTGCATTTTCTATTTTTTATTTGATACCAAAAATGGGATCACTTTGTTCAAATCTCTGTTTGAATTAATTGCTTCCATTACTAAAAAGACCTCTTCTTCCGAACACTCGTTCCCAATAGCTAGCCTTTTAATATTTTTCCCGATTTTTTTTCTTTTGGGCTCAATTTGCCCCTCCAACAGCTCGTAATAATTCCCGAGGGGAATGCCCCCTCTCGGGTCCTGGACCCCCATGTCTCCTACCTTGTGACCACCTCTTGTGGTTTTTGTCGCTTTTCCCTTATGTGATTTTTTTTTTAAACAGCTCCAAACCTGAGGTGAACAACACTTTTTTTTGGGCTTTCGCACACTTGTTTTAACCGTCACTTTAATTTAAACACGTCTATATTCTTCAGCTGCCAACTGTCGAATCGCTGTTTCCGATAAGCGAATACATTTTGGTAAGGTGTCAATCTCCGAAATTGTCTACCTTACGCCCCCGTCACTTTTGACTCCCTTCTCTGTTGGCCGAACATGCATCTGGTGCCTGGACACAGACAATCACGACAGGGTTTGAACGCGAAACTTGTTAGATTATCAAAGTAATCATTGATGGTAGTAAACCTTGATTTAGAAATAGCCTATTATAAAACACTATTCCGTTCACATCGTTCATAAAGAGTAGTTGCGACTCCTTTAGGTTATGGGCCTAGGAACGTAATCGAAGTACACATAGTGCAAGTGAGAGAATCTTTTTTCGCAGAATATAGTATACCGGACTCTATTTTCATTTGGAAAATGCTGTCGATCAATTCCAACGGTGCGGTTGATGGAAGCAGAGGAACTGTACAAATTGGCAAGGGAAATTATTCAGGGATCAGAGGCGTGACAAGGCCAGCTATGGAACGTTTGCGAGGAAGATAAAATTATTCATCATGTGCGTTAGCAACCAAAATGCTGTTGATCCGTGCTGGGATCCTGAGATGCAGTGAGTGCACCAGCAGATGGCGATGCTTGAAACTCACAGTCGCTGAGAGCATTGGCCACGATTTGCCTACGCATTGAGCCAATAAATTATAGCTTGGTGCAGACGGCAAGGACAGCGGATCAGGCTTGGGAAAATGTGAAAAAGGCGTTACAGGATGATGGGATGACCCAGCGCCTTGGATTACTACGGAAGTTGACAGATGGTATCCGTGGAAGCGTACGTGAATGGGTTGATGTGTACCAGTCACTAGCTAATGGAAGCAGGGTTTGCGAATGGTGACCAGTGGTGGGCTAGTTGGCTTTGCTAACTAAATAGCATGCTCAGAACGCAGATAAATGATAAACAGCGTCACTGAATAATGAATACCTATAGTTTTATTTCGCGTAACGATCGAAGCTTACACATCTAAATTCATACGCGAACTAGGGCATATATAATAAGCACAACAAGCAGAGCTCTTCAAGATAGGGCCGGAGATGCTTTCCGTCAAAATGCATCAGTTGTTCGTGAAAGTCTGGGAACAGGAAAAACTACCGGAGGAGTAGAAGCTGGGTGTTATTCACCCAGTATACAAAAAGGGCGACAGGCTGGATTGCTCGAAATTTCGAGTCATCACGGTCCGTAATGTCGCCTACAAGATCCTGTCCCAGATTCTGTTCTGCCGGCTTGCGACCCTTGCTACACATTTTGTCGATAGCTACCAAGCTGGGTTTGTTGGAGACTGTTGTGTCTTTGGCTTATCAGGTACTTTATTAAAAACACTAATATAACAGTACACATTATAAATATTTCTGACAAGCACAATACACATTAAAATACTCGGCCGCGCGCCAGCCGTACCGTGCCCTGCCGGGAGCCCTGCTCGACCGGCTGCTCGCAACACCTGCTTGTCCGAGCGCACGACACACACTGTCGTCCCGTGGACATTGACCAGTGGTAGCACAACTACCACGGCAAGTCCAGGGGTCTTCACGGCTGCCCACAACAGAGGCAAATCCACTACCGCCTACGACACCATAGATGTACCATTGACGTCGGAATCGTTTCGAATCTCACAGGGGTCTGAGGCAAGGTGACGGATTCTCCTGTCTGCTCTTTAACATCGCCCTGGAAGGAGTCATTCGAGGTTCAGGGCTAGACAACGACATTCGTGGTACGATCCTCTACCGGTCTCTTAAATATCTTGGTTTCGCGGATGACATCGACATCATCGACAGGACAACAGCCAGGTGTACACCCGACTCAAACGCGAAGCAGCAAGAATTGGATTGAGAACCAATGCGACGAAGACAAAGTACCTGTTTGCCGGAGACTCAGACCATCTGGGAAGCAGTGTATTAGTTGACGACGAAAACCTCGAGGTAGTAAGGGATTTCTGCTATCTAAGGACGGTTACTTCAGACAACGAAATCAGTAGCGAAATCCGGAGACGCGTTGTGCAGGGGTATCGTGCATACTATGGGCTTCACCGACTGCTGAGATCCAGAAGACTTCAAGCCCGCAAGAAATGTGAGATACATCGCACATTGATTCTCCCGGTGGTCCTATACGGACACGAGTCCTGGACCATCCGAGCGGAGGATGCAAACGCTCTGGGCGTGTTTGAGCGACGTATCCTCCGGACCATTTTTGGCGGTGTGTTCGACCATGGAGCGTGGAGGAGAAGGATGAACCACGAGCTTACTGAGATGTACGGCGAACAGAGCATCCTGACGGTGGCGAAGGCTGGCAGGATACGATGGCTGGGGCATGTCATGAGGATGCCGGATTCATGCTCCACCAGAAAGGTGTTCGACAGCGATATAACAGCGCATAAGGCGCAGGGGAGCACAGCGACCTCGATGGTCGGATCAGGTGAAGCGAGAGCTGTAGGAGATCGGATGTCTACATGGATGAGACGCTGAAACCTGGGACCGCACATCCTGGATAATTATTGTTGACCGGGCCATGTCACATCGACGTGCCCTATCGTGAGCAGGCCAACAAGAGAGAGAAAGAGCGAAAGAGAGAGAGAGAGAGAGAGAGAGAGAGAGAGAGAGAGAGAGAGAGAATAAGCGCAACTTTTTGTACAGGCAATGGTTTTCGGGTGATGTGTGAGTGTAGCAGATCGGGCCAGAGAGAGAGCCGAGCGGCAAAGTGCATTATTATACTGTAGGCCAGCTGTGTCAAACTCATTTCATCAGAGGGCCGCAAGTACAGATTTTCAGTGATTCGCGGGCCGCAAAGTTGAGAAAAAAATATACCTCAATATTTATATAAAATACTATTTAAAATCATTATTTTTAAACAAATTCACTTTTTATACTCCTCGCTTCAAATCTGGAATCGTTTCTTATTCAAAAATTTGCGATGTTATTTTCCATTGTGCTCTTTTTTATAAAAAAAAAAGTTTAATATACTTTAAAAGTCACATGCAATCTCATTTTATCCTTATTAAAATAGGATATTTTTCATTTGTCGCGTTCTCACACGGCAGTTCTGTTAGAAAATATTCTGCTCAACCTCACTTTTTCACTGAGGTAGGGGAAATCTAGCTGCCTGTTGCGAATTTTTTTATAAGCATTCTGAGCTATTCATCGCTGGATGAATAACAAAAATATTTGCCTGCAATTTTTTGACAGTTCAAGAGAAAAATTGTAATAAATCGTGTTTAAACATTAGTTTTCGCTAATTTCCAAGTCCCAATTGTTCTAGTGGTATATTCATTTCTAATAACAACAACCCGTTGTTTATGAATAATTTTGTTATATTACGATATTTTTATCCGACGCAGATTCGTGGTGTGTGAGCCCAAAAAGATTGGCAAATATTTTTTTGACACTTGAAGGGAAATGATTTGCTAATTAACCGTAGAGTTGGCAACCAGATTTACACACGTAAGTTGGCAACCGGCATACCCGGGTATTCCACACGTTTTGATGCAAAAAATTAACGATTTTCATAGGTAAACAATGCTTTCTATATTTTAATGCTGTAAGCAAGTAATGCTGACCATATATTCTCTTCTATTTCATTTATACATAAAGTTTTTTCGTTTTATTATAAAAATAACGGTCAAATTGAAATTTGGAATCGCTTGAATTTGACTCGAAAATAAGCACAATACGAAAAGAGGAAGAAGAGAAACGTCATTCTCCATACAAAATGTATGGAATACCCGGGTATGCTGATGGGATTGCCAACTTACGTGGTAAAGTTTAAAAAAAAATCAAAATAAAATACTTACAGGCTGTTTAAAATTACAATTTATGCACCAAAAAATCAGAAATTAAAAGTTGGGAGGCTACAGAAAATTTCAGGCCAATAAAAGCAATGAATCAAAAGTTATCTCAGTTTAAAGTTAAAAAAAATACCCGGGTATCCGGTTGCCAACTTAAAGGTTAAGGAAAGGACTGTGTGAGCTAACCTATTAATTAGCTATGTATTGCAGGCAGTGTTGTTAATTGTCGACATTTTTTTATGATATTCGCAGTAAGCGGGTGTCAAAATCATTTTTTGATCATGATATTCATGGTTACCATGACACGACTTTCCAAAAGCGACAATCATTTGTGCATTAACAATCAATGCTTTTGCGATGATATGATTGCAAAAAATGTAGAATGAATATCATTTGACATTTTTCAGTGAGAATCCAGAACCGCTTAATCGTGCATTTACCGATACTAAAGCCATTAGACCACTTGATATTTTCACTCAGTGAACCAGGAAAATGGTATTCTCTTACAGGGGTATAGAAATTGACGCGAAAACACGAAAAAAGGACCCATTTTCGATGAAGATCTAGTTCACTTGAGGTACGGCAAAATCAAAAAGTCAAATGATTGTAGCAGAAAAAATATCATCGTGTCACCGCGCGGCTACATGAGGTGAAATATACAGCGAAATGAACTATTTGACAGGCGAAATATCTGACGGATAAAGCATCACAGTAACCAGCTGATGTGCAATGTAAACAAATAACGTGCACAAAATTGTAACTCGACCCATTGAATGACTTCAATATGGAGTATTTCGTCCATTTTGAGTCAACAGCTCATTATTTCTTCCAATTAGGGAATGTTCTGCTTAAGAATATATTATTTTTAAGTGAGATTTGAAAGCGGATGTTGTGTCTCCCCCAACCCTTTACCTTTACCTGTCATATATTTCACCTGTCAAATAGTTCATTTCGCTGTATATTTCACCTCATGTAGCCGCGCGGTCAAATGATATTATTTTCCGTGATTGTCGAATGAATGCGTGGATCTAGAATGCGATGCTTCAAAAAGTATCATTTTGTAAAATTTTATGTCGACGACTATCACCGTTCGCAACACTGATTGCAGGACTTCGGCATTTCGTTTATTTTAATCCTTAATGTAAATCCTTTTATGTTAAGCATAATCATTTCATTTTGGTTTTGATTTTCGCGGAGGTTGCAAAGTACAATTCGTCTTGTAGAATGTGAGATGCAAATAAATTCAACTTGGCTACAAACGCTTTCGATAAATCGTACATATTGGATTGGATTCACATTCTACATTGGATTTTTATGGTGGGATGATTAGGAAAAAACAGAAGTGGCTCCAATCGAATATCAAAGATGTAACATACTAAGGTCGGAGCCGTACAGATCTGTTCGGAGCAATTCGGAGCCGACTGAAGCCTTTACTCGGCAGTTAGAGTCATTAAGATCGGTAGGACCGTCAGAAATGGTTCCGACTCCAGACTAGCCGCTCCGTGCGACAACCGATGACTCCAACGGTTCCGAATGACTCTAGATGGCTCTATAGGCTTCGGACGGCAACGAGCGAAACTGTTGGTTTAACAATCCATCACTAGTTGTTGCAAAGTTTCCAAGTGTGTGTATCTTGTTATTTTCATTCCTATTTCGTTTCTAGACAGACGCAAATCTGTTTTTCTGTTGTTTTCTGTTTGTTTTCTGTACGTACGTGTAGAATAAGTTTGTTAGATGTTATGGGAATATTAATGTTAATTTAGAAAAATATAGCGACATAATGATTGTTCTTCTCTGGAAAATTGAATACACTTCGACAAATAGTAATAACAGAATTTTGGTTTGCAGTGCTATCACCACTTCTCAAAATATTCTCGCGGGCCGCATTCATTACCGACGCGGGCCGCCAGTTTGACATACCTGCTGTAGGCTATCGCACGGGCAACAAGAGGAAATAGATAAAGGCATATTCCATATCAGCAGAAAGACGAAAGTGTACTGTATTCGATAGAAGGGTGGCGATATCACAACAATAAGAATAACATGTCTAACAATAAAGACGCTTGCATATGAGAAGTAAAACCAAACGGTCCTTGGTATTTCTGATATACATCTGAGGTACCAGGCGTCTCCATTGTGTACGAAATTGTCTAAATTAACTCAATATCGCATGCGAAGTGCAAGTTAAAAAAAACTGAGAAAGATACGCTCTCTCTCTCTCCTTCTCTTTGCGCTACTAATCCATTAATCACTTGCCTTACAGAATCAGTTATATGTGTTAAATCTCCGAATATCGATTTCCCACAAAAAATGGGATATGCAGATACGGTCCCTGGCCGAGGCATTCGAAAACAACCCAGTGTAGATTGGAGTTTGGTCTGCAGCTCTCCTATGTAGCATAAGCCTACCAAGGGATCGAGCAGGCGTCAGAGAACGAGGCAAAGACCAAACTGATGGTGGCAACATCAGCGGGCCTACCAATAAATAATCAGAATCTAGATAGGTGAACGCACGTTTGAAGTGAAAGGTCAGCAACGACAATAGCATGGAAGCTGAATTGCACGCATTGCAGGCTCCGCTGGGCTGGCCATGTTGTACGCATGGAAACGGACGACCCAGCCCGTAAAGTCTTTTTAGGTCGTCCACAAGGACAGATGAGGCGTGGTCCGCTGAGGTGGCGCGAGACCGCGAGCGGTTTCGGATACTCCTGAGGCAGGCCAAGACCGCAAAGCGGTTGTAGCGCCGGAGAAGTAAGTAATTGTCATATGCTGGAATGGTGCCCCTAACAGCCATTTGCTGCACCGAGAACCTGCAAAGTTGGCGATGTCAGACTCATTAAGATCATTACGATCCGCAATCATCAAAGTACAGTGAACCCTCTCTTATTTGACACCTCTCCAATTTGAAAAACCTCTCTTATTTGAACATTTTGCACAGTCCCTTGATTTCCAGTACATTTTTGTCCCTCTAATTTGGAAAACCTCTGAAATCTGTATCCCTCTTATTTATGTATGGTGTTGCCATGGTTATTGAAAGATGTATGCTCAAATTGGCGATTCTGTTCGCAGTTTCCTATAGCAACAGTTAAGGCTGCATACTAAATGTTCTGTCTCTTTCTTGTCTTGTATGGACCTTTCATTCACTTTCAACCTCTGTAATTTGAAAACTCCTTTTATTCGACAGTCCCATCGCCTCTCAAATAAGAGAGGGTTCACTGTATATTAATATAACTTTGGTCCTAGTGAACTCTTTTGCCATTTAACGCTCTGTCCAGCGTCGTACTGCTGTAAAGGGCTCTAATTCAGATACAGAAAAACATGAACACTACCATCTTGTCAGTGTCTCACTAGTTTCAGGAGCTCATCTGAACATCGTCACCGAGCGCCTACTGGAAAAGAACGAAACTTTCCTGTAATGCAAACAAATATCGAAAAGAAACGATTTTATTGAACACACAGAGCAATTTTTTAATACGATCAAAAGCAGGATGTACTAGATTATCCAACATTCGAATACGCTAAATAACATTTGTTTATTAATTCACTCGTTTGCCGTAAAGTCCTGTTCGTATCATATCAACTTTCTATCCTACCTAGGGCAATTATGTGCGAGATAGGTGAGCTTATACTAGTTCTTTTGGCCAGTCTAGACTAGGTAACTTTATTTTTGTTAATAAATAAATCCACGTATGATAGATAACACATTATTAACCATGCCAGTTCTCCACCAAAGCTGTTCCATAGATATGTATTAAACTAACCTTTAAATCTATTATAAGTTCAGCAAACGCGACTGCTTTCGGTCAATCGTTCATTTCTTGCTTTTTTATTGTAAATTCATTCAGAAATTCATCCATTTTGTTGAAGCACTCCTTACAATCGCCATCCGATATGAAGGACGCTCCTCGTTCGATAGCTGCCATCAGTTCTGCTTCATTTTGGGGATTAGCCCTTTTCATGATCTGCTTCCATGTGTCGATCAAGCTATCGATGGGATTAAAAGCGGGAGCATTTCGAGGCAGATACTGAACTTCGTACCCCTCTTGCGCAATAGCCTCCGAATTAGTTGCACAATCTCGAAAGGCGTCACCATTCAATATAAGCACTGGTCGGTGTCCATCATCGTGCTGATAATTCAGGCTTCGTGTCATATCTTTTAGAAATTCTTCAAACACTGGCTGGTTGATGGGCCTGTATCTGGTGGTATAATGAATTAAACCGATGCGGTTCATCGCACATATGATTACGACGTTTCTTGTACGCAAGGCTGCAGGTCGGGATTGTTGTTTGTTTGCCATTTCAGGCGAGTATTGGCTGGTGGTACGTAGATTTACATTGAGAGCCACTGCATGAACGAATATGATAGCGGCCCGAGGAAGACGTTGCACCAGCTGATTGTAGGATGATATATACTGCAAAAGATCTTGTAGAGTGCTCTCGGTGTTTTCACCCCGTTTCGAGCTAGAGGCAACCTTTATTCTTTTGAACGAATAGTAGAAAGGATAGAACTCACGAGCGATTGTAGTGTGGCTAACTTGAATTTGATGATACTCCCAAACTTTTTTAACCAGTTTTGATAATGATATCGTGCAATCCTCGTCCAGCCATGCTTGAATGCTCGAAATTGCCGCATCTGTAAGCTTTTTGGGTTTAACACCGCCACGTGAGTTTGCTTCAACCTCGCCTGTTTTCCAATACTTTTTCAATATACTGTAGACGGTAGGCCGCTTAATGCCCAACATCTCAGCGATCATGCTGTGTGAGTATCCTTTATCGCTAGCTGCAATGACTCGTTCGCGGTCTTGATTGCTCGTTACATTAACCTTACCGCGGGATCGACGTTTACCAGCATCTGTTACCGGCGGAACAACATTTGGTCCGCTCCGCTGTCCATGATTTAACTAGTGAAAGTGAGAGCAAGTAAGATACAAGTTAAACATGTAATAGATTGTTAACATCGTACAATAGTGGGATATTTTATGAACACAATCTCGAAAATGTTATTGTGCGATAAAAGTTGATGTCGCAGGAAATTAATCAATATAAGGTTTAACATACAAGCCCAATGTGAATAGCATAATTTAGCGCACGCGAAATATATACGAACAAACATGACATATTTTATTTGTATCACAATTATGTTTCATTTCTTTCAACATGATTTTCAACATGGCAAAAGTTGAAAATCATGTCTGAAAACATATTAAATAAAAAAGAGCTGAAAGAATAATTGTTAGACAGATTTTTTAAATCAACAATTGAACGATGGTACTGTCGTGCAGTGTATCAAACTCGCCAGGCTCCGTTGGGCTAACCATGCTATACGCATGGAACCTGATGACCCAGCCCTTAAAACCCTTGTAGACCGCCCGCAAGGATAGGGAATGATAGGGTGTGTGGTGAGGGAAGTGTGTGCTTTCTCTCAGTAAACATTTTTTATTTTACGCAAAGGTAAGGTTTTTATATGCATATTATATACACGTTTTTGACACGTTTTGAATTGAAGTCACTTTCTTTTGGCTATGAAAATGTAATGCTCGTCACCACATCGCCCTGTTTTGACACTTTTCTTTTTTGGCGAGGATTAATGTTGCCTTTTTTATGTTCTTTCGATCGCAGAGGTGGTCGAATAAAACTCACGCGTTACTAATAAACTTAATAACGTATATATTCAACTTCTCTTGGTTACAATCGATGTTGGCTCCGAGCACGCTTCCTTGCTGACCGCTAGTTCTTCAGTGCGCGCTGGTGTTTGGCGGTCAACGTCCGTGACCGCGCAACCGATGACCCCCTGATCGATCACACGCATACATTGACGGATGACGCTTTGCTGTCATCCGTGAGTTACCGCCGTGAATGAGTCCGGGCCAGGTTAGCTCACAACAGCCTTCTTTCTCTATTGCCTTTTATCTTTCTCTCTCCACGTTGGACTTGGTGCCAGGGGCGGATAAGGCACTACCCAAACTAAGCGCCCGCGTGGGGTCCAAGATCTCGAGGGGCCCCGAAAATGGGTCCCTCCCCCCGCTCACAAGTTGCTTCTGCAAAAAAATGCTTCTCAATTCTTCTATAATTTAGAGTTCCTCATACATCTGCTCGCTTGACGCTTGCGCTTCAGAAACGCCTACAATCGTGTGAGCGCGTAGGGTCTCCCACTTGTGTTAATCCGCCAATGCGCAATACACTTAAAATGATCCATGTAATCATGTTCAGAAAAACATTGTGGTGGATTGCCTATAGCAATATCTTAGTTGTAATCAAGTAGCCATTGGTTACAGCAACCGTGGTTACACTGCATATCGAATAAATGTACAGTGAACCCTCTCTTATTTGACACCTCTCCAATTTGAAAAACCTCTCTTATTTGAACATTTTGCACAGTCCCTTGATTTCCAGTACATTTTTGTTCCTCTAATTTGGAAAACCTCTGAAATCTGTTTCTCTCTTATTTGTGTATGGTGTTGCCATGGTTATTGAATGATGTATGCTCAGATTGGCAATCCTGTTCGCAGTTTCCTATAGCAACAGTTAAGGCTGCATACTAAATGTTCTGTCTCTTTCTTGTTTAGATGGACCTTTCATTCACTTTCCACCTCTGTAATTTGAAAACCCCTCTTATTCGACAGTCCCATCGCCTCTCAAATAAGAGAGGGTTCTCTGTAGTTAGTCTTAGTTCACTCTTAGAACGGTGTACATCGTCTTTCAATCGATCCCACATTGGTGACCCCGACGTGATCTCCGGATTGTTATTAGTTCTCCTAACTCGAAAATTCGTAAACGAACATGTGTACCGAAAACGTTTCTAACTAAGAAACTCCCCTGCTACTGCAGCCGTTTCGGTTAAACTACCGGAATTCTGGAAGAACGATCCATCGTTGTGGTTTTCGCAAGCTGAAATTCAGTTTTTGTTGGCCGGCGTTCATAAGGATGAAACAAAATTTTATCATATTGTCGCTAAACTCGAACAATCCGTGCTTTGTCATATCGCTGATTATGTAAAACAGCATCCTGCGACAGAAAAATATGAAGCCGTTAAGCAACACCTCATCGCTCGATTCGAGCTCACGGAACAAGCCAAAATGGATCAGCTACTTGGATCGTACGATTTTGGAGACCTTCGTCCTACGCATCTTTTATCGAAGATGCAAGAACTTGCTGCCGAATTGAATGTGAATGATTCCTTGTTAAAAAGGCCATTTTTGCAAAAACCAGCTTTTTCCAGCTAATATACGAGCAATACTTAGCATGCACGATGGAAGTCTTTCGAAGCTGGCGGAGATGGCAGATAAAATGATAGAAATGGCTCCTCAAACATCGGTCATCCATGCTTCTGTACAAAAAGATACGACGGAAAATTTAGCAGAAGAAGTTGCCGCCATGAAAGTAGAACTACGCCAAATGAAAGCACGGCAATCTGAGCGCAGTCGATTGCGTTCCATTTTTCAAAATCGTACCAATGAAAATAATATCTGTTGGAATCACCGGAAGTATGGAAATCGAGCTAAGCGATGTCGAAGCCCTTGCCAGTATCATCAGTCAACAAACTAGATTTACGCTCATCCGAAATCGGCGAGGTGGACGGATTTAGAATTAGTCACCGTCTGCAAATCTTCGACAAATCTTCTGGTATTCGATTCTTAATCGACACGGGATCGGATGTATCGATAATACCTGCATCCAAGATCTCCATGCAGCAAAAGGAACGAAAATACGAACGTATGTGAGCAAGTTTGTTTCAGTGGATCTCGAACCACTGCAGTCACTTATCTGTAAGAATTTAACCATGCTATAAACAGGTCTTGATTGAATATGAGAATTTGGGAAAGTTGAGCAATATGGACATGCTAAGCATTTTTATCATTTGGTTATAGTTATTCTTGGATCGTTACAGTTTTTAAGTTATTTTGGGACGCTGTAATATTTTTTTTTTCATTGGCTACCAGTAAAAGCACCGATTAATGTAAAAATTCCTGCATTGTATGAACAAACTACAGTATAGATAAAACTGCCTAACATGTCCATGTTGCCCAGCTTTCCCAACTTCAAGTGATACACGTTCCAGCCAAAACCAAAACAAACCGTGCCGCATCTGACGTGTGTTTTCGAAGACGACAATTGTGAAATTGAAATGGACAGTGTACCAAAAACGGCTTGACTTGTTTGTAAGTGGTAGATATCGTGTTTTTCAAATCGAGGATTGCTAGTAGACTGTGGACAGTTGTTAATTGGAATGGAAAACCCTGTAATTCATCAAACTTTTTATGTATTACTATCATTTCAGATGCGCTCCACAGCATGATGATGGTAGGAAAAACAGTTTGATGAAGGATGACCTTTTGCGCTTGCAATAGGGTCCCTATTGATGGCAAATATGTACAAGTGGAAAAGCCGAGTCATAGTGGATCAGAATACTACTTCTTCTTTTTATTCTTCTATTTGGCGTAACGACGCGCAGTCTGTCGGCCTATACATGCTTTCGAGACACAGGCGACGGGATGGACTATATAGCGGAATGGAAGATAGGAGGAAATGTACATCGAATCGTTGGATAGGATAATAGCAATAAAGCATGTTCGGATGTGGGAATGCTGAAATTCAATAGGCTCAAGCCCAAGAAGAGGAAAGCGCATGGGATAAGGAGAACTACCGAGGAAGCGTCGAACTGCTACACGCAGTGCTGCAAAATGTCACTATCAATGTCATAAAAAAATCTGATTGAAACAAAATCCATATCAGCGTCACGTACTCAATTGTGATAATCAGAGGTGATACTCAAAACGATTGGTGTGACTAATACATGCTCATGACATGTTTGCGACCATCGCTTGGTCAGTCACTATATCACGACTTTTTTTTGCTGTGATCAATTTAGCAAAATGTCATTGACATTGGCATGACAAATTCTGACTGAAACAAAATCATCTCAGCGTCACGAGCTCTACTGTAACGATCAGAGGCGAGCCTCAAACCGTTGGTGCGACTATCACATGCTTGGTGACATTGTGTGCAACCAACTCTTGGTCAGTCACTTGGTCGCGACATTTTCAGTCGGTGATCATCGCGCTGGTCACGGGAGATATGCGGTGCGTGCGAGTGGTTCCAAGAAACAAAATGAGCATGTTTTCTCGCTCTGTTTGACCCGACAGATAATCAAAACAGATAGAGGGAGAAAGCATGCTCATTTTGTTGCTAGAGCTTACGCGCCAAGTATATTCCAAGAATGTCGCGATTATCACCGACAACAATGTCGTGACCAAGTGAGTGACAAAAAGTTGGGTGCTGAACTAAATGTCACCAAGCGTGTGATTGATTCTCCAACTGTATAAGCGAAAGGCCATGGGAATGTTGTCACTCAATGCTGACAAATTTTTCAAAATGTGAGCTTTTGTCACTTTTTTGAGCTTTTGTCAAAATTTTGTAACCTGGAGCAGCCAGGAAAAAGGTTGACAAAAGTTGACAAAATTTGACGTTCGTGAAAAAGCGTAAACAAACAGCTATTTGCCGCAGTTGTGACCCATTGTTATGATAATAATGCTAAAATGCATGATTCTAATTGATTTATGTACCTATTTAGTACTTCTTAAACAAAATATCGATGATATTCAGATGTTGGAGCTTTTTTTCGCTCTAGTGTATGGTTTTGGTGCGGCCACGAGAAAAGCTCTTTTTTGCAGTTGACAAGCAATTTTGACAAAGTTGAAAAAAATTTCAACATTTTTTCAGCTCCGTGGCCACGCGCTATTTGAGTATAGTCACTGCCCGCACAACAAAATCGAGCAGTTTTTGAGCTCGGTTTCTAGCTCGGTTTCTGCCGAAACCGATCGAGAAAGCGAGCAGAAACGTCCGAAGAACCGATCGAAGCTCTTGATCAATTGAAGCGTTTACGGTCGTTCGAAGGAGCGCGCAGTCTGTGTTTATCCCTTTCTGACAAAAATGCTCCGGTACACGACCGTGTTGGCGCAAAAATCATAATGGCCAAAAAATACTTCACACCGACGTTCTCTTTCTCCCCTCCTCCTCTCTTCACTATCCTTTCACCTCGCTATATCATTATTCGTTCTTGCTCTCTAGCTATATTGAGCGGGAGACTGAAAAGTTTTCGATCACTTTGCGCTGCGGGTCTCTTTCTGACAAAAAAGCGACCGTGTTGGCGCAAAAATGATAATGGCCGAAAAATAGTTTACACCCACGTTCGCTTTCTCCCCTTTTTCCCTTCTTCCCCAACTTTTCATCTCGCTTTATCATTATTGGTTCTTGCTCTCTAGCTACATTGAGCGAGATGTTGAGAAGTTTTCGATCGCTTTGCGCAGCGGATGATCATCTCAGATGTGCACGTGATCTGATTTGAGCTTCGTTTCAGTCATGAGTGTTGATGACTGAAACATTGGCATTTGGTAGCACTGTTCACAGCCAGAAAAAATCATGATTATGCTTGCGCCGGCATTAAGCTAAGCTTGTCAGTCAGAGTATCGCGTTGGACTAAAGAATTCACATGTCGTGTTCAGCATGTATTGACGCACTTTTATTGGCTATCAGCAATGAACATCAAGCTACCACGGATATGTTCATCGTTTTCGTTGGTGAAAATCTCGTGATACTCATGACATTTTTAAACTTACGGTGAACACTCTCCAACCTGGCCATCGCCACCGAGCCTGGGTGGGGACCAGACAACGGCGGCATAGTCCAGGGTGGACCGAACCCAGTAGCAATATAGAGCCTAAAGACAATTTGGATCTCTGATCTCGGATGACAATCTAACAATTAAACCCGGCGATTTGTTGGCTTTGTTAAGGACGTGTTCAATATGAACATTGAACGGCAACGTCTCGTCTAGCCACATTCCCAAGTCCTTAACCGATATTACACGGCTAATAGGAATATCGCACAGTGTGTAATTATGGACGATCCTGTGGGATCTGCCAAAATAAATAACACAACCTTTATCGAGGCACAATTGAAGACCGTTAGAAACGACACCATACAGAAAACGAGTCTAGGGCATTTTGGACAACACTACAATCGGAAGATGGGGATACAGGGGAAAAGATGTTGAAGTCATCTGCATAGAGCAGAAAACTATCGGAAAGAGAGGTAGAGGCACAATCATTTAGGAAAAGAATGAAAAGGAGGGGACTGAGGACGACTACTTGAGGTACTCCGACGCAACCATCAAAGGAATTGGACAAATCGGTCTGTATCCTGACTCTGTACGTTCTTCTAGTTAAATAGGATCACTATACAAATTTTACTATATTTCCTACGCTATTTCCTACGCTAATTCCTACGATGCACATTTACTGCTGGCTGGCATAGTTTGTTGACTGAAACTGGCATTGTATCCGTTCCATACCTGAACCAGGCCCAAATATCGTTCCGAATCCAAATCCTCAACAGTTCCTGGAATTGTTCCTCAAGATGAATGAAATTGGAAGCTATTTCTGGATCAACATGGAATCATGATCGATTTTCGGACCGGTATGTGTTCAATATCAGTTCCAGGTTCATAATGGGTTACCTTTCAGTTCTATGACCGGTTTGGGTTCGTGAAAGGTTCCAGGACCAGTATGTGTTCAGTATCAGTTCCAGATTCTTTATGGGCTACCTTTCAGTTCAATGACCGGTGTGGGTTCGTGTTAGGTTCCGACCGATTAGGAACAGTTAGGAACGTTATGAATTTATGATCAGTTACAGGACCAGTTTTGGTTCATGATCGGTTCCACGGCCCATAAAGGTTCATGCTAAGCTCCAGTACTGGTATGGGTTCATGATTGGTTCCAGGGCAGGTATGGGTTCATGATCGGTTGCAGGGCCCATTTGGGTTCATGATTGGTTCTAGGACCAATATGGGTTCATGATCGGTTCCGGGAACAGTATGGGTTCATGATTAGTTCCAGGACCAGTATAGGTTCATGATCGGTTCCAGGACCAGTACGGGTTCATGATAGGTTGCAGGGCCGGTAAGGGTTCATGATCGGTTCCAGGACCCTTATGGGGTCATGATCAGTTTCAGGACCCGTATGGGTTAATGATTGGTGCTAGGGCCGCTTAGGGTTCATAATCGGTACCAGCACCGGCATTGGTTCATGATAAGTTCCGGGACCAGTATGCGTCATGATAGGTTATAGGGCTGGTACGGATTAAGTATCATCTGTTTTTGGACAGACATAGGTTCAGTAACCAGATGCAGAACCTTGAACCAGAAAAGTGATGTAATGGTTTCAGGACCAGTAAGGGTTGGATTTTGGTTTTGGGTTTGTGGGAGCGATTGAAAGACGATGTACACCGTTCTAAGAGTGAACTAACTACATTTACTCGATATGCAGTGTAAACACGGTTGCTATAACCAATGGCTACTTGATTGCAACTAAGATATTGCTATAAGCAATCCACCAAAGACCAATCCACGGTGACCGGATGGCGTAACTTTTGTTCTTTCATCATCCTCATTCGAATCCTTTTCGCAAATATTTGTTGGTTTAATACGATCAATGGAAATCCTTCGTTTTTCACCGTTCATATTTATGTCCATATACTTTTCATGTCTTTCCATTATTTGAAAAGGTCCCTCGTATGGGTGTGTAAGAGGCCGCTTGACTGAATCGATTCGAACAAAAACGCTTTTGCATCTTTGCAAGTCCTTCGGTACAAATACCGATCGTTTGTCATGATGCGAGTTTCTGATTGGTCCGATTTGTTTTGCATGGTCCGGCAAAGCAGTTTGGCGAACTCTGAATTTCGGTCTTCGAGGGTTCCAAAAAATCGCCAGGAATTGGTAGTGGCTGTCCGTATGTCATCTCGGCAACAGAACAATCGATATCTTCCCTGATAGCAGTTCGCAAACCGAGCAGGACCAACGGCAGTTAATCGCACCAACGTTTCGAATCGACACAGGTGAGCGAAGTTTTTAACGTTCGATGTTCGATTATCGCTCGATAAGGCCGTTAGCTTCGGGATGATACGCTGTAGTACGGATACGGAGAGCCCCAAGAAGCCGTGTCAATTCCGTGAACAATTCGGACTCAAATTGTCGTCCTTGATCTGTCGTGATTGTTTCTGGAACACCAAACCGAGAAATCCAACATTCACAAAATGCTTTTGCGACTGTTTTTTCTAGCATATCTGGCAAAGGAACTGCTTCCGGCCAACGGCTAAACCGGTCGATCATCGTTCATAAATACCGCTTTCCGTTCGACGTCAGAAGTGGCCCAACCAAATCGATATGAACATGGCGGAAACTACTTTTGAAAAGCTCGAATTCGTTGAGCGCCGAAGATGTATGCCGATGGATTTTCGATCTTTGACAATCGATACAAGATCTGACGAAGCGGGCGACATC
This sequence comes from Anopheles gambiae, assembly GCF_943734735.2. Classification (NCBI taxonomy): domain Eukaryota; kingdom Metazoa; phylum Arthropoda; class Insecta; order Diptera; family Culicidae; genus Anopheles; species Anopheles gambiae. The sequence goes on from NC_064601.1 coordinate 79,107,730, forward strand.
TCGATTCATTGAAGGCCAAACAAACCTTCGCGCAACAATTTTTCTCGTTGCTCGAACACCGGGATGAGAAAGGCAATGGATGTTGCGAAGACTTAACTAAAACGTAACTTCTCTGGTACATACGGTCTAACATGTACATTATCCGACACATCATAATACAGCAATTCATCAGCAATTCTGTAGTTCTGGATCGTCACGCTGCGCTTTCGATAATAATTATAAATCCACTGTTGCAGAAGCTGAGATGGTGTTGACTCTGGATAATGCGTCTGTGGCACAGGGAAACGATCTTGCACAGTTATTCTGTCTAAACTCCTGTAATCTCCGACAAAGCGCCATTGACCATTCTTTTTCGGTACGCAATGAAGTGGACTTGCCCAACTGCTTTTGGAAGGGCGACTAATCCCGAGTTCCATCATGGTCTCAAATTCTTTTTTAGCGGCTTGAAATTTGTCTGGAGGCAATCTACGTGATTTGGAAGCAACTGGAGGACCAGTGGTTTGAATGTGATGGGTTACATTATGTCTGTTGGCACGATATCGACCTCGTGCGAGATCTGTCAGGCGAATGTTGACATATATCGAGATATCTTGATAATAGCACGAATAAGTCGCAACAAATCCCTCAGATGGCGCTATGACATACAGACAAGGACGAAAATACGAGACAGCTAGATCTCCAACATTAGGGCCAATTAGGAGAAAGTTCATCTACGGTCAACTTTAGGGCAAACATGGTCAAGGAGATCAGCTAATCGAGTAAAATGCCGCCATCGTAAAATGGACAGTAGCAAAAGTCAAGCGAAAGAAGAAAGACTATTTTTTTAACTGTGCGGCGAAACCCCTATACGCGAGAGCTACCAAAATAAACGGATTGTTACCAGGCGTAACAACAATGTCTTACCTTAGTCCGCATTACCGGTGGGCGGTGATTTCTCGAAATTCGACAAGCAAGTCTCGAAAAGGACGATCTTTTGCTATAGTTGTTACACCAAAAACCGAAGATTTCGATAATCCACAAACGGTGTGTAATTTCGTACCACCATCAATAAGTCTTCTGTTTCCAAGGTCTACAAGAAGACAAAAATGCGCGAGGAAATCGGAACCAATAATTGCAGAAGTAACGTCGGCTTGCAAAAAATTCCACGAAAACTTTCGGCGTAGTCCGAGATCCACTGAAACAAACTTGCTCCCATACGTTCGTATTTTCGTTCCGTTTGCTGCATGGAGTAAAAACGGCGATGGTTCTCGAGTCTTCTCGATCTTGGATGCAGGTATTATCGATACATCCCGTGTCGATTAAGAATCGAATACCAGAAGATTTGTCGAAGATTTGCAGACGGCGACTGATTCTTAATACGCCCACCTCGCCCATTTCGGATGAGCGGAAATCTAGCGGTTTTTTTTGGCTGATGATACTGGCAAGGGCTTCGACATCGCTTAGCTCGATTTCCATACTTCCGGTGATTCCAACAGATATTGTTTTCATTGGTACGATTTTGAAAAATGGAACGCAATCGACCGCGCTCAGATTGCCGTGCTTTCATTTGGCGTAGTTCTACTTTCATGGCGGCAACTTCTTCTGCTAAATTTTCCGTCGTATCTTTTTGCACAGAAGCATGGATGACCGATGTTTGAGGAACCATTTCTATCATTTTATCTGCCATCTCCGCCAGCTTCGAAAGACTTCCATCATGCATGCTAAGTATTGCTCGTATATTAGCTGAAAGTTTTGGCAAAAATGGCCTTTTTAACAAGGAATCATTCACATTCAATTCGGCAGCAAGTTCTTGCATCTTCGTTAAAAGATGCGTAGGACGAAGGTCTCCAAAATCGTACGATCCAAGTAGCTGATCCATTTTGGCTTGTTCCGTGAGCTCGAATCGAGAGATGAGGCGTTGCTTAACGGCTTCATATTTTTCTGTCGCAGGAGGCTGTTTTACATAATCAGCGATATGACAAAGCACGGATTGTTCGAGTTTAGCGACAATATGATAAAATTTTGTTTCATCCTTATGAACGCCGGCCAACAAAAACTGAATTTCAGCTTGCGAAAACCACAACAATGGATCGTTCTTCCAGAATTCCGGTAGTTTAACCGAAACGGCTGCAGTAGCAGGGGAGTTTCTTCGTTAGAAACGTTTTCGGTACACATGTTCGTTCACGAATTTTCGAGTTAGGAGAACTAATAACAATCCGGAGATCACGGCGGGGTCACCAATGTGGGAGCGATTGAAAGACGATGTACACCGTTCTAAGAGTGAACTAAGACTAACTACATTTATTCGATATTCAGTGTAACCACGGTCGCTGTAACCAATGGCTAGTTGATTACAACTAAGATATTGCTATAAGCAATCCACCACAGGTTAAGTAGGTAAAGACGGACACTGCGGGTAAGATGGACACGTCTCACCGCGTGGCTACATGAGGTGAAATATACAGCGAAATGAACTATTTGACAGGCGAAATATCTGACAGGTACAGCTAAAGGGCTGGGGAAGACACAATATCCGCTTTCGAAATTCACTTAAAAATAATATCTTCTTAAGCAGAACATTCCTTAATTAGAAAAAAATTGTGAACTGTTGACTCAAAATTGACGAAGTACTGGATATTGAAGTTATTCAATGGATTTAGTTACGATTTTGTGCACGTTATTTGTTTACATTGCACATCAGCTGGTTGCTGTGATGCTTTATCCGTCAGATATTTCGCCTGTCAAATAGTTCATTTCGCTGTATATTTCACCTCATGTAGCCGCACGGTGCATGAAAAAGGTAATTTTCGAGTAACTCAACAATGTAGAATCCAAACTGAAGGTAAAACAACACATTCGAGAACATTTTTCGTGTAATATATGCGAAAATGGTTCAACGAACAAAACAAATTTTCAATCATGCGCTCCTTTGTGGATCTAATTTGATTACTGCGGGTCTTATGCTCTGTAACTTGCATTGTTTATATTTTAGAAAGTTTTATTACATGAACGATTTGTCATGATTGTTAAGCAAAAAACTGGCGAAAGAACGATGATGAAAGTATTAAAAAAAACTTGTATTTTGTTGGTTTAAACATCCTGACACCAACGCGGGAAAGACGGACACTTTGTCATAGGGAAAGATCGACACCGAATTTGTTGAGTTATTTTACTTCTTAAATCAATTGGTGATGAATATATTTCTTCAAACACCTTAAATAAAGGTATTTTGAAGATATAAACCATTACACAACTAGAAAAAGTAATAAATAAGCGAGAAATGAAACTCCGGTCAAAATAGCAGTCATGCGTTATGATATTACTCGCTCGACGCTGATGAGGTTCTTCACGAAATCCAATATTTTGTCACGACTTGGACAACTTTAATAAAAAAAAGATGAAGTACTGATATCAAATCGTTCAGGAATAGATGAGAGATTCTATGGGTTTACAGAATGGGTTTCAAAAAGTTCAATCTTCAATGTAAGAAATGGCTGGACCCATTAACAAGTCCCTCAAATATGCTGTGGTCGCGCACTTTCCGCGGAATTATTTTCTAATGCGAAGTTTCAAATTGTTGTTCTGTAAGCTGGTGCAACGTCCACTGTTAGTGCCCGATATTAAAAAGATGCCTTAGATTCTGCATTCTACGTGCTATTAGAAGCGGTGCTTACAATTCCAAAATTCACGGCTGAATGAATCGTCGTTGCAATTGGCAAAGAATTGGGTTATAAACGTACCAGGACGTGAAAAGCGATAGAATTTGTAAAAATACTGTAAAAGACTTCAATTTCCAACGTTTTCTATAGGTGTTGTGAGCTAACCTGGCCCGGACTCATTCACGGCGGTAACTCACGGATGACAGCAAAGCGTCATCCGTCAATGTATGCGTGTGATCGATCCGGGGGTCATCGGTTGCGCGGTCACGGACGTTGACCGCCAAACACCAGCGCGCACTGAAGAACTAGCGGTCAGCAAGGAAGCGTGCTCGAAGCCAACACCAAATTGTAACCAAGTGAAGTTGAATATATACGTTAGTAAATTTATTAGTAACGCGTGAGTTTTATTCGACCGCCTCTGCGATCGAAAGAACATAAAAGTGGCGACGAGTAAAAAAAAAAAAAAAGGATTTTTTTTTCATTGCATTTCGACTGTGAGTGAAGTTGTGCTTTTCGAAAAATTACGCGCCCGCGAGCAAAACGCAGAAGGATGAGCACCAGCGAAAACGGTGCATCGGATTTCCCCATGGAAGGAGAGCAGCGAAGATCATCCTTGCTGCGTTCGACTGGTTTTGCTACGGGACAGCAAATTTTTCCACCCGCGAACGAGAATGTTGTGCCAACGGTGAATCTGCCATCGCAGAATGCAGCGGGGCAGCCATCGCTACAGCATTTTGCTGCGTCATCATCAGTGCCGGCGCAGTCACCCGATTCTGCGATGCTGATGCAGATGATGCAGTTAATGCAACAGCAGATGCAGCAGCAGCAGCAGCAGGTGCAGCAACAGATGCAGCAACAACAGCAACTAATCACGCAAGTATTGCAGCAGTCACAAGTTACAAACCAGCAAAGCCAGGCCTTCCCGACGCAGGTCATTGCCCCCAGTAATCCGGAGTTGATTATTGATGCGTTGTCGGGTAGCATCACCGAGTTCCGGTACGAGGCGGAATCCGAAATAACTTTCGATACGTGGTTCGCGCGCTACGAGGACCTGTTCGCACAGGATGCCTCCCGCCTCGACGATGCAGCAAAGGTGCGCTTACTGGTGCGCAAGTTAGGCCCTGCGGAGCACGCACGCTACGCTAGTTTCATCCTGCCCAGCGTTCCTCGGGAGATACCGTTCGATGAAACGGTGAAAAAGCTGAAGGCCCTTTTTGGGAGAGCTGAAACGCTTGTGAGTAAGCGCTACAAGTGTTTGCAGCTAACGAAATCTCGTACGGAGGATTTCGTGTCGTTTGTTTGCCGCGTGAACCGCTCCTGCGTCAACTTTCAGCTGTCCGCAATGAGCGAGGAGCAGTTCAAATGCCTGATATTAGTGTGCGGCTTAAAGGATGATGCTGATGCGGACGTGCGCACGAGACTTCTCTCTCGTATCGAGGAGAGAACCTACGTCACGCTAGAGCAGCTCTCCGCTGAGTGTGAGCGAATCTCCAGCTTGAAGGTGGATAGCGCCATGATCGCTACTCAGGCGGAGGAGCAAATCCTAGCACTAAGAAGTAGAAGCAATGCACAACAGCAGGCGAGCAAGTGGAAACAAAGGAAGCAGTACCAGCATACGAGGAACAGTGATAATGTAAACAAACCACCTGGGCCGTGTTGGTTATGTGGTGAGGCTCATTGGGCAAGTGAGTGCTCATATGCTCTGCACAAGTGTCGCGATTGTAACGTAACCGGTCACCGAGAAGGTTTTTGCAACCAGCAGAAAAGAGGCAACAAAAAGGGGAAGTACAAGAAAAAAAAACGCACGTCGGTGGACATGCGTACGGTGACGGTCAATGTTTGTAATGTCCAGCAAGCTAGAAAATTTGTTAACATTTTCATCAACAGTAACAGGGTCCGCCTGCAGCTTGACACTGGATCGGATATTACAGTAATCGGACGAGAAACGTGGCAGCAGCTGGGTAAGCCAACACTGAAGCCGGTAACAGTCCACGCAAAAACAGCATCTGGGTCCCGCCTTGAATTGGATGGTGAATTCGAGGCACAGATAACGATCGGTGACAGAACGCGGTCTGCTGTTATACGCGTTATGGACTCGGCCTTGCATCTTTTGGGGGCCGATATGATAGCAACGTTCGAGCTCGGTGCCGTCCCCATGGACCAGTTTTGCAACAAGGTGGAAGCAGAGGGAGTGAAATGGGAGAGCCGATTCCCTGCATTGTTTAAAGGCAACGGATTGTGCACCAAGGCGAATGTACAGATTCAGCTCAAGCCAAATCACCGTTCTGTGTTTTGTCCTAAGCGCCCGGTAGCGTACGCGATGCGAGCAACGGTGGACAAGGAGCTCGATCGCTTAGAGGATCTAGGGGTGATTACTCCGGTGGATTATTCGGACTGGGCGGCCCCAATTGTGGTGGTGAGGAAGCAGAACGGCAGCGTGCGGATTTGTGGAGATTATTCAACTGGGTTGAATGCAGCTCTTCAATCGTACGAATATCCACTCCCACTCCCAGAGGATATTTTTGCAAAACTGGCACAATGCAAGTATTTTTCAAAAATTGATCTAACGGATGCATTCTTGCAGGTACAAATTAAAGAGGAATATCGTCCACTCCTGACGATTAACACGCATCGCGGATTGTACCATTACAACCGTCTGCCACCTGGCATTAAAATTGCTCCAGCCGCGTTCCAGCAACTCATCGATGCAATGCTCTCCGGCCTAAAATGTACATCTGGGTACATGGATGATGTAGTTGTTGGAGGCAAAACAGAACGCGAGCACGATGAGAATTTGCTCAACCTTTTCCGGCGCATAAAGGAGTACGGATTTACAATTCGAGCGGAAAAGTGTTCGTTTAAAATGCCAAGGATAGAGTACCTGGGTTTTGTTATCGACAGACAGGGTCTCAGACCAAACCCAGCGAAAATAGATGCGATCCTGAAGTTGCCAGCACCGACGAACGTTAGTGAGGTTCGATCCTTTCTGGGTGCTGTGAATTATTACGGCAAATTTGTACCAAAGATGCGAGAATTGCGATACCCGCTGGATGCATTGCTCAAAAATGACACCAAATTTGTTTGGACACGGGAGTGCGCAAATGCTTTTAACAGGTTCAAAGACCTGTTAGCATCCGACTTGCTGCTGACGCACTACGACCCGAATGCAGAGATAGTGGTCTCTGCCGATGCATCGTCGGTTGGACTAGGCGCGACCATAAGCCACAGGTACGCGGATGGCTCGCTGAAGGTTGTTCAGCACGCATCGAGAGCCCTTACGAAGGCTGAAGCAAATTACAGCCAAATTGACCGCGAAGGTTTGGCGATTATATTTGCTGTGAAAAAGTTTCATAAGATGCTGTTTGGGCGCCACTTCCGACTGCAAACCGATCATCGACCCTTGTTGCGGATTTTCGGGTCACATAAGGGTATACCAGTGTACACGGCAAATAGGTTGCAGCGGTTTGCATTGCCATTGCTGATGTATGATTTTACCATCGAGTACGTGCAAACCGATAAGTTTGGCAATGCGGACGTGCTCTCAAGGCTGATACACGAGCACGCAAAACCGGATCCGGAATACATAATCGCAAGCGCTGAGTTGGAAAATGATGTAAGTTCCATAGCATCATACTGTATTAATATATTTCCACTCAATTTTAGAGACGTTGCGAAGGCCACGGAGTCCGACCCTGTCCTGAAGAAGGTTTACGGATACATCATGGAAGGGTGGCCCCAAAATGTCGCGTATGCTGCAGAGCTGGCTTGCTTTTACCACAGAAGCGAAGCCCTAGCCACGGTGCGTGGTTGCATTTTGTTTGGGGAAAGAGTGGTGATCCCTAGCAAGCTGCAGCAGCGTTGTTTGAAGCAACTACATGAAGGGCACCCCGGTATCCAGCGAATGAAGTCGAAGGCCCGGAGTTACGTGTACTGGCCATCCGTTGATAAGGACATAACGGAGCACGTAAAGGGATGCCATGCTTGTGCGATAGCGGCAAAAACTTCACCTCGCGAAAAACCTGTACCCTGGCCAGCGACACAGAAACCTTGGGAACGTATTCACATCGATTTCGCTGGGCCAATCGATGGTGACTATTTTCTGATCGTGGTAGACGCGTTTACCAAGTGGCCAGAGGTGATACGAACGCGAAATACCACATCAGCAGCAACGATCGCGATACTGAGGTCAATCTTTGCGAGATTTGGATACCCGGAAACGATGGTGAGCGACAACGGGCCACAATTTGTCAGTGCTGAGTTTTCGGAGTATTGCAGTAGTCGCGGTATACAGCACGTCACAACTGCGCCATTCCATCCGCAATCGAATGGGCAGGCGGAGCGCTTTGTTGACACCTTCAAGCGGTCGATGAGGAAGATCCAGGAAGGGGGAACAACGCAGGACGAAGCGCTTGACGTTTTTCTGGCGAGCTACCGGTCAACTCCCAACGCTATTTTGCCGGACATGCAGTCGCCAGCTGAAGCCATGCTAGGCAGAAAAATGCGAACAGCGTTGGAATTGCTGAAACCTCCACCTGCAGCGCAAGCAGAACCGGCCAACTTGGATAGACGATTTCAGCGCGGTGACCTCGTCTACGCCAAGTTCTATGCGCGGAATTCATGGAAGTGGGTTCCGGCGCAAATCATACGAGAGTTGGGCAGCGTTATGTTCGAGGTGCAGACGAACAATCAACGGGTTCACAGGCGCCATGTGAACCAGCTGCGAAAACGTGATTCGGCCGTGGGGGCTTCCAGCGAGGACGTGGACATAGATCATTTGCCGTTTGATCTGCTGACGGACAGCGCGGTAGCGGAATCGAGTTCTGTTCCCTTGACGGACCATCAAACTAGCGCGTCACCCACACAACCATCTCCACGCCCAATCCCGTTCGCTACTACAAAACGCCAGCAGCCGATACGGTCGCCACGCCGGTCTTCTAGGCTTAGAAGACTTCCGCGTAGGCTCGAGGGGTATCGTCTGTAATTAAAAGGGGGAGATGTTGTGCGCTAACCTGGCCCGGACTCATTCACGGCGGTAACTCACGGATGACAGCAAAGCGTCATCCGTCAATGTATGCGTGTGATCGATCCGGGGGTCATCGGTTGCGCGGTCACGGACGTTGACCGCCAAACACCAGCGCGCACTGAAGAACTAGCGGTCAGCAAGGAAGCGTGCTCGAAGCCAACACCAAATTGTAACCAAGTGAAGTTGAATATATACGTTAGTAAATTTATTAGTAACGCGTGAGTTTTATTCGACCACCTCTGCGATCGAAAGAACATAAAAATAGGTGTCCATCTTACCCTTCATGGTGTCCATGTTTCCCATATCAGGTGTCCGTCTTACCCGAACATTTCAAAACTGCACGAAAAAAATCATGTTTTCGTTCATGAAAAAACGCAAAAATTGATGGAAACTTAGAAGTTTTTCTGATAAAACATGAGTGTAAGATAATGTATGCACATTTTCATGGTCGTTGCACTTATATATCCTTAGATTTTTACCATTTCCCTTAACGTGTTCGTCTTTACCTACCTTCCCCTACTTACTTTTATTTCAGTTTAGAGACTATTGATTTCAGTGTACTCTTTACAGTAAAGGGGATCTTTTAAATTTAGTTGCGTAGCCCTGTAACCTGGCCAAATTAACTAGTTAAACCAAATTTTCATAATTCTTTCAAGAAGGTTCAAAATTGAAATATACAGGCGTATTCTATACTCATAATCAAGTCGTCTCGAGTCGTCGAGTTGAAGAATTTTGTGAATTCATTTGTATGGAAAAATTCACTTTGGAGGTCATTTTCTCGTCTCAACTCGATTCATGTTCAGAATAGAATACGCCTGAACAAGAGTCCGAATTATATCCAACAATAGAGTTATTGTCTAAAGTTTATCACGTCAAGCAAAAAACACGAAAGTTAGTGAAATAAAAACCATGCAGTTCGACTTCTGCGGAAATTTGAGATACGCTGTATTTTGCAGTCGTTTTCGGTCCCGATTAACAGTGTATCTCGGCAACCGCCTGTTCCACTATTAGTTGCGAAAGTTTATAAATTGAACAAATAAATACTACTGAATAATTGTTGCTCATTAGCTTATATATTTTGTGCAGTTTTTTCTTTAAGGATTGGTTGACATATTGGTTTGTTTTGCCAATAGATTGTTGCAGACTGTAAGCTGTTTAGTACATTCGGCAAGAAGGTCATTCGTCTTTTCTTGTAACTTGAAGGATTTCTCTTGAATTTCTACAAATCTTTTCATCATGACTAGCATCTCCTTATTTTGCTGTAAAACCGCTTCAGTATTTTTACGTTTACGGCTTCTTTTTAATCTTGTAGGTCGTGAAATGTGTACAGCAGGAGTTCCATCCTTTTCGTGTTCAGAATTGTCCTCGCTGGTAATGTTACTGTTTTCAGCTTCCACGTTACTGATACGCTGAGTATCTTTTGCCTGTCTGCCGATTTCGTACTGAGTTAAACTATGTCCTACCACAATGTCAGTGTATTTGCGTTTACGACTAGTTATTAAGCTTGTGGGTAGTGAATCGTCATCCTTTTCATATTCAGAACTGTCCTCACTAGTGATGTTCTTGTTTCCTGCTATCATGTTACAGATTAATTGATTATCTTTTATCTGTCTGTCGATTTCATACCGAGGTCTACCATTTCCTACCACGATGGATCTTAAGTTGCTGATAGTGGCAACGCGTTCTTCCAATTCATTCAATGTTTTAGTGCCGAATCGTCTACCATACCCTGTTGCTGCTAACGCATTTTTATTATCGAGTAACTTTTTCTTTACAGCACACTTGTAATCAAACCATACCTGAAAAGTGGAAGGATGAGAATGATACATCAAAAACATGATACTATTTTCCAAATCAGGGTATCTCGTAAATTACCCGTTTCCACGTTCCAACGGTTTTAACTGGGGGTCCCAGTGCGTTAAGTTGGGTGGTTAGTTCCTCCCAAAATTGGGTTTGGCTTCCTCTGGATAGCGCACGAGCGATGTCGGGTGCAGTTTCCATTATATCTATCATCTTTTTGTACTGAACTTTGGTGGTTCTTGCATCCCACAGTTCCCTGCTAGGACAAATGTTACATCCCTAAGAAATTGATGTTTAATAATAAGCATTCATTAAATACTTACATTTTTTTACTTAAATTTATTCACCAAGTTCACACATTCACAAAATAAATGGGCACAAAAATGATGATTTTGTTTGTCGTTGCAGGAAGTTGGCGTAAAGTAGTTGGAGCAATTTTGTCTCCGTTTGGATCAATTAATGCAAATTTCTATCTTTCCGTTTGAGAACAATCCTACATCGATTTTCATATGTGAGCCAAACGGAAAGTTATACAGAGTTTTCCGAGTCACTTTCCAATGGGAACAGCATTGTGCATCGATATTCGTCAGTTCTTCTACCTGATTTTCAACACACTACAATCTGGATGCAGGAGTTTGGCAGTTCTTTGTGTCGTGTTGAAAATTATGTTGAAGAACTGAAAAAAATATTGTGATGCGAATACTGATAGAAAAACATTATAAGAGTGATTAACAAAGCTGTTCATATTAAAAAATTACCATGAAAATACTGTAAGCATAAGTATTTGCATCACAATAACTGTTCTTCAACATGATTTTCAACAAGATACAAAGTTCGGTGAATCTCAATGTAAATTGAGGCATATTGAAAATCATATCCACGAAGTGAAACATTATTTTAATGCAAATACTGTTTTCAGCTTCCACGGTACTGATAAGTAGAATATCTTTTGCCTGTCTGCCGATTTCGTGCTGAGTTCCACTATTTCCTACCACAGATGTGACAGCTGTTGATAAACATTTCGCGAGCGAAGTATAGCTTTGAATAATGAAAATTGTACCGAAAAATCATGTTTTAATATACTTCACACGGTAATCAAAAAAAGAAAACATACTTATTTCCCTCAAGTTTTGTTCCCATTTTAACACATTTACTAACCAACGTACTTACGTTTTCATGAGGATTAGTCTTCGCAGTACCAATATCGTCTTGTAATTCGTTTGCATCACTATGCTTTCTCTTTGTTGCACCTGCGGGTGTAAAATAAAAACGTACACATTTAGAATATTTTATGGACATTCATGAATAACATGTTCAGCGCTAGGACAGTATTATAGAGGAACCGAGATCGATATTCCCTTAACTGGACATTAACAGGACGATCGTTACTCTTTCTAAACTACTACACGTTTATAGAGACTCTGATTTTAATCAACTAGCCGTTCCTCCAGCGTCACCAACCCAAATAGTAGAATTTCAACTAAATATACATGAAGCAAAACAGAGCTTTTTTGCTATAATGTAAACATGTTTGCTGTATATAAATATGTTTGTGTGTGCGAAGAGATTTAAGTCATCGACTAAATTTCTGAGAACACATTTCTTCCACCTGCGCACCGCTGCTATGCATGTGGTTGAAGTATAGTTATTCCCAACGATACTTGTTTGCCCCAGCAAAAGACTATTGACTATCGGATTGACTTGGACCCGACGCCGGCTGTGATTTAGGACTACCATAGAGCTGAACGTGGCAAAAAGAGACAATCCATAGCAAAAAAAAAAGTAGAATTGAAGGTGAATTTAAGATTTCGTTCTAAGGCGGGTTTCATTTGTAAAATGTATGCTACTGTTGACTTATTCAAACTTACTTATTAACACAATAAAAAAACACTTATTCAAACTTACTTGAACCAGCAACATTAGCGATTTCTTCTGCCACTCCAATACCGTTTCCTAGGGCACCCAAGTTTTCCATCTTGACATCCGTTTGGGGCGCAAGATTTAATAATGGATCTTGAACATCGCTGTTGTCCGAAGTACCGTCGCCGGTTTGACTTTCTACCATACATTCTTCACGCAGTACTTGTGTATGACCATGCAAGATGTCGTCGTCTAGCGGTTCTTCTTTTATTACTATCTTCACCCCAACAGGATACTGGAAAAGATAATGAATATAAAGCGTATGGATAAACGAGATCTTCCAATGCATTTGAAAAGAACTTACCGCTTTACCGTGTTCAGAATCTGCTGCACGTTTGGTTCGAATCTTTTCCATTGTGTCTGGAGCAGGAAAACTCTAGCATAAATATGAACCACCGATTGTCACAGTAGCGAATTATTGAACAGGTTTCAACGTAATTGGCCCGAAAACAATAACTTTTTTGCGACTAACCAGCAAAAGAGCTGCATCTGTTTACCGAGAAATACAGTCGCTTCAGAAATGGGGAAACAGTTGGGCAGAATGACAGCAGCAACTCTATTGTTGATATTTGTATACTGCAGACAGAGTGACCAGAAATACCGAATTACAGTGGAGCGCCGTTTATCCGGGTACCTTTTATCCGGTTGTCCGTTTATCCGTGCTGTTGAAAAATGACAGTTCAATACATATATGACATTGAGTGCTGAGGAGGATATTTGAAATAACGGTTACCAGAGCATTTTCTCATAACAAAATACGCTATAATTCATGGCACATTTTAAATATTCTCATTGAAAAAATATGAAGTTTATAAAACTGGCTTGGTTTTACTGAAATATAATAAAAATTTCTAAAACAAACCAGGAATTTGTGATAAAATAAATACTTTGACTCATTATCCGTGTTATTCGACTATCCGTGCGAGTCCCGAAGAGCCCGAATAATCGGTACTCCACTGTATCTGTATTCCTACCGATTTTGTATATGCCTACCGATTCACAGATGACCGCCCTAAAACCACCGACAAACCGACGTGACACTTCAAACAAAATGAGATTCAAAAGTTGTCTCCTTATTTCAAATGAAAATACGTTAAACACTAGCGCCATCTCTATAATGATTCGCTTACTACACTGACACAGACGAGAAACAGCTGAACTTCCTTTTTGTTTTTCTTGCCAAATTCTAATGCGCATTGTTTTATTCACTTCTCACATCTTTTGTATTGATTAGGAAACTTACAAAATGATTTTTCTAGGTCTTTGTGCAATAATTCTCACAAAATCGTGCCTCACACTTCCTTTGCAATTTGTATTTAGAAAAGTTGTTTAAATCTAAGGCCGAAAATACACGGACCGGAATTTCGCGGCCGCGGAATTCCGCCTGCTGTCAAACCCATATACAAAGTGCCAACGGCAACTTTTCCGAACTGTCATATCCATACATTTTTCAGCAAGCGGAGCGCTTGTGCGCTTCTCTTCACACGGACTTGGTGCACCCGAATCAATAGAAACACTTTAACACATCAAACTTGGTTTATAAATATTTTATCATTTTTATTGCAAATAAAAACACATTTCAATTCATAGCTTCACACAATTTCGCTTCAAACCACACACATTATTTATAAAAGACGCAAACCTTTTCATTCTCTTCGCTAGTAGGGTAAAAAGAAATTACAGTAGAGCGTCGATTATCCGGGCAGCTCGGCCCAAGTGACATTTGCTCGAAATTGTTTTCCCATATCTGCTCGATTAGTACTCGATACGCCTGAAATTGTGGATTTGTGTGTGATCAAGTGTGTTGAAAGCGCCAAGATTTGGTGTGATCGTAAATTACACGTTCCTCTATCGATGGACGATGCCGTCGAGCTCATTTTTCATTCATGACTATGGTTTTTTGATGAAAAACAAAAGCTTATTTTATCTGACGTTATTCTATAAAAATGGGTATTATAAGTATAAGTATAAGTATAAAATGGCTACATGACCAACTATAACGATAGCAAACATCGTTTCCGGGCGAATCTAGAAGAAAGTAACGAAAAAGCCGCATTACATTTGATTTTAAAGGACTTTTTCTAAATTCCCTTAAACTGGTGCAGTTTAAGGGAAGTTTAAGGCTCCAGTTTAAGGGAATTTGCTCGAATTCCCGATTATTCGTGCTATAAAATGTCAGTTGGGGGGACCGGACGGTTGCCGGTTAATCGATTTGCACGGATAATGGTCCAAGAAATGTCAAACGCATATAAAACATATGAAATTCACTAGTTTTATTATTAATTCACCTAGAATCAATCGATTAATCGTTAGTATAATATTATTTTAATCAATAACTGTGGGTTTAAGAACCGTTCATGAACAAAATGAATTTCGAAAATATCCCTAGACACTACAGAGCTGCACAAGAAACTGGTTACCCAATTGATTATCGCTGCAAACTTTCGCCGTACGTATGAACAGCTGTCAGATTTATGCGCACGGTTAAGCCGCCCACCGGTTAATCCGTCCCCGGATAATCGACGTTCTACTGTAATTGTAAAAATAATTGATTAAATTTAAATGGTTGCGTTCTCAACAGTGCTCCTGCCGAAATCTGCCAATATAATCTGACCACACTGGTTCGGAGGTCAGGCGAGCTTTTTGGCGGCCACCGTCGCAAGCGCCTCCAAATCGTTGCGAGTTTCCCTCGCTGGCGACGTCGGTTTTAAGTACTTGTGACGTCAGAGGTCAGAGGTGTCAAATAAGAGAGGGTTCACTGTAATTCATAAAATTCTCATGGTGCAGAATCGATGGTAGCAATCATCCGAACAGGAGCGGGTCGTAACAATCCAGATCCGGACTCTACCAAAGCCATTGGATTCGCTGGTCTCCCCGAACTCCAGCGGACTTAATCGGAATCGTCCGGAATTGCGGAGTCAAATTCGGTTTTAATCGGGAATCGGATTCAGTTTTCTAGAACCGGAGTTGGAGTAGATCCATTACTCCACTCCGGATTACTCATCACTAGTTGGCGACGATGATAACTACGTATGATTAAATTGAGTAAAACAGGTGAGGTGATTCCAGCAATTCACGTGCAATCGAACCATCACCAGGCAACAGTTTAAACGCGGCTTAAGTAAAATTAGACCTTTAGTTTCAGTGTAAACATACCGGCAGACAAAATCAGCTTCATCCAAACCAAAACAAACTTCCAGAACTGTGCCGTACGATGGGTTACATTGAATAAAAGTAAGAACTGACTTCAGTGCTTATTGCGGTTGTCGCAATAGGGGTTTTAAAACGATAAAAAGGTCAGCTGGACAATCCTGTCCAAACGTTAATGTGTGGCCATCGATATTTCATACAGTGTGTTATAGTTGCGGCAGAGAACCTCGGATTGCAGATAAACGAGGCAAAGACCAAACTGATGGTGGCAACATCAGCGGACCTACCAATAAATAATCCAAATCTACGTAGGCGTGATGTACAGATAGGTGAACGCACTTTTGAAGTCGTCCCAGAATTCACCTATCTTGGGTCAAAGGTCAGCAACGACAACAGTATGGAAGTTGAGTTGCGCGCAAGGATGCTGGCTGCCAACCGGTCATTCTACAGCCTGAAAAAGCAGTTCACCTCAAAGAACCTGTCGCGACGGACGAAGCTGGGACTATATAGTACCTATATAGTACCAGTACTCACATACGCCTCTGAGACATGGACACTGTCCAAATCTGACGAAGCCCTCTTAGCCGCGTTCGAGAGGAAGATGCTCAGAAGGATACTTGGCCCCGTATGTGTGGAAGGACAATGGAGGAGCCGCTATAATGACGAGCTATACGAGATGTACGGCGACCTCACTGTCGTACAGCGTATTAAGCTCGCCAGGCTCCGGTGGGCTGGCCATGTTGTACGCATGGAAACGGACGACCCAGCCCGTAAAGTCTTTTTAGGCCGTCCACAAGGACAGAGGAGGCGTGGTAGGCCCAAATTGAGGTGGCAAGATGGCGTGGAGGCGTCCGCCATTAAGGCCGGGATAACGGACTGGCAGACGAAGGCGCGAGACCGTGAGCGGTTTCGGACACTCCTGAGGCAGGCCAAGACCGCAAAGCGGTTGTAGCGCCGGATAAGTAAGTAAGTGTTATAGTTGCTTGTGCATGAAAGTATGAAAAAGTCTCAACCCAAACTCCTAGCCGTGGCTGGCACTGGTGCAGCGGTAAGTGATGGAAGGCAGTCTTGATAACCCAAAACGAGCCGTATGATATTTATCATTGATTGTTTCCAGCGTTTCATCCAGGTGTTGACGGAACAAGTCGATCCCTTAGGTGATAATACACAAGATGAATGGAAAGAACCGACAGAAGCCGTAAGTGTAAGCTGCGGAAAAGATGAGATGGAATTCGGCCCAACACGAACAGAACTTGAAAACGTGCTAGCAAATGCTATTAAAATTGAAAGCAGTGACTTCAATGAAGAAAACATTTCGCTTGATGGGTTAAGTAAGTTGTTATAATTCAGTACTTTTTAAAAGTCAGCTTTGTATCGGCAAAGTTACGATATTAAGGATTGTAGCATTTGATTAATTATCACGTTATTCCATGTTCATAGTGTCACCAAAGAGAAAATACTCCGAAAACGAAGAATCGGAGGACGATTCCAGTATCACATCGATGTCGCAAGATTTTGTAAGTAGCAGTATCAAAAGGTCAAATAGAATTCATAGGAAAAAAACGCATTTTTCGGATTATTGTATGAATGTTATCGATGTTTGCTGTCGGTATGAGATAAACGATCCTATCTTGTCCTTAATCGCATGCATGATCACTGTTATAGTTGAAATCGATCCTTTTGGTTCTTTACATGTTGGATTGATTTTTTATCCTTGTTTTCTCCTGATTTTATCACATATCCCTTCAGTTAACTTCCTAAATCCAGTTATAAACAATAAAGTTTGGTTCCTTTTTATTTGAGTTGCACATCAATTCTGATTACTTGGAACCTAAAGTGAAGCACATGGAAGTTTAGTATGAAACGTTAACGAAAAATAACATTTGTATGATTGTCATGTATATGATAAGAATAATTACACAATGTTTTTATATTGTTTATTACAGAGCGAAACTGTCACAGAAATGCATTATCAAAGACAAACTGCCTTGAACATCAACAATCCTGTCAAGAAAAAAACGTTAGAACAAACACCACGCGGTACGTAAAACTATGTGAGGAAAATAATTCAAAAATTGTTACAACATCGTCTTGGGATTATTCTTATTTCTTGTGTTCAGCTTCAAATTCACGCATTATCTCGTCATCCACGGAAAATATTGGAAGACATATTGTCAGTGAATCGCAAAACCGTAGTAAGTGTGTAATTTGATAATTTTATGTGCGTTGAGTGTTATTATGTCTGATATTTTTCAGACAAACAATGTGTGGATAATGAAGATTTCAAAATGGAGCTTGACTGTGGTAAGTAATTTGAATGGAGGTACAATAAATGGTTTTTTTTTTTAAATAATTGATGTAATTCTTAACCTCTCCAGCCAATAATAAACGTCGGCAATCACAATACGATGTAGTGTCTAACCAAGCGACACAGTTGCAAATGTATAAAGCCAGAATAAGGGAATTGGAGCAGGAAAATCGATACTTACAAGGGATCATAACATCTAAATTAGATGTTATTATACAAAATTCAGCAGAGCAAAACGAACATATAGATAAATTGGTTGCACGATCAAAGTCTACATCTCAACCCGCGACTCAGAAAAGTCTTCACAAGACGGTATTTATGTTAAGGCCATTGAACACTGAGGAGGAGTTGCAACAGCTAGATGAAATCGTTGGCACAAATCCGACGTATAGGGCGCATGTTGTAGAATACTTAAAACGTGAATCCAACCGTACCGATGTTGAAAATTTACTACACGATGCAATTGATTTGCTGTTTTGTAAAAGATTTTTTGCTCGTATGACTTGGACAGGAATTAGTAGGACCGGAGCACCGAAGGTACAGTTATGTAAATATGAAAACATTATTCGCCTTTTTCAATTAGTTGGTGAAAGTGAGAGCGAAACACCTACTCTGCGTTATATAGTAGAGTATTTAAAAAACAAGTTGAAACATGCCAAATCACGCATTCATATACCCTTAACGAGAAAAACATCCAGTCATAAAAAAATCAAAAAAACTACTTCCGATAATATCGTATGATGCACATGATGTTATCCTACAATTTTATCAAAACTGCCTTGTTCAGTTTATAACAAAAATCTCATACAAAGTTTTTGAATTTATTGATTTGCGAATTCAGAATATTAACCTCCAGACAGTCAATGCAATGGTAATGGTTTCAAATTCTCTTGACAGTGGTTCAATGCAAACTTCCCTTGTTAAATTTAAATGTAAGCAGCATTTTAATTGTAAGAAGTAAAACATACATTTTGGAACTGTTATACACTAAATCATGTTTTTATTGCCTTTCGAATGATGACGTGTGACGTGAAAGTGAGATAAATAAAATAATTATGCACTTGAAATTTTTTTTTTAACGAAAAAAAAAATACACATCGCGGTCCCGGGGTACTCAAACGACTCTACAACACGCCCGTCGTGGGTTTCACCCTCGTATGGACCTCTCCTCTGTAGTAAGGAGTTACTATCTGGCTGCGTGGTACTCAATAAGTCTCGAAAGTCTGTATAGGGTGACATGACCGCGTAGATGGCAAAGGCAAACAGCAGAATAAAAAAATATCGTTAAATATCTAGCACTGTTCATCGCACAGCTCTGGGTGTCCTAGAGTAGTAGTATGCAAATTTACCCGAAGAGAAGAGCCAGTTTTTTAGATGAAAAAAAAAAACAAATTTTGTGCTAAACTAGGATTCTTATCCATCCGTCGGCGCAGCGAAAACCTAACTGCTGTTAGTTTGTTTCCGCAGTGCAAACGAACAACTTTATACAAATTTTATTGAAGTTTTCCAATAATTATGTCGCGGTTTTTACAACGTTTTTTTTAACATTAACAAGCTTTATTTATGGGTTAAAAATACGTTACGTCGGTTTTTTAGTGTGCCTGGCAGCGTGAAGATCAAATTTCTAGTTTCCAATTGTTTTGTCGTTCACTGTAATTCAAACCGGAGAACAAATTTGTTATGTGGAGAAGCGAACTAAGCATTGCTGAGAAAGGCCTTTTGTGAGGTATAAACCTATCTGCAGTCAGTGTGGCCAGATTATTTTGGCGGTTTTCGGTAGGCGCATCAAAATTTTGGTAGGTTAAAACTCGAAACTTAAAAGAAGTAAAAGCGAATTTTTTTATCTAGGATATGGATTAGATTTGGTTCAGCGGTTACACACATGAAGATTTTTTCTGAAGTGTCGATCTGAAAATTGGAATTCTAAGCCAAAGAAGGACTAAGATGCACATTTTTTTCTCAGTGGTGGCAAGTTCTTTTTCTCTGGGCCCCACGCGACCGTCTAGGGCCGCAGCAGTGCTCCATTGGATACGATTTTATCGTACGTGCTGTCATTTGATTTTCGCTGGATTATTTAGATTGATTGAATTGTTTGGCTGAGTTTTATAGTTCAATGAGCGTTTCTACATACAACGAGACTGCAGCTGTGAGATGGCTGTGAGAGAATTGACAATCGGTTTCTCATGCCGGTGTGTGTAGAAGCTCTGAAAAGCGCCGAGATGAGACTTTTAAAATGATGTTCAAAAAATTCATTTGAATCGCTAAATTGAAGTCAAAAAAGTTTCTTTTTTTGTAATAATATTTCTACGATTATTAGACGGCAAAAATGCAAACTATAATTGATCGTTCGCCATAAACTGCCAATTCAATTTTTTCTCAGCTCCATCGTTCTTTGCATGCCGAGGAGATTTCTCTCAGGCTGGAAATAGACGAACCAAGATCTTCGCGGTACCGCGAAAATTGCGTATGACTTGAGCTGTCAATTATGTTATAAAATCTTACAGATAGCCGAGATAATCGCGGTTCGTGTATGGAACCATCCGAGATCTGGTGACGATTGAATGTGCCAAGAAGATATATTTTTCTATCAATTTGCGAATCAAATTATTTATTTCACATAGTTTGTGCAAAATAAAATACAAAACTCATTTCTCGACACGAGTTTTCACACAAATCCGCCAGAAAAAGTAAAAATAATCGGTTCGCACTACCGCGAAAATCTCAGCAATACCGAAGTTGGGTATCTCTGCGAAACAGCAGGCGCGATTGGAGGCGCGGAAGATTTGACGGCTCTACTGTTATACAACTGTTATAAACAATACGCGAATTTCGCGGTACCGCGACGATCTCGGTTCGTCTATTTCCAGCCTCACTGAAAATGCTGTCAGTCGCTGCCAAAGCATGCTGTCAGTTATTTTCTCAGCTGCTTTCTCGGTGTATGTAGAAACGCTCAATGATTAAAAAATTGAGATTTTTTCCTTCTATCCCTAGATATACATATATATACATCGGTATTTCTAATCACTTTGCCCACAGGGCAAGGCGAGCTTTTTGGCGGCCACCGTCGCAAGCGCCTCCAAATCGTTGCGAGTTTCCCTCGCTGGCGACGTCGGTTTTAAGTACTTGTGACGTCGGTTTTGACGTTTTGCGACGGTTTTGCGACGGTGGCCGCCAAAAAGCTCGCCTTGCCCTGTGGGCAAAGTGATTAGAAATACCGATGTATATATATGTATATCTAGGGATAGAAGGAAAAAATCTCAATTTTTTAATCATTGAGCGTTTCTACATACACCGAGAAAGCAGCTGAGAAAATAACTGACAGCATGCTTTGGCAGCGACTGACAGCATTTTCAGTGAGGCTGGAAATAGACGAACCGAGATCGTCGCGGTACCGCGAAATTCGCGTATTGTTTATAACAGTTGTATAACAGTAGAGCCGTCAAATCTTCCGCGCCTCCAATCGCGCCTGCTGTTTCGCAGAGATACCCAACTTCGGTATTGCTGAGATTTTCGCGGTAGTGCGAACCGATTATTTTTACTTTTTCTGGCGGATTTGTGTGAAAACTCGTGTCGAGAAATGAGTTTTGTATTTTATTTTGCACAAACTATGTGAAATAAATAATTTGATTCGCAAATTGATAGAAAAATATATCTTCTTGGCACATTCAATCGTCACCAGATCTCGGATGGTTCCATACACGAACCGCGATTATCTCGGCTATCTGTAAGATTTTATAACATAATTGACAGCTCAAGTCATACGCAATTTTCGCGGTACCGCGAAGATCTTGGTTCGTCTATTTCCAGCCTGAGAGAAATCTCCTCGGCATGCAAAGAACGATGGAGCTGAGAAAAAATTGAATTGGCAGTTTATGGCGAACGATCAATTATAGTTTGCATTTTTGCCGTCTAATAATCGTAGAAATATTATTACAAAAAAAGAAACTTTTTTGACTTCAATTTAGCGATTCAAATGAATTTTTTGAACATCATTTTAAAAGTCTCATCTCGGCGCTTTTCAGAGCTTCTACACACACCGGCATGAGAAACCGATTGTCAATTCTCTCACAGCCATCTCACAGCTGCAGTCTCGTTGTATGTAGAAACGCTCATTGAACTATAAAACTCAGCCAAACAATTCAATCAATCTAAATAATCCAGCGAAAATCAAATGACAGCACGTACGATAAAATCGTATCCAATGGAGCACTGCTGCGGCCCTAGACGGTCGCGTGGGGCCCAGAGAAAAAGAACTTGCCACCACTGAGAAAAAAATGTGCATCTTAGTCCTTCTTTGGCTTAGAATTCCAATTTTCAGATCGACACTTCAGAAAAAATCTTCATGTGTGTAACCGCTGAACCAAATCTAATCCATATCCTAGATAAAAAAATTCGCTTTTACTTCTTTTAAGTTTCGAGTTTTAACCTACCAAAATTTTGATGCGCCTACCGAAAACCGCCAAAATAATCTGGCCACACTGACTGCAGATAGGTTTATACCTCACAAAAGGCCTTTCTCAGCAATGCTTAGTTCGCTTCTCCACATAACAAATTTGTTCTCCGGTTTGAATTACAGTGAACGACAAAACAATTGGAAACTAGAAATTTGATCTTCACGCTGCCAGGCACACTAAAAAACCGACGTAACGTATTTTTAACCCATAAATAAAGCTTGTTAATGTTAAAAAAAACGTTGTAAAAACCGCGACATAATTATTGGAAAACTTCAATAAAATTTGTATAAAGTTGTTCGTTTGCACTGCGGAAACAAACTAACAGCAGTTAGGTTTTCGCTGCGCCGACGGATGGATAAGAATCCTAGTTTAGCACAAAATTTGTTTTTTTTTTTTCATCTAAAAAACTGGCTCTTCTCTTCGGGTAAATTTGCATACTACTACTCTAGGACACCCAGAGCTGTGCGATGAACAGTGCTAGATATTTAACGATATTTTTTTATTCTGCTGTTTGCCTTTGCCATCTACGCGGTCATGTCACCCTATACAGACTTTCGAGACTTATTGAGTACCACGCAGCCAGATAGTAACTCCTTACTACAGAGGAGAGGTCCATACGAGGGTGAAACCCACGACGGGCGTGTTGTAGAGTCGTTTGAGTACCCCGGGACCGCGATGTGTATTTTTTTTTTCGTTAAAAAAAAAATTTCAAGTGCATAATTATTTTATTTATCTCACTTTCACGTCACACGTCATCATTCGAAAGGCAATAAAAACATGATTTAGTGTATAACAGTTCCAAAATGTATGTTTTACTTCTTACAATTAAAATGCTGCTTACATTTAAATTTAACAAGGGAAGTTTGCATTGAACCACTGTCAAGAGAATTTGAAACCATTACCATTGCATTGACTGTCTGGAGGTTAATATTCTGAATTCGCAAATCAATAAATTCAAAAACTTTGTATGAGATTTTTGTTATAAACTGAACAAGGCAGTTTTGATAAAATTGTAGGATAACATCATGTGCATCATACGATATTATCGGAAGTAGTTTTTTTGATTTTTTTATGACTGGATGTTTTTCTCGTTAAGGGTATATGAATGCGTGATTTGGCATGTTTCAACTTGTTTTTTAAATACTCTACTATATAACGCAGAGTAGGTGTTTCGCTCTCACTTTCACCAACTAATTGAAAAAGGCGAATAATGTTTTCATATTTACATAACTGTACCTTCGGTGCTCCGGTCCTACTAATTCCTGTCCAAGTCATACGAGCAAAAAATCTTTTACAAAACAGCAAATCAATTGCATCGTGTAGTAAATTTTCAACATCGGTACGGTTGGATTCACGTTTTAAGTATTCTACAACATGCGCCCTATACGTCGGATTTGTGCCAACGATTTCATCTAGCTGTTGCAACTCCTCCTCAGTGTTCAATGGCCTTAACATAAATACCGTCTTGTGAAGACTTTTCTGAGTCGCGGGTTGAGATGTAGACTTTGATCGTGCAACCAATTTATCTATATGTTCGTTTTGCTCTGCTGAATTTTGTATAATAACATCTAATTTAGATGTTATGATCCCTTGTAAGTATCGATTTTCCTGCTCCAATTCCCTTATTCTGGCTTTATACATTTGCAACTGTGTCGCTTGGTTAGACACTACATCGTATTGTGATTGCCGACGTTTATTATTGGCTGGAGAGGTTAAGAATTACATCAATTATTTAAAAAAAAAAACCATTTATTGTACCTCCATTCAAATTACTTACCACAGTCAAGCTCCATTTTGAAATCTTCATTATCCACACATTGTTTGTCTGAAAAATATCAGACATAATAACACTCAACGCACATAAAATTATCAAATTACACACTTACTACGGTTTTGCGATTCACTGACAATATGTCTTCCAATATTTTCCGTGGATGACGAGATAATGCGTGAATTTGAAGCTGAACACAAGAAATAAGAATAATCCCAAGACGATGTTGTAACAATTTTTGAATTATTTTCCTCACATAGTTTTACGTACCGCGTGGTGTTTGTTCTAACGTTTTTTTCTTGACAGGATTGTTGATGTTCAAGGCAGTTTGTCTTTGATAATGCATTTCTGTGACAGTTTCGCTCTGTAATAAACAATATAAAAACATTGTGTAATTATTCTTATCATATACATGACAATCATACAAATGTTATTTTTCGTTAACGTTTCATACTAAACTTCCATGTGCTTCACTTTAGGTTCCAAGTAATCAGAATTGATGTGCAACTCAAATAAAAAGGAACCAAACTTTATTGTTTATAACTGGATTTAGGAAGTTAACTGAAGGGATATGTGATAAAATCAGGAGAAAACAAGGATAAAAAATCAATCCAACATGTAAAGAACCAAAAGGATCGATTTCAACTATAACAGTGATCATGCATGTGATTAAGGACAAGATAGGATCGTTTATCTCATACCGACAGCAAACATCGATAACATTCATACAATAATCCGAAAAATGCGTTTTTTTCCTATGAATTCTATTTGACCTTTTGATACTGCTACTTACAAAATCTTGCGACATCGATGTGATACTGGAATCGTCCTCCGATTCTTCGTTTTCGGAGTATTTTCTCTTTGGTGACACTATGAACATGGAATAACGTGATAATTAATCAAATGCTACAATCCTTAATATCGTAACTTTGCCGATACAAAGCTGACTTTTAAAAAGTACTGAATTATAACAACTTACTTAACCCATCAAGCGAAATGTTTTCTTCATTGAAGTCACTGCTTTCAATTTTAATAGCATTTGCTAGCACGTTTTCAAGTTCTGTTCGTGTTGGGCCGAATTCCATCTCATCTTTTCCGCAGCTTACACTTACGGCTTCTGTCGGTTCTTTCCATTCATCTTGTGTATTATCACCTAAGGGATCGACTTGTTCCGTCAACACCTGGATGAAACGCTGGAAACAATCAATGATAAATATCATACGGCTCGTTTTGGGTTATCAAGACTGCCTTCCATCACTTACCGCTGCACCAGTGCCAGCCACGGCTAGGAGTTTGGGTTGAGACTTTTTCATACTTTCATGCACAAGCAACTATAACACACTGTATGAAATATCGATGGCCACACATTAACGTTTGGACAGGATTGTCCAGCTGACCTTTTTATCGTTTTAAAACCCCTATTGCGACAACCGCAATAAGCACTGAAGTCAGTTCTTACTTTTATTCAATGTAACCCATCGTACGGCACAGTTCTGGAAGTTTGTTTTGGTTTGGATGAAGCTGATTTTGTCTGCCGGTATGTTTACACTGAAACTAAAGGTCTAATTTTACTTAAGCCGCGTTTAAACTGTTGCCTGGTGATGGTTCGATTGCACGTGAATTGCTGGAATCACCTCACCTGTTTTACTCAATTTAATCATACGTAGTTATCATCGTCGCCAACTAGTGATGAGTAATCCGGAGTGGAGTAATGGATCTACTCCAACTCCGGTTCTAGAAAACTGAATCCGATTCCCGATTAAAACCGAATTTGACTCCGCAATTCCGGACGATTCCGATTAAGTCCGCTGGAGTTCGGGGAGACCAGCGAATCCAATGGCTTTGGTAGAGTCCGGATCTGGATTGTTACGACCCGCTCCTGTTCGGATGATTGCTACCATCGATTCTGCACCATGAGAATTTTATGAATTACAGTGAACCCTCTCTTATTTGACACCTCTCCAATTTGAAAAACCTCTCTCATTTGAACATTTTGCACAGTCCCTTGATTTCCAGTACATTTTTGTCCCTCTAATTTGGAAAACCTCTGAAATCTGTATCCCTCTTATTTATGTATGGTGTTGCCATGGTTATTGAAAGATGTATGCTCAAATTGGCGATTCTGTTCGCAGTTTCCTATAGCAACAGTTAAGGCTGCATACTAAATGTTCTGTCTCTTTCTTGTCTTGTATGGACCTTTCATTCACTTTCAACCTCTGTAATTTGAAAACTCCTTTTATTCGACAGTCCCATCGCCTCTCAAATAAGAGAGGGTTCACTGTATATAGAAGAGCTTATATTTCCACTATTTATACACTTATACACTAAGTTTTCATTTCCATTTCTCATTTTTGTTTTCATACTAATTCACTATATCGTCCACGCAACTTGACGGCAGTTGCAGAAACTAATAATACTATCCTATGCAGAATCGTCATCACGCGATAGCATCAGAAATAGCGTTTCTAGCTGGTTTGTGGCTGGATGTTTTCCTCATTTTCGGTATGTGAATACGTGATTTAGCATGCTTTAATTTGTTTTTTAAATACTCTGCTATATAACGCAAGCATGGTTTATCATTTTCAGTAGTGCCAACCGTTTGAAACAGTCGAATAATGTTTTCATATTTGCTTAACTGAATTTTTGGAACTCCACTCCTGCTGATTCCAGACCAACTTATGCTAGCGAACAAGCGCCTACAAAACAGCATATCAATTGCATCGTGCAGTCGATTTTCAAGGTCAGTTCGGGTGGAATCTCGTTGCAAGTATTCTAAGACCTGCTCTCTATACTTAGGATCTGAGCCAATGATATCTTCCAGCTTTTGCAGTTCCTCTTCAGTTTCCACTGGATTCAACACAAATACTGTTTTGTGAAAACTTACCGGAGTTGAAAGTTTTGCAGTAAAGGAAGGATCCGGAAATGGCTCTAAAAGTGGAGAACCTGCTCTGGTCGAAACTAACTTCTCCATTTGCTGAACCTGTCTGGTTGAGCCTTTTACAATAATGTCTAACTTATCAGCTATAACTTGTTTTAGGTATCGATTTTTTTCCTCTAGTTTCCTTATTCTTTCTTTACATATCTGTATCTGTATAGATATATCTTGCACTCCATCGTTCTGTGAAATCCGATTGCGATTGGGTTCTGCAGAATTGACAATAAAACGATTTGTTAGAAACGAGTTTTTTTATAATGAAGCTGGTAACATTAATTAATTTCTTACCACTGACAGGTTTCATTCTAGAACTATCGTTTACAAGGTATTGTTTGACGGATTCTGCAAAAAAAAACGCATGTCATACACAAGACAAAATTATTATTAAATTGCACACTTAATACGAGTATCGAACTATTTGCAAATCATTCATTTACGTACCACGTGGTGTTTGTTCTAACTTTTTTTTCTTGACAGGATTGTTGGCTGTCGATGCGGTCGCTCGAAGATCAGTTTCTTTTTGGTAATGCATTTCATCCCAAGCATCGTTCTGTGAGGAAAACAAATATAATTCAATTATTCTCTTCAAATAATAAACATGCCCAAAAAATGTAATACATTCCATCTGATCGTCAGTACTACTACTTACAGAGTCTTGCGATTTCGATGTAATGCTGGAATCGTCTTCCGACTCTTCATCCCCGAAATATTTTCTCTTTGGTAACCCTATGAACATGGTATAACGTAAAACATAATTAAATGCCAAACTTCCTAATGTTGTAATGTATGATGGTAAAAAATACTTCATTATTATAACTTACGTATTGTATCAAGAGGGATGCTTTCTTCATTGAAGACACTGTCCTCTTCTGTAAAGTTTTCTATTTTAATAGCATTCGCTAAAACGCTTTCAATCTCTATGCGGGATGGGTCTAATTTCATTGCATCCGTATACTGCCTATTATCGTTGCTGTTCGATGCGACTTCACGGGTAATACTTCCGACTGCTGTCGGTTTCTTCCTTTCATCTTGTGTATTTTTGCCTAAGGGATCGACTTGTTTCGTCAACACCTGGCAACAATAGTGAAAATGTGCAAAAATAGATATCATAAAGATGGGTTTTATTTTACGAAATTTGCATCCATCACTCACCGCTGCACCGGCTACAAGTTTGGTTTGAGACTTGTTCATACTTTCATACACAAGCAACTATAACTCACTGCATAAATATTAATATTAATGGCCATACACATGAACTTCTTCCGATTAATGTTTGGTACAAGTTAAGACAAGATCTTTCAACTCCCTCTGTATCGTCCCCTTTTGCAAATCCCCTTTTGCAACAATATATACCGACTGAAGTCGGCTCTTACTTTTATTCAATGTAAATGATCCCACAGTTCTGGAGGTTTGTTTTGGTTTGGTGAAGGTGTTTTGGCCTATCGGTATGTTTACACTGAACTAAAGTCCTAATTTTACTTATGCCGCGTCTAAACGATTGTGGTGAAGTTGTTTTGCTGTTTGAAAAGTATTCGAAATTGTTCGAAATTCAATAAATCGTTAATTTTGTAATTAAAAAAAGCACACATACCAGTAATATTTGTTTAAATTTAGATAACATAACAAGACATATCATCTGAAAACGATGAATGAATTGGATGTTTGCCACAATCGTTTAAAAATACTCAAACACACCAGCACGTGTAATATTCGAAAACGATGTTAGATTGCCTTATTTGACTGCTATTTGACTGCCAAACTGCGTTGGGCTCACCACACTTTGGGTCAATTTTTTTAGGTGAGAATGTCACACTCACACCACCTCAGCAAACGTCTTGCTTGCAAAACAAGAAGAAGTGAAAATCTGCCGCGTCAAAAGCGAAACGTGCGTACGGTGGTGGCGTACAGTTTGCGATTGTAAATCTATCTCCATACCAGAGCCGCGTTTTACGAGATTTCAGAGGTGCGCATCAGCTCGCTGGTGGTGTCTGAAAAGTGTTCAAAGTGCAACAGGGTACAAAGTGATTTCCGAAATTATCTTCCTTCGGACAGAAGCTGCGCTGCTCTAACCATGGCTCCAGTCGAAAAGCAGACCGACCAGGAATTGACGATTGAAGATCCGACCGTCATCGAAAAGTACAGAATAGCCGGTGATGTTGTGAACAGTAAGTGTGTTAGTTATTTAACTGGTGTAGAAATAACAGTTATCGGCAAAGGGCTGCATAAGTTGGATTATCCCCAATAATGGTGCGTACGTTGCAGCTTCGATTGCATCTGGTGTAGTGTCATCATGATCCGCTACATACCTCGTCGCTTGCCCACATCTGTGAAAAAATGTCTTACTACCACATACGAGCACGTGAACAAGGCGGTGTTACACAAAACGCGCTCCGGTTTCCTGTCGCAGGAGGCCACGTTTTCCGGAAGGAGCAGATTTCGTTGCGTTCACTTGGACGCACGATCTTGTGCAGGATGGTTTAGTGTGTGTCACGTAGTACTTTCACTTCTCCTTGACCGGTTGTGATCAGTGATAAGCCTCGTAGTGCAGTAGTTGGCATGGAAATCTGCTAAGATGTAGGTCTATAACCTCCAAAATCTGCACGTTGTCTCGGGGTGCGTGCAGAGAAAACCTCATTTTTTGTGATATCGTTGAATGTTTTTATTGAAGCTGGGTTTGGCTTTAGCTTTAACGGTTAATAATTGTGTCGTTTATTTTTTCTTTCTAGGAACCCTCCAAGCAATTGTCAAAGAATGTGTTGCTGGTGCCTCAGTGAAAGAAATTTGCCAGAAGGGTGACAATATGCTGATGCATGATACGGGAAAGGTGAGTTTTGTGTGAAAAATAATAAATTGTTTGAAAGGGCCTGTTCTAGTTGAAAACGATTTCGTTGCTTTCCGAACCTAATGCAAAATTAGCGTTAGGAAAAGGGTGCGTGGTGTTTGTGCATGTGGTAACGTCGTTAGACTTTTGCTGCCTTACACTTCCCGCCAGAGGTGTGAGTTCGAATCTTCGATCGACCACACCATCACTGATTTTAACTAGTTTATATTTGTGTCCGATGATTTTAACCAACTTAGAGCCAATTAAGTTAGATAGTATCTGAGATATAAAAATATCGCTGATCATCACAATGATATATGAGGACACACGATTATAACGTTTTTTTTTCTTGATTAATCTAATGACGCTAAGAAAATGTGATACATAAATCCCCGCTTTCTTTACTTTTTTCCCTGCACACTCTTCGGTGTAGAAATATAAGCATGATGAAGACATGAAGAAAGGCATTGCCTTCCCAACATGCCTCTCGGTGAACAACTGCATCTGTCACTTTTCACCAGCGCGTAACGATCCGGACTACGTGCTGAAAGAGAACGATGTGGTCAAGATCGACATGGGCGCACACATCGACGGTTTCATCGCGGTTGCGGCCCACACGATCGTGGTTGGTGCGACACCCGAGAATAAGTGCAAGGGCCGCGCGGCCGACGTTGTCTTGGCGGCATACCATGCCAGCCAGGCCGCGCTCCGCCTGCTTAAGGCTGGTACTGGCAACTATGCTGTCACGGATGCGGTGCAAAAAATTGCGTCCGACTTCAAGTGCAAACCGATCGAAGGTATGCTGAGCCACCAGCTGAAACAGTTCAAAATCGATGGCGAGAAAACGATCATCCAGAATCCGACAATTGCGCAAAAGAAGGAGCACGAGAAGTGTGACTTTGAGAAGTATGAAGTGTATGCGATGGATGTACTGATCAGCACGGGCGAAGGGCTTGGCAAGGAGCATGATACCCGGGTGGCGATCTACAAGAAAACGGACGAAAACTACATGCTTAAGCTGAAAGCATCCCGTGCGTTCATCGGTGAGGTAAGTGTGTATAGGATCGCCCTTTGACATGGCTCTGACATGGGCCACTCCATAGTATAATGCGTTGAAGGGCTTGTAGTTAGTATGAACTGTGGCAGGGTTTTGGGTTCAAATCCCTCTCTCTAATGGTGTTCTGACTCTGACACAAGCCCTCTGCAACTGCCAAAAATACTATGAAATGTTGTGTCTGCCCGCAGCAATGCATATAAAACTATAACACACACTATTTCTCTAACCAAATTTTACCCAATGATTAAAACCTACGCGCTCGAGGGGATAGTTCTTCTGAGGGGAGAGTTTGATTAAGTTCTCTTACTGTGGTAGAGTTTGTAATAAAGAACGAAAAGAGGATTTGAACTGAAGCACCGGATTCTCGAAAACTGATTAGGGGGAAATTATTTGTGTATGCAAATATACTTCTTCTAATCCTGATTGAGGCTGTGCAAGCAGGAATCGCTGTTCTCGTTCTTCACTGCTTATCTTCACATTAAATGGGACTGTCAAATCTCGAGCCTTGGTTGTGACGACCCAATGAGTAGTATAAGATTATGAGAGCTGAGGGTAAATTGAAATAGTAATAGTTCAGTTCCCACCCTTATAATATGCAAAGCTTTTTTTTGTGTATGAGAAAGGGGTATGCTGGGAACATATGTTTTATTTTGTGATGTTCGCTTCTAAACTTTATTTATCTAATCATTTTTTTTCCGCAACACTTCCCCTACAAATGAACTCCGACAGGTGAAGAAGAAGTACGGTACAATGCCATTCAACTTGCGCAACTTCGAAGAGGAGGCAAAGGCTAAGCTAGGCGTCAACGAATGCGTGACGCACAAGATGGTTGAACCCTTCCAAGTATTATACGAGAAGCATAGTAAGTAATCCAGTAACACTAATGCATATTTACTACCTATATGTGCAAGGAGAATTACGTGTCGCTGTAGTTGCAATAGGCTTCACGACCAGACACCTTGCTAAAGCGTACCCCAGCGACTCTTGATTCCCCGTCCGGTGATGGTACTTTTTGCGTAAAGGATTCTGTCTTCTGATGGATGACTTTTGCAAGAACATCCATCGCTGGCCGATATTGGTGCGTTAATCAATTGAGATTAATCAAGCCCAGGGCTTAGAGTGTCGCACAAAAACAACACCTTTGTTTAATGTTCGATAGCCATGTTTTGCTTTCGCCACAAGTGCGTTACATGAACCTTCTTGTTTGGCTTTTTTCTAGATGAATACGTTGCTCAGTTCAAATACACGGTGCTCATCACGGCCAATGGGAAGAAAGTCGTTACCGGCCATCCTTTCGATGAGAACTGCTACGAAAGCGAACACAGCGTGCAGGACGAAGAGATGAAGAATCTGCTAGCCGGCAAGGTAGCGCCGCAAAGTGGCGCGAAGGCGAAGAAGAAGCGAAACCGAGGAAAGAAGAACAAGGGAGCGGCCGCCGGTGCAGCTGACGAGGAGGAAGGTGATAGTGGCGAAGAAGATGCTCCTGCTGCTACTGCCGATAAGGCGGAAGCAAAAGCATAACAGCAAAGTATTGCGTTTACAGCCACTGCGCCGCCACCACCTTCAGTGAGTCGAGCAGCTTTTCTTCCTCCCTCTCCTTCTGTCACCCCAGTACACGGCTGCCGTCGGTCCACCAACACCGTGTACTGATGGTTATTAACGTTTTATTCGGACGCGCAATATTCCGTACCGCAATACCCTTCGGCGCATTGCTGCACACTGCCGTTACGAGGAAAAGTGCAATGCGGCGTCCGCTTAGGGAAATAGTTCTCCCGCTCACTCCCGCAAACACGTGTGAGAAGTGCACTGGTTCTAAAAATAGAACGGTTCTAAGACAACATCCGTGCAGAGCCATCTAGCGGCTGGTCCATCTAACTTACGTTGTCGCGTTTTTTTTAAAGAGGGATAAAATCGCAAAGCAACTTAAGGCGTAGAATGCGTTTGTTTTTTTTGTGAAATTTAATATTATGCTTTATTTTTACTTTTTTTTGCCTTTCAATCCATTAATTACCCTGTGGTACGTTACAATTCCGGTCCGATTGTAATCCCCATGCATGACAAGACTCTACTTTTGACTTCGATAGCAAAAGTTATTTTTCTTCGCATCCGTACGTTAATATGTTTTAAATTACAGTTTTTTTTTACAGATTCCTTAGGCTAGGGGAAAAACAAACCCCCTACCTTTTTCATCAAAATTTTGTTATTTCTTTTAAAAATAAATCAGATCCGTTGTCATACGAGCATATACGTTGTCGCTTACTGTTGAAGTATAATTGTACCACAGTCCGAAATTGTCTACGGCCGAGGCAGAAATAATAAACACAACTCGTCCTTCCTATTTCACAGACCCGCGTTTTATTTCATGTTACCAACAGTTAGTGTTTAAACCATTCGTGTCCTACTTCTTTGTCACTGCTGCTGCAGGTTCGGCTTTTGGGGGGGCTGGTTGAGCGTCCAGGGCTTGTTTAATTGCATCCGAACCCTTCTTTGCCCACTGGCCAGCATAGCAAGGAAGCCGATGGATGAAATGAATCGTATTTTTCACACCCTCATTGTAATAATGTTTCGTCACAAAGCATAACTCTCCGCTCGAAGGGAGGGCCGGTATCTGGAAACGGGAATGGAAAGGATTATTTCCGAGTTCTACCCAAAAGCTGTACCCGAGCTGCTGTTTACATCCAATGGAATTTGTTGCTTTACGCTCTCGATGTGTGGCTTCATTGCAGTAGCATACCGCTCGTACACCTTTTCGGTGTCTTCCTCCCAGATGCCTTCCTGCTTGCTGTAGTACACGGCACCGCCAGCGAGGCCAACTTTTACCGCAAACCTGAGGAGGACAACCGAGAATACCGCATAAATGTATGCCCAGTTGGTAATCAGCAGCCAATCGGTATGGACGGTACGAGCATAGGACGGAGATGCACAGCCCGCTAACATATTTACCTGAACATATTCGATTACGCTTCGAGCAATCGGACGCCCCAACAATAGTGGGATAGCTTACTTACTCCCCCAAAAAAACACACGAAGAAAGATCAAGCAGGATTTGTGTGTTTTTATTTTACGTAATTTTTACCAAAACCACAAGCCGATTTATCCGAGTTGTCAGCTGATTTGCAAGGTTCACGCTGTGCGCCGTTGAATGAAAGCGTGGATGACAAATTAAACAGTTCTTCCTTTAAAGTAAACATTCCTGCTTGGTCTTTGAGCATAAAGACGATCTTTGGAATTTTAAAATTAATACGCTTAATTAAATAATTAAGTATAAGCAGGAAAATAACATAAAAGAATATTTTTTTATTTCAAAACATTCGCACCGTCTCTTGTTGAGAACTCGACCTGACGCTCTAAACTTACCGATCAAAGCTAGCTGCAGAAATGGCTGTGACAGCAATTGAAGAAGAAGTTTATGCGGATAAAATTAAACTAGATGTATCATTATCAGAAGAACGATAATAGCATTGTGCATATAGATGAACCGTACTAAATAGTTCCAATAGTTCTGCAAACCACTACAGCAATTGGTCAACTGTGAGATATCATTTGCAGTGAACCAACAAATAGCTACTTTGCCTTGTGTCATCGTGGAGAAGCGGAAGAAGAAGAAGAAGAAGAAAAACCAACAACTCAGCTCGAAGCTCCAAGACCCACAGTGCTTAGGTGTGGTTTTGTTTTGTCGAAATATAGGGACGTTCTTATCGGCAAAGAATTCCTGCGCTTACGAGACGGATGGCCTGTTTCTAACAGTCAGATTAGGAAAATAACGGTATTATCCCCAAAAATATCGGACTAAACGTTATCCATCGTGTTCGTGTGTGCATCCAGCAGTAAATAAAAGGGTCCAAAAATGACCGGACGACTTCCAGCTTGTGTGATTGATGTAGGAACTGGGTATGTGTCATCACCGGACCAAGTGGAGTGGGAAGATAGATAAAGAGCGGCAAATTGCTGATCTTGGCCAGTTTTTCGACAATTTGGCTTAAAATAAATGATCAATTACTCATACTGATGTGATTACTCCTCTTGCGCGTTTTGCGGCGCGTATCACAGGTACACGAAACTTGGGTTTGCAGCGAACAAGGAACCACAGTTCATCATCCCTTCCGCTATTGCGATCAAAGAGTCGGCCAAAGTAGGCGATCAAAGTGCACGCCGTGTGACCAAAGGAGTCGAGGACTTGGATTTCTACATCGGCGATGAAGCGTTCGATGCGACTGGATACTCGGTGAAGGTATGTATGACTCATGCGAGGGGGAGAGTGGACCTCCATCACACGGAATGATGATTAATCTTCATATGGAACTGCACTCTATCCCTCCCGGATTGTAGTACCCCGTTCGCCATGGGCTGGTCGAAGATTGGGACCTGATGGAGCGGTTTCTGGAGCAGTGCATTTTCAAATATCTTCGCGCGGAACCGGAGGACCACCACTTTCTGCTTACCGAGCCGCCACTAAACACGCCGGAAAACCGGGAGTACACTGCCGAAATCATGTTCGAAACGTTTAACGTACCGGGGCTGTACATTGCGGTGCAGGCGGTGCTCGCACTGGCGGCCAGCTGGGCATCGCGCCCGGTCGAGGAGCGGACGCTGACCGGCATTGTGGTGGACAGCGGTGACGGCGTCACGCACGTCATTCCCGTAGCGGAGGGGTACGTGATCGGATCGTGCATCAAACACATTCCTATTGCGGGGCGCAACATTACCTCGTTCATTCAGAGCTTGCTGCGCGAGCGCGAGGTGGGCATTCCGCCCGAGCAGAGCCTGGAGACGGCCAAAGCGATCAAGGAACGGTACAGCTACATCTGTCCGGACATTGCGAAAGAGTTTGCCAAGTACGATGCGGAACCGACCAAGTGGATGCGCCACTACGAGGGCATCAATGCAATCACGAAGCAGCCGTTCGGTGTGGACGTCGGGTACGAGCGGTTCCTGGGGCCGGAAATTTTCTTCCATCCCGAGTTTTCCAACCCCGACTTCACGACACCGCTGTCGGAAATCGTAGACACGGTCATACAGAACTGCCCAATCGATGTGCGAAGACCGCTGTACAACAATATCGTGCTGAGCGGTGGATCGACAATGTTCCGTGATTTTGGTAAGTATACCCAGGGAAGGTATTTCGGGGATGGGGAATATTGCGGACGCTCTTGTCTACAACATTTCCATTTTAATGCCCTTCTAGGACGTCGTCTGCAACGTGACATTAAGCGAAGTGTCGATGCTCGTCTGAGAATTAGTGAAAATTTAAGCGAAGGAAGAATAAAGGTATGTATAACGGACGTGTTAGGAGATGCAGAGCGGCAATAAAAGCTACCGTGCATGCACTAATATGAGATGATTTGTCGTTCTCGTCGTAGCCAAAACCAATTGATGTGTCGGTGATATCGCATCATATGCAACGATACGCTGTCTGGTTCGGAGGTAGCATGCTGGCTTCCACGGTAAGCGCTAATTCGAAAAATGTGGGTGTGTCGCAAAAAAAGGTGACTAATTATTATGTTTTGTGCTCTTCTCTCTCATCCAGCCCGAATTCTATCAAGTGTGTCACACAAAAGCTGCCTACGAAGAGTACGGGCCTGGTATATGCCGCCATAATCCAGTCTTTGGAACCATGACATAAAGCAAAGCGGATGTTTACCGAAAACATTGACGTTGGAGTGAATCGTGCCCATCCAATGCAACGCGTCAGGTTCGGTATCTTAAACGAATGGTGAGAAAATTGAACAAACTGCTAAATAGAAACGACTTGAAGTCTTTTCTAAAAAAAAACCACACATACATTATTTACCAAAAGTAATCCCCATTAAAAATCGTTACGTTCGTTTGCTTCCACAGCAAACCGGTAAACTAGAAGTGTAAGGCCGCGATTAGGAAGCATTTCAAACGTTTTGTATTTTTTTATACTTTATACATACAGTTCCATTCGTTAGGCAATTGCGCAATCGTTCCCCGCCAATTCATTTCTCTTCTTTGCTCGTATGCATGCAGGTCCGTAATTTTATCAACAGCTAAAAAGAAAACAATGAAAAACTGCTTCTATCATAACAGTATGAAATAAAACGACGGTTCGAAACATTAAACAACTACATTGCAACGAGTATTATCGGAGCAGATGGAATGCATGCATGCAACTTGGAAGTATCGAAATAAACTGCATTTTTTTTTTGTTAATTTTCCAAATCATCATTTTTAGATACGGCTGAGCGTTATCGGTACCCAATTAAAAGTATTAAAATAAATTTCCAAACTATCTTTCATTTGAAGAGAAATAAAGCAATAGCGTACGTAAAACTGTAGCAAGTTTCGATTGAAAACAATATACCATTTCTTACAACGAACTACATTTGTAACTTGTTGAACAGTTACATACTTCATGTATTGGGGTTTGATCACCCATCTGAGGAAATGAATTTGCCCTGTTGTAACAGGTTTTCAGGAAATATAATAGCCAATTGCAATTAATTAAATAACAGTGCTGCGGTAAGATCTTGAACTACTACCTTGAAATGAAAAAAAAAGAATTTTCTTCAGAGCGGAGAACGAGGTGTTAGTTAGGTTCCAACATAGAACAATTCTTGCAAGTGAGTACCAAATTCAACCTTATTTCAATCACAGGTAAGTAAAAAAACAGATCAATGTGATTTTAGTCCCTAGCAGTATCTTGAGAGGAGATATCACTAGCGAGTGGGGTTCATTATCTTATCAGTTCTAATGGTGCATATGATAGCAATATTGAACAGCTTCCAAACCGTCAAGCATTAATACAACCATATTTCTTTCTTTTTACACTCAAAATAATTTAAACAAGCAAACATATATTTAACTGTTATTTTATTTCGTGTTTTTATTATTTTTTACTTTTATTTCTTAAGAAAAATTACTACTTAAAATTTACTTATTTACTTAATATAACAAAGAAAGGAACGAGAAGGAAAAAACATATTATTTATCTGTGTGTCTTCTTTGAATCATATATTCCTGTTTGTTTCGGAACAATCCGGATTCGGATACACGATAATAATTTGGTTCTAATAGAGGTAATTTTTAGTTCTATTTGAATGCTGCACAAACTTTTAGTTGATAACTGGAATGTTGAATGCAGCGATTTTTTTAAAAATAAAATCTAGGCAATTTCGCAAACATTCCGCCACACATTTTTGACACCTGCCGCAAAACGTCAAAGCTTCTGCCGTCAAATGGCACTGAATGAGCTAACCCCCTTGAACATTCACTCTATACATCTTGGGTGTCGGACTGTGCTCCACTGTTTTTCTCTTTCGCTCGTACGCGCAGCGTCAGTCGGTCGGAACTGGTACGCAACATAACAGGATTGGTTCTGTCATCATCACCTTCCATGTATGGTGATCGCGGCTGCCCCGAAAGCTGCAGCAGAATTTGGTAAAAATTGAAGACGAATTTTGCTTTCCAAAACGCTCGCCATTCGATGGAAAACCGCTCCGGTGTTGGCCCAGTGGTGCGGGGAAGTGCGATCTGGCCGTAGTGCGTGTCTGTGCGTGTGGAAAAAAACAAGTGTGTTCTTTTCAGCGATTAGATGGTTAGTGCGTTTAGAGCAGCCTTTTGTCTTTCCTGACCCGTTTGCACACTCTAGTCTGTGGCAGCAAATCGAATGGAAACGGAGGGGAACAACACCAGCAGCAGCAACAAGAGCAACAAACACGTGAAGTTCCACCGTAATCCCATATCGATATGTTGCCACTTTCCCCTTGTGGTAATGGTAGTGGTGGTGGTGGTGGTGCACGAGGCCAATGAAAAACATTGTGCACAATATTGAAGCTTGAACGCGTCCATACAGTGGCCCCTGTTCCGCCACGGTGAAGGAGTGAGGAAGGCAAGCCCGTGATGACCATCGCACACCACACCGTGTCCAAATATTTCGAATCCAAGCAAACCTGCATTCTGCAGTGCAAATCGCGACGCCGTTGAGCTTTTTTCGTGCGTCCGTGAATATTATGTGAGCCATGTGAGTCAGCATCGAGGCGTGTAGTGTTGTGTTGTGCCATTTGCGTACGAAAGCGGTCTTTTGCACGTCGCTATCGCGTTGGAAGTGGTTTGTAGTCGGGTGGTCCATTAGCTTGTGGTACTGTCGTTCGTTCTAGTGGCGGGGAAACCAGTAGTGGGCGGGTGTATGGGTAGAAAACAAAAGAGAAGGTGCAAAATCATGTTACCGAAGGTCAATACGCGTGTCGAGACTTGGGCAATTGTTGTTCGCTGCTCCTATCGCATCGACGACCGACCCCTCTTTGGGTCGGTCGGTATTGGATGGTTTCGTCATAATATTCGTCTCTAGCTATTGCTTCTCTAACCACGGAGTTGATGTTTGCCAGTTGTGAAGCACCTTACTTTCTTTTTCGTGTTGTGCATAATAGGGAACCTGACAGCTTGTTCCGAAAAGACACAGAGAAACAAGTAATCGAAAAAAATAAAACATGAAAGAAGCCGAAATTTAAGCAGGTCGTATCCGGTTTGCCCGAATTGTTCGGCTGAAGCAGCAG
Source organism: Anopheles gambiae (assembly GCF_943734735.2). NCBI lineage: Eukaryota > Metazoa > Arthropoda > Insecta > Diptera > Culicidae > Anopheles > Anopheles gambiae. The sequence goes on from NC_064601.1 coordinate 79,147,123, forward strand.
CAGCAGTGCCCGCGATGATGATGATGACGATGAGTGATGACGATGGATAAATAGAATTGTGTATTTGCAGTACGCCTGATTGAACAAGCAGCATCCGGCAGATTCTTCTGGTGCAGACGGTTCGCGCAGTAGGCCGCGTCGGATGTTGTCCTTAAAGAGCACATGCTGCGGCACTTGTGTAGTGGAACAAATAGTCGAAAAAATTTAACCGCTTGTGTGTGTGCGCGTGTTTATGTGTGTTGTTTTATGTGTTCTTGCGTCCGAGTTTTGCTTTTTCTTCTACGCCTTCAACCTGTACACTGCAGCTGTGCGATACGCCGTTTTTGTTTTGTTTTTGGAGCATAATTCTGACTGACCGACTGGTAAGTAAAGAGATTCAATGTACTGAGACACATAAGTACTAAGAGATGGTCCGTTTAATGTCTAATCGGTTTGCAAATATTTTTGTGTTGGACATTTTTTTAAAGATTTTTGCTAAAATTTGGGTGTTGTTTTCATTATTTCAGTTTCTTTTATTGACGATAGAATCCTGAATTAATTATTAATTATGTACTACAGAGTTTAAGGAATTTTAAAAGTATCTTACTGTTGAATTGATGGCTAATTTTGTTGTAAAGTATTATGTTTACTATTTCCCCAAAACAGTACATACGTTGATTTGTTAACGATATGCGTGCCAAAATGACTATTTGTAGCAAATTTGAAGTTTTCTGTTATTGTAAGGCGAAGCTATAGAGAACTGGGAAGGTGTGTAACTTTGTTTTCTATATTTTTCTCAGTCAAGTTGTCGTTACAATCAGGTCAGGTCAATTAATAATTTATTATCAGGACGACTAACTTACACACATTCTAAAAATCGACCAAATTAAGCATGGAATATAATCCCTTTCGTAAACTTCGAGGAGTATTCCAAGGGTTCTCATAGGTTTGGGCTTGGGACACTTGCTTGATTATTTCTTATAGGAAGTGATCTTCATATGTTGGAAATTGAACTCTGGGACCCTTTTTGAACAGGCTGCTTAGAAAATCCTATTGGATTTGTCCAATAAGGGTGCGATAAAGTCAAATTCCCGTTACATTAGGTTCATTTCACCTAAGAAAGAGTCAATAAAGTGACCCACAGCTATGAAAACTCCTGGAAACCGCTGCATTCGGTTTTGAAGCACTATTGAACATACTATTCTTATGATTGTTTCATACAATTGTACACAAAACTAATGAATTTATTTAGTTTCGAGTTTTACAACTTCAATACCTATTGGTCAAAGGTATAACTTCGTTAAAACTCTTTCTGAAACCATTCGATCCATTTCACACAGTTAGTTCTAGTGTCTGTAATCAACAGCAATGTTGAGCGCTATCGATTGTACGAAGCAGCGCCACGACCTTGTCATGCCTTGCTTTGCGATCGAAATTAAACGATTATCCTTCAATGTTATCACTCTAAATGTGAGCACTCTTTCGATTGTGGAAAGCAAACATTTTCTAAGCTCTTTTAGTTATGGCGGTAAATCCCTAAAAACGAAATAACGAAATTTATAACAAATCAAATTCAAATCGTAAAATTAGAAACTTTTACTGCCGTCCAACTAATCGTGGTTGTAAAAGCTATTTATCGGTAAATGCACTGAATGACATACATTCTTGCTGAATGTTGCTAAAGGTGAAAGAATTCTATCCAGTTGGCGAACTAGGTTGCCAGCAGTGTGCAGTTAACACCAAAGGAGGAAAACAGTGTGACCCGGTTCTTGTGTGGGATCCTTGAGCCTATATTGGCGTGAACTAGGGCAACATTATTTGCTTTGGTTTCTTCCGCAGCCGAAAGTTCCGCAGCCGCAATCCATAGAGGGACGTGCCGTTTTACATGAAACTGATAATCAGTTAACTACTAGTACGTTCGTTTTTGTTGCTGTTCAGCGAGAGGTGTTCATTCAAAAATATGTAGTACACTGTAATTCAATAAGGCTCATACTCTGTAATACGCGAACATTTACTCGTTAGTCACGTATGGTACGTTTTATCGTAAACGCAGGATTCCTGTGCCAATAGTAAACACATACACTTATCGGTATTGATAGTCAGACCAAATAAATAATCTTATCTCCGGTGCCATTTCCCGCGTACGATACTGTTAAACGTTTTGCAGTGACATTGCAGGGCGAAGTAATTTATAAATTACCGTGCCCAGTTTGTTTGTTGATTTTGGCATTATCGCGTTTATCACAACTTTTGCCTGTTTACGTAGTTTTTTTTTCTACACGAAACTGATGAGTAATGATGGTTTGTGATATCTGAAATGAGCATTGTTTTTATCTTTCCTGACCCTTGCTAGGGGTTTGAGGCGCTATCGATCTCATTATTGTCAGAACATGATCAGTTGCAAATTGCACATAATGCACTTTCTTTGATTAAACAATAATTTTACCCTAGCGGTGAAGCAGTTATGTGTTAATTATTTGGAATTTTTGTTTTAACATGATTGTATTATAATTTTCGTAAAATCAAGCTGTTGAAAGAACTTTCCATCAGCTATAAGCACATGGAACGGGAATCGTTCCTCTGGCCCGATATTCGAACCAATGGCAAAACCGAGTGTAATTAGCGAAAGGTGTCGAAAATAATCACGTTCTTTGCTCAGGGGCAGCTGCCAAGTTTTTCACAATGGTTTATGCTTGTATGGTACGGCGCTATGTGTGTGTTGGAAGCATAACATCCTCCATAGTTTTCAGCTGTATTTTCTAATTTTGACCATGTCATACTAAGTCTATTGTTGATGCGTTAAATTTGGCACATATTGACACGTCGCCTCTTCGGGCGAGAGCTGGCCGTTGTTTCTGCTGAAAAAGAAGCATGTCGCTTTGCAGTGCTGACCAACCCTAACATTTGGTGGTGGTTTTATGGAGAATAATGTTTAAGGGGGTTTTCTCCGTAATTTCTGTAATAGGTAATAATAGAGTTGTACGGCTTCTTTTTTTGGTTCACAAAGTATACAAGTATACAAGTATACTTTTTTAATAGTATCCCCGATGCTATTTGTTTTTTTACCTTTTTATATTATCTTTGACTATTGGCAAGACTTTATTAAAATATCTAAGAACAGTTGTTTTATGTGTGTGTGTTTTTTCAAACTAAAAGACTGGGTGTATGAGGAACAGGTTAAAAGTAGCCTTAGTATGTCGGCTTCGTAGTGTAGTAGTATACGCACCGGCTGCTGTAAAAGTGGAATGGAGTTCGATCCTCATTCCAACCAGTTTGTTGCCCCCAGAGTAACCATATTGTATTAGGCCAATTCGCAGTGTGGACAACACATGCGTGTTGTTTCAATTTGACAGCTAGTACAGCTTTAAAGCTAGAGTAAGTTGGCTAGAGGGGTGACAAATACATACACAATATTATAATAAATGATGTGGTGATCAATGTTATCTCAGGTGGTTTAAAATTCCACCTGGAATTGCATCGGTTTTGACAAGTAGCAGCACTTTTCAGTCATCTTTATTTTAGTTTGACAGGCTTTCGAATGTAAACATTGTTTTTCACCGCGTGCAAGAAGTTACTCCACATAATGATATTTCATTTTCATTTTCATCATACAGGGTTTTCCAAGTCACTTTCGAAAGTGCACATAATTATTCATCGCCTCTAAGATGTTTTTCAACAGCTGTCAAATGGTGTATTTGCTTCATAAGAAAATTTCAGTTCTTACACACAATTTTCAACACATCACAAAGAGCTTTCAAACTCAATCCAGCTTAAGACATGTTCAAAATCATGCTGAAGAAAATAAACATAATGATGATGAAAATGAAATATCAGATTGAAGTAGATTAACATCTTGCACGTGGTGAAAAACAATGTTGACATTCGAAAGAGACTTGGAAAACCCCTGTATTATGTATTTTAATTATTTTACGTTTGTTGACCAGGTTGTATTATGGTCATTTTGTATGAAAAACTGAACTTAGTTTGAGGATGAGGTGCAATACTTTAATGTACCGACTTTGAAACTAAGAAAGAATGTCTGAGACAGGGTAACATAACACAATATCAATTAGTAGACAATTTAGAAACAATTATTATAATCTTTAGCCCTGACACTGACTATTCCTTTTGCGTGGCACCAATAAGTATAGATAGCCTATATAGATAGGCATGCACGCGAAGGTCATAGGTCGATCGAAGAAACAAAAAAAAAAAGAATAAGAGAAATATGATCAGTTCATAAGATTACTAAAATATGCTACAACACACAAAGGAAAGGACTCATAACTTTCTAGCACACCTAACCGGCTTGAGACCGGATAGCAAAAGAAGTCGGAAAAATGGACAGTAAAAAACAAAACCTAAAGACAGTCGCGCGTGTGTATGTGTGTGTGCGTGTGTGTGACCGAAACCGATCCTTTGATTAGCTTATTATGTGTGGCCCGTTAATTAGGTTTGCTCGCATTCTGCATTTGGCCGCATTCGTCCCGAAACCAAACATAGCATTAGACGACTGGACAGCGATTTTCTTCTGTTTATTTATATGCATATATATATGTAAGCCATCTGGACAGCGTTGAGTAAGCATCCGTACTATGTATGTGTACTGTTTTGCAATACGTTTATTTAATTTTGTATTGGGTTAGGGAAGACGTTAATTATTGGATGAGCCATTAACGCACCGTTTATTGCATTTCTTGTTAAAAACTCATGGTTGTATCAAACCATACACCAACTTTTTTTGGTTTTGTAATATATAAACAGCGTCTGTACACGATTTCTGCTTGCATGAATTAATCGTTCGAATTAAAATGGGCACGCTTCAGAAATGTATGAGACAGCACTAAACAGTAAAACAAATATTGAATCTAACGACCCGATGTTGATTGATTTCATTTCTGCCGTGTTTAAATATTAGCTAATGAAATGACCAAGCAGCACACGGAGCCATCTGTTCCAGCTTGCAGACTACTAAGCGGGCCGGTTGAACTCATTCCTTTTCATCTCTTTTCCTTTTCTCATTTTCTCAAACAGAAATGTAAACCTGCCCTTCCTCGTCGGGACAGTCGAAGAACATCAGATGAAACGGAGCTGCTGCTACAATTTGTACACTATCAGGTTTGTAAACAGTAACCGGCGCTTCCGAATCTGGCCCGTGGACAAGAGACTGTACTGGAATAGCAGATCGAACCGGGTGTACAGGTCATCACTCCCCACCCAAGCAGCTTTTAATATGAATTATTAAAATGATGTAATAGATCCGGAAAGTGGGTTTGGCTTAACTATTTTGCTGTGCTGTGCTAGCACACCTAACCGTACAGTAGCGCGCAGTAGCAGTGAACCAACAGGCAGGATAATTGAAAATGGCACCGAGTCAGAAGGTGACGAAAAAATGGGAAATATTTGCCGGCCGGAACAAGTTCTTCTGCGACGGATATCTGATGACGGCACCAAACTCGGGTGTCTTTTACTTTACGGTCATACTGATTACCGCTACCAGTGGACTGTTTTTCGTGTTCGAGTAAGTAGCCTTCTCGCCAGTGAGTATCGTTTACCTTTGCATTACAGCCTCTTTCGATCGCTTCTCATTGCAGCTGTCCATTTTTGGCACAACGCATCACGCCCGCCATCCCGATCATCGGCGGGATCCTCTTCGTTTTCACGCTAAGCTCCCTCTTCCGCACAGCCTTCAGCGATCCGGGCATTATTCCGCGTGCATCGCAGGACGAGGCGGCCTATATCGAGAAGCAGATCGAGGTGCCGAACTCGCTCAACAGCCCCACCTACCGGCCGCCGCCCCGCACGAAGGAGGTGTTCGTGAAGGGTCAAACGGTGAAGCTCAAGTATTGCTTTACGTGCAAAATCTTTCGCCCACCGCGGGCCTCCCACTGCAGCTTATGTGATAATTGCGTTGATCGGTTCGATCATCACTGTCCGTGGGTGCGTATCTCTGTGCCAACAGTGGTTGGTGGAGTTTTACAAACGAACCTTACACGAACCAGCATTTTTCCTGTATTTGCAGGTGGGCAATTGCGTTGGCAAGCGAAACTATCGGTTCTTCTACATGTTTATTGTCTCGTTGGCGTTCCTAGCAGTATTCATATTCTCGTGCACAACGACTCACATAGTAATGTGTACGTATGCCACCTTCGTTAAGGATGGGTCGTATGGTTGTCGATCGACACTTATGATGTTTTCCCTATGCCCTATTACCCGATTACAGTATTAAAGGAAGACAACCAGTTCATTGACGTCGTCAAGCGGACTCCTTCCAGTGTGATAATAGCGATAATTTGTTTCTGTTCTGTGTGGTCCGTTATCGGGTTGGCTGGATTTCACACGTATCTTACTACAAGTGATCAAACAACGAATGAAGATGTAGGTATCTAGGAAACAGATGCCGACGCATCCCCTGCACACTTCCCACTTTGTAATGCAAATATCATTCCCTTACAACGCCATCCCCATTACAGATAAAAGGTTCATTCAGCTCGAAGGGTGGCCAGCAGGCAATAAACCCGTACTCGCAGGGAAACATTTGCCTAAACTGTTTCCACATTCTGTGCGGCCCAATAACACCGTCGCTAATTGATCGGTAAGACACACAGCACACCATCATTCGGGCGTCCGTTGTCACCGTTGTCAGGTTGAGTGGATGCGGAATGTTTTTGTTCATTGTTTCTGATGGGTTTTTTTTAGGCGCGGTGTCGTTACGGACGAGTATCGGACGCAAATGCAGGCGACAGAGAAGTACAACAGTGCCACTGTTCCACCGTTGGTTGTGATGCAACCGGGAATGGATACGCTCAATAAGCATTACAGTATGGAGGTAAGCAAGATTATTCGATATTTTAGAGAAGTGTTTGTAGTTCAGATGGACATAGGTATTACAGAGTTTTCCAGGAGTTCTCACAGCTGTGGGACACTTTATTGACTCTTTCTTAGATGAAATGACCTTACAGGTTTTTCCAAGTCACTTACAAATGTAAACATTGTTATTCACTGCAAGCAAAATTCCACATCGATCTGGCTTTTCATTTCCATCACAATAATTTTTAATTTCAACAGCATGATTTGCAACACGACTCAAGCTGGATTGAGTTTGACAGTTCTTTGTTATCTGTTGAAAATCATGTGTTGAAACTGAAATTTCATTTTGAAACAAATAAACCATTTGATAGCTGTTGAAAAACATCTTGGATGCGGTGAAGAACAATGTTTACATTCGAAACTGACTTGGAAAACCCTGTATCTTGCTTAACCCTGTAACCGGGCCAAATTAACTAGTTATTGTACAAATTTTGTTGACACGCGACTTCAAAACCCCGGTGAAAAAACGATGGTAGTAGCTCGTTGAAGTGTTGAAAATCATGTTGGCGAAACTGAAAATTATTTTGATGGAAATGAAATATCAGATCGACGTGGAATAACATTTTGGGCGCGAGGAATAAAATCGTTTACATTAGAAACTGCCTTGCAAAACTCAGTAATGTAATGGGAATTGGACTCAATATATTATATATTATACCTTATTGGACAAATTCAACAGGAATTTCCAAGCAGCCTGTCCAAAAATGCTCTAAGAGGCGAATGAGGCCAAATGGCTCAAAGTCTCTATAAAAATAAAGAAAAAAAGGCATTATTTGCAATAGAGTCCAAATACCATCATATGAAGATAAGAAAGTGTCAAAGAAGTGTCCCAATTCATAGAAAACACTGTATAGTAAACAGTCAAACAATATAGTAAACATTCGAACATATGATGATAGCTTCGGAGCTATGATGGACTTTGGAATAATTCATCAAATAATCACATAATAACAGTATATTGTCGCTCTTTGACAATTAAGTTTAACTAACAAAGTTATTACTTTGCCAAAAAGGTCTCAAATCACGGACATAGTCTATCCAATAGTGTCCTATTAGTCGATGCGTTGACGGTAGGACGGTAGGAAGCATCAAATGTTTTGAACCACTCATACCAGTATGGCATCCGAGATATGAATTGTATTAGAACTGCAAAATTGTACAAATATTACCAGCTTTTGTTAAACCCTTGTTTGACAATTGTTGTCAATGATTTAAGTAATTTATTGTGTCGCTCAATTTGAAAAAAAAAAATCCTTATGCAAACGTTCAATGTTCCTTTTGTTCGCCTGTTTTAGCATGAATTGCAAAACGCATCGAACGGTGGTGGCGTTGGTGGAACCGGCGTGTACCGGCAGCGTAGCTACGATAACTTACAAAACGGTAAGTCGACCTCACCAGTTTCTTCAGTTAGCAGCGGTGCTATCACTAACCTAAACCATCTGAATGTAACTAACTCAAACCATGCAACGGCAGCCACTGCTAATGCTGCTAGTGCTGCGACTAAAACGAACCTAAACAACCATCCTCCACCACTGAACCATCTGCAACTATCATCACAATCTCCATCACAATATAATAATTTATCCTTGTCTTACGTGAACCTTTCGCCAAACCAACCGCAACCGCAACTTTACCACCATTCCGCGAATTGCAATCTTCTCAATCTCACTCACTCGCATAACACTCCCAACAACAATACCAACAACCGCGCGTCCTCTAACAACGCGTCCTTTCGCAATCGCCACCCCCACCACCACCACCAACAACAACAACAACAAAACCAACTGCTGGCACCATCCACGCCCACCAACATCCTGAATAATGCAACCAATTACGCGACATTCGAACGGGCTGCTCCGACCGTCGATCCGCTGGGATACGATCATTCGCCCTGTACGGCGACGGTATCGCTTCAATCGCTGCTACTGCCCTCGAACCACAACCATCGGTCGGAATCGCCAGTTCCGATACCGACCAACTTCAAGTACTTTGCACCGCAGTCCAAGTATAGTGCTAGCGGGGTCAGCATAGCCAACGGTGCTGCCGGTGGCGGAGCGTACTGCTACAGCGACCAGAGCCAGCTGCTTGGATCGTCGCTCGGTGGAGGAATCTCGCCCTCCACGGTGCTTCTGCGTGGAGGTGGCGGCACGGGAACAATGCCGCTGCTGAAAAGTCAGTCCGAATTTCTTCACAACACACAGCACCAACCGCAGCATCCTTTAACGCCCAGCGCAGGGACCAGCGTTTCGCAGCAGCATCTGCTGCAGCAGCAGAAGGCGGCGCATCCGCTGCACACAATGAGCCTCAACATGACGCTTCCGCGCTATCCGTACCATCGTAACCGTGCGATCGGCATCCGCAAGTCTTCGCACGATCTGCAATTGCCGATCTATCAGCATCACCCCCTGGAGGATGGCAAGCAAACGAATGGGCTCGCTCATGGTGGAGGCGCCTACAGCGCAGGGCTCTACTGTTTGGGCAATCTGGGTCCGGGTGGAAACAGCACGAACAGTCTGAACAATCACTTCAACCCGGCCGCAGCTCCTGGCGCCGCCCCCATCGTGATACCGTACAGCAACGGGCTGATGCTGAAGAATTCGTCGGCCTCGTCTTCGTCGTCCGGTGGCTCTTCCTCGTCCGCCTCGGCCTCGACCGCTACCATATCGTCCAACTCGACGTCCTCCGCTACCTCGTCGCTGGATCGACGGTGCCGAAGCAATCTGCTCCCGTCCGGTTCGGGGTCCGGCTCCTATCTTGCCAGTTACGATACGATCACTACGCTCTCTGATCAGCAGCAGCAGCAGCGCCAAAACGTTGCCCCACACACCTGCCCCAACAGCCCACGGACAATCCGGTGCGGCAGTCCCAGCTGCAGCAGTGAGCTTGATCCGATGCTACACTCGAAGGGTAGCGGTGGGGGTAAGCAGCACGGAAGCGGGGGATACCATCGACATAGACACCACCAGCAGCAAGCAGCAGGCGGAGGAGGAGGAGGAGGATATGCGAAATTCTACCGCAAGCCATCCTATCAAATGAAATCGTCATCCTCGCCGACGCCACCGATGGTGCTGCCGTCGCCCCTGGCCGGGCCCGCATTCGGTAGCGGTGGACCGGGAGGAACCAATCCCGTTTCCCCGGCCCTCTCGTTTAGCCAGTTTAGTCCCAGCTTCTGGAGCGCAAACACGTGCGTTTCGTCGAGCAATCGGAGCAGCATGCTCAGCACGGCCAGCACGCTGGGCGGCAGCAGCACGCCGTACATCGACTGTACCAACCACCACGGTCTGATGAATGGTAGTGAGGGTGGTGGAAGTGGTGTTGGTGCCGGTGGCAGCGGTGGTGGAATGGGCGGCCAAGGAACAGTAGCAGGAGGTGGAGGAGGAGTAGGAGTAGGAGGAGGAATGGGAAGCAGTGCCGGTAATAACAGTCCGTACGTACAGCGGCGTGGCGGAAGCGATAAGCAGCGCTTCTCAAACGTTTTCGAGTATCAGTTTAACAATTTCGATCTCAACTCGATACACGAGGATGCTACGAACGAAACCTAGCATATACTACATTTTTAGTTTTGTAATTTTTTATAATTTCACAATACAGTCTTCACTCCACATCTCTCTGCCACCTCATTGTCACTACTACTACTACTCACTCCCCCTGCTCGTTATGAACTATTCGATCCGGTCACTAATTACACACACGTCTGGTGCAAAGTGCGAATGTGCACCACGGTAATGGCATATCACGGTGCTTCGAAGCAAAACTGCTGGTTCTTGATTTTATCCCTTTTTTGTGCAGCTTTCTTGCAGCGGTTTAAATTTTTTATTATTGTTTTGTTTTTCAAGGGTATTTTTTGTTTCGCTTTAGCGTGGTTTTTGTTTTGGTTTTGGGATTGCACATTCTTGGTTGCCCTCTGGGTTTGCTCTGTGATCTGTGCAAATGGTGTTTTTTGTTGTTGTGATTGCAGTATGGTTTTATGCCAAGAACAAACACAGTCTCTCCATAGTTATTTAGCTAAACGTATCTTTTGAATTGCAAATATTGTATTATCGGTTGCAAATGGACGTTGAAGTAGCTTTCAAGATGAAGTAAATCATAGAGTAATGATGATGTAGCAAATGTTGTCTTGATACTACGCACCGTACGGGGTGAGAGTTGTTTTTTTCTCATTTTAATTATTCAAATTCTACACCTGAGATAATATAAACTATAGCAAATATACATTTTTTATATCAACTCATAGACATTTAAACCGCATTCAAAATAGGCATAAAGATTTAGAAAATGTGAAGAAAAAATTACAAAAATCCTAAAAATGTACCAATCGTTCGAACATTCTAGCAGCATTCTGCGCTATTGAGCAGCTTCTTAAATAATAGTTCTTATTTCCTGCTCGAAAAATGTTAGCCAGTTGTTGTGCGTTACCAGCAGAAATTACTAATATTGGGCATAATAGCGAAGTGGGTTTTAACACAACAAAAAGTAGCAAACATGTTCCAGAGAGAGTAATTCCTAGTTACTTCTGCTTGATTTTGAGTGCATTGCTTCGTTTGCTAGTTAGCTAAACTCCATGAACATCAACACCATTTGTGTCAAGTGTATCGTAGTACACAAGACAAGATCATTCAACAAAGTTGTTAATGTTTATGATTCGTGCTTATCGTTTGCATCGTATTTCATTATTTTGAGCAGGAACCAAATTTGCAGAAGATCACATCTGTTGATTTATCCGTTTCCACTACACGATTTACTACATCGTTTGCTCTGAAAGAGAAACAAGCAAATCCCGTTGTTGTATAGTTGTGATACGAAAACCAAAGGTTTAATGCGCCATTTAAGCGTGGCAGAGTTGTGTAGGGTAAATACACAAGTTAAATAAATAGTGTGAAAAATCCTTCAAAAGGAATATAACCAAAAAACCTGACCATTGTTAAAGAGATCTTCCAGCCACATTTTAGCCACAGTTGTTGTTGATTTTACGTTTTTTGAAACATTTATGAATTGCCTTATTCTACAGCGAAATTTACCACAATTTGTATGTTACATTCTGGTGCAAAATGCAAACACATGGTACATGTGTGCCGCTTGTATTAATATTTTCTTACTACAGAAACTATTTTATTTTTAATTTCGATTGAAACAATAAAAAGATGAACAACAATTATAATTTGAATTCAATGTTAGAAGCCATGTTTTCTTAGAACAAGTTTGGCAAACCAGATATAAAGGATTCACATTTAGCCAGTTATCTTACTAAAATGTTACAAAGGAAAAGAAAATGGCATCAAGACAGTTATCCCGGACAGGACAGGAAAACCCCAAATAATACAATCAATACTAGAAAGAAGGAAGTGTATCATCTTTAGTAAAGTTATCTTTTTTTAATAGAAATATGTAAGAAAAGACAAAACAAGTAGTAAAACTTATATTTGATAGTTATAAAAAAAGAGAGGAAACATATACAGTACAGTGTCGGAGGAATATGCGATGCGTCTTGTCGACTAGCAATTGGTTGAGGATTCATTTTCTCGCTGTGGGTCACAATTGGAACAACCCCATTCAAATCTAAACACTTTTCTTTACTTTCGCTCTCTCACTTTGCGCCGAGCCTATATTTACCTACTAACCGTGCCGTGCCGGTACCAGTGTTTTGCGTGTGTTGCGTTGGGTATCGGTGAGTGTTGTTACGTATTTTCTAAAGCCAAATCGATTCACTCAACCAAATGTACTCCCTTTCTTTTGAGTATTTTTGGCAATCTACTACTTCTTCTCCCTTTTTTTTCTATCCCAAGTTATCAAATTTTCAACTCTGTTTCATTTATCTTGTTTACTTTTTGTCCATCAATTGCTTCCATTTGCGTTTTTATTTTTGTGCTGATCCGCTGCCGAGCTCTAGAATGTACTGTATTGACTTGTACCTATCTTAACGAGAAATAATTCGGCGCTTATTTTTCCATCTTGTATTTTCCGATAGGATGTAGAAACATTTTGTTCACTATTCCTGTTTTGCTCCTGTTCAGTTTTTTCTTCTTTTTTTTCAATAATTTTGTTGCCAAATCCCATTACAGGCGGTTTAGTTTTGTGTTTAGCTTTTTTCACTTTTATTTGTGATTTTTTTTTTCTAAAAACTAGAAACTTTTTCTTGTTTCACGGTAAAAGTACACTACTATTGCATTAATTATTCTAAGAAAATTAGTTTTACAGTATTATAGCACATGACGAAAAGAAAGATAAAAGATTGAAAATTATATTTAATTTAAATTAAACAAAACAACAACAACAAATACTCACATTACAAATCGTTTTCATTGATTACCAAAACGAACCATTATACTCATTTAAACATCCTAACCTATGTACTACTAATGTGCTACTAACAATGCAACTAAACCCCGTCAGTAAATTGTAAACAAATCTACTAACATAACCGCTGGTATACTGAATGTGTTTTGTTACATAGTGTTACGTAGCGATAAGTTGTTAGATTTTATTAATGCTTCCTTTCCGCAGCTAGATTAAGTTTTGGTTAATTTTATGCAACTCTTTCCCCTGCGAAACGGTTGTCTTGTTTGTAAGTCACAAATTCGATGCATTGGCTTTGCAAAAAAAGAGCATATTTGCATTGCATTTATTATGCAACGAAATTCGAACTGGAGTTTTCCTGCTCTGTAATGATTGGTTGCATGTGTTTAATTCCCTTTATTCGCTCGTTCGCTCGTTCGTTCGTTTAATTCGTTTGTAACCTGCCGCTTAGTAACCCATATTGGTACCCATTTACTTTGTAATTATTGTTTCGCTATCTTTACTGACTAGCAACTATTGCTAAACAATGTGTTGAGTATTATGGGCGCCATTGTTTATCATTGTTCGTTCTTTTTCCTTGTTACAGATAAATCCAACAGTGTGGCGCATTTGGTCGAAAACGAGGCGCCCCTATCAACGACCGGGAATGTTTCGATCTTATCGGGTGGTGCCGGCGGTGGCTTAGAAGATACCACCACCACCACCGTTCTGCTCGACGAGGACGGCATGGAGCTCGAAACGAGAGGCATGGGTGGTGGTCCATCGATGGACGACTCCAGCAATCAGCTGACGGGCAGCTACACGAACCTGTTCCGCGACTCGATGAGCAACGGTGTAGCGAACGGACCGAGCGGTGGAGGGCAGCCGGGAAAGCCCAACAATAGCTATCATCATCATTCCAGCATGATGATGAGCGAGTGCGACAAAATACAGAGTGCCGATGAGATTATCAACGTTAGTGAGCTGATGATGGTGTGCAGCGTGAGCGGTCACGAAAATGTGTACAGCAATGTGCCGCCCGCTCAAATCTCGCCGTCCGGATCGGCGGTCGGTTTGCTGGCGTCGCCCAAGCGGGCCAGCGTGGGCAGCAGCAATGTGTCGGGCGTCGTGGACGTTTCCAGCTCGACCGTCGGGCCCGGTGGCTATCAGCACGTATACTCGAACGTAACTAGCCCGTGCGGGCCGGCCGCTGCCGAACAGCTGCCCACCGGGGTGTCTACGGGGACGGGAGGGATCAGCGGTAGCCAGCAGCAGCAGCAGCATATTCATCCTGCACTCGGAAACGGCAAACACCATCAGCAGCAGCAGCATCATCATCATCCTCATCATCCTCATCATCAGCTAGCATTAGACGATCCATCACAGCTGCTCAGCTCTACGTTCATTAGCAACGATCTCGATCTGGACGATCCGGTGCTGTCCAGCTCCTTCGCCACGGCGACCAAAAGCACCGCCAACACGATGACAAAACTGCACCCACCACCAGCACCGTCCTCAGCCGCTGGTGGGCCGATGGTGGCCGCACAGCAACAGCATCTAAAGCAACCCCAAGCAATGATTACCACGATCGAGATGAAGAACGTCATCAAAACGCTCGACCCGAATGTGATCATACAACAGCAGGCGTCGTCGAATGGTTCGAGTGGGGCGACAGCGGCCGTCTCCTCCTCGGCTAATGTGATCGATAGCAATGGAGGCATCGCATCCATGCACAACAACACCACCACCACCAACAACAACAACAGTCACACCGAGTCGCCGATGTTTATTTCACCGAGTGCCAGCCGGATGCGGCTGCTGCAGGAATCGACGATGATCGATACAGCGCTCGATCTGGACAGCTTGGACGGTTCGATCGGCAACCACTCCCAGTCCTGCCTGGTGAAGACGGCCATCGTGTAGTAAAGAGCGAGGGGAGGAGTCGGGGTGGGGAGGGGGGCTCCATGAACAAACCCGTTCCAAAGATACATTCCGATGTGTACTAGATGCGTGTTCGTGTGTTAACGGGCTACAGGCGACAATTTGACAGTCTTCTAGTGAACAGGAACATAGAAGCAGCATTGGCGAGATAGTTGCCTCAAGGAAACGACACAAACATAGCGGTAAGAGTGTGTAGGATACGCCAAACGACTATTCCGTGTAGAAAAAAACAACAACCGTCAGGGAAACCTCAACCCGCCAAACCGTTTCCTCCGCCAGTGTGCATATTAGAGCTAGACAACCCTCTTCGCCAGTGTACACACACACACACACATACACACAAACACATCCCGGGGTACTAGATGAGTCATGACGCGGCAGGAACGATATGATAGAGAAAATTCAAATGATAGACCTATCCAATTAGCGTAACACGTGCAAAAAGAAAAAAAAAAACAATAATTCTATGCACTATTCCTTTACTGTGTGGTTGTTTGGACACTTAACACCTTTTTTTCCCAGCCCGTGGTTTCGTTTTGTTGTGCTTTTTTTGCAAAGTTTATGTTGCTCCTTGTTGTTGTGGTGTGGTTGCGCGCTTATGCTACAATTATATTACACGGAAAACCGGCCGGCAGAGAGATACACAGACCGAACGAACAAAAAGGTGATAGGATTCGATGGCACCGGGCGAGATGAATTTGAACCGATTGCTAGAGTGATAGAAGACAACGACAGCGATTGCGATCGCAGAATAAAGGAAGCGTGGCGTGTTTAACTGCTTTACGACACTAATACATAGGATGTATATTTTTTTCTTGTCTGTTAATATATGTAAATGAGACGATGGTGGAAGAATTCGATTGCAAAACGACGCTACGGGATCAATTTCCGTACTGACCGGGGAGGGTAATATACAAGTTTGTTGACCGATTTGTGTTGCCAATGCCACAATTGTTACTTGCGACACAGAGAAAGGATGGCTGATAGGGGGGAATCGAATCAGGTGAGGAAGCTAGGGAGAGTACTGTATGCAGATTGAATGAGAGATCCGCGTATGTTCAACGATGATGATGAGGTTTATGCGGTTTGATCGTAAAGTAAAGTAAATAAACAATTGTACAGAATAACGTTACTTCATCGATAACATATTTTATTATTATACACCTCACTCATGTTTCTGCTTTCGCGACGATAATTTCTACGATTTTTTTGCCGGTTTTTCTTCTTTTCCTTTTTTTTCGTAAATGTACACATTTTGCAGCTACGGTGAAGTGTTTGTGCAGCATATGGTAATCACTACATAACTCGCGAGACGCAAACGCAACCAAATTGACTGTTAGAGTGGTTCCACTGTTTGGATAAAGGGGCAATGTCTGCAACCCGTTTGTGGATTAGTTTAAAATTGCATTATTTACCGCACATTGCCTCTACACCCTTCTTTATTGTCGTTCGGACCGCTCTCTCTCCACGAGGGGTGTTTTTTTCGTATTTAGCTTGTATTAGTCTTGTTTGTCACTGCATTGATAACTTCTACATACACTTCTACATATTCTGCCTATTTTTTCTGCCATCACTTTACGTTTTTCGCATTACTTCGCTTTCGCCTACGGTTCGCCATTTCGCTGAAGCTTATGTATAATCGTTATTAAATACTTATCTACTATCTCGTGCCTCCATATTTCAGCGATCTTACTCTCAGGCATTAAGCGATCGCGCACGTGCAACAAGCACGCACCGAAAGCATAACTTTGCGCTGCTAAACTACATTACAGAAGAGTGGTTCCTTGATGATGGTGGTGTACCCGCGTGCACTACCCGATTGGATGACCCTGGACTTGACTCTATGCAGTGAAACGTAATACAATATTGTTAAGCAAAACCAAGGAAAACAAGAAATTGCATTTAAACAATCGCATGGTGCATTCGGAGCCGCACTGCCTGCGTTCTCTTGAGCAATCGTTGGCGTTGTGTGTGAGTGAGTATGTGTGGTTGTGTCTCGGTTTACTCTTACACAAGAACAGCACTAAAACATCTAAATCCGTAACGTAAACGTCTTTCCTGAGTTCGGTTGCGTCTCCACAGTGCGCTAAACGCAACTAAGGATAGTGTCTAATGTCTAACAGAACAAAAATGTCACACATCATCGAATACCGTTGTCGCATTAGGAACTAAAAACAATCTCGATAGTCTGACAATACAGAAGTGTAAGTACATGAGTTCAGTGCCAGTGCCATATTATTGTGGGCGCG
The DNA here is from genome assembly GCF_943734735.2 of Anopheles gambiae. NCBI lineage: Eukaryota > Metazoa > Arthropoda > Insecta > Diptera > Culicidae > Anopheles > Anopheles gambiae. The sequence continues at coordinate 79,164,435 of NC_064601.1, forward strand.
TGTGAATTTCGCAAAAAATACCAATCCTCTTCCTCTGTCATGCTGCGTGTTTTGCCAATTTACGTTTATGATGTGCAAATCCGCGCGGATACCTAATCCTTTTTCTTATCATCTAACTAAGCTATAAGTAATCCCGTATAATATGGTCGTGATGAAGCATAATATTGCATTATTCGAATACAATAGCAAACCCAACATGGTAAACTGTTTTCTGTTTCCGTCTTCTCTCCGTCGTTGAAAGGAACTTTCTTTTTTTTTCAATTTGTCTCTAACCGACGCTGGGCGCGAAGCTGCTGCAACTGGGTGTGGGGATGGGGCTACTAACACTACAAATACGGATGTACGCGCACACGATGCATGCAAAGCGTTCTCTACATTTCGCGGGAGCTCGTTTCTGACTCGTTTTTGAGCTGTCATTAAACGCGTTTAAGCACTTGCTGAGAGACACTGGAAGACAAGTCCTCGTGGGGTGGAAGTTCCATTGGAGTTCCATGCCGGACCTCCAGATGAATGGATGGGGGGAGTGTGGTGGGTTGGAAAATGAAGACAACGTCGTGACAATCTCGTCTACAGTAGTACACCGGCAGCCGCCCGCGATGTGAGGTCCACACACGGGTGAACGCCTAATATCAGTGGTTCAGGATGAGCACCATCTCGTCGTAGATCGCGAAGTAGAACGCGGACATGAAGCACGCCTTCAGCAGCGCCGGATACAGCCCCTTGTACAGCCCAATCGCGCCCTCCTGCTTGGCGATGTTGTACAGACAGTTGAACATGTTATCACACACAAAGTGCCGCCCGTACGTCTGGCGGCTCTTGGCGAAGCCCTGTATCTGCAGCCGCTTCTTGGCGAGATCGAGCGGGTACACCAGCAGCTTGGTGCAGAGGCCGGCCATCCCGCCGCAGATGAACAGCTCGATCGCCGGCAGCGTCTCGCTCGCGCTAATGTTGAAGTACTGCCGGAACATGCTGCCGAAGATGTTGTAAAACATGAACTGGCCGCCGGTGAGCGGCGCGATCTGCAGCACGCTCGGGCCGAGCCCCCGGTACAGCCCGCGCACGCCCTCGTGCCGGTAGATGAGCTTCAGGCCCTGCACCGAGCTGCGGTACCCCCGGCCGGGATCCTGCGAGATGAGCCGCGTGCGCACCACGTCCAGCGGCAGCGTAATGACGGTTGCGAAAGTGCCGCTCAGTGCACCGCACACAAAGTTCCGTCCGCTCTGGTGCCGCTCGAACGTGTCGACCGTGCGCAGCAGATGGTTGAACCGCTCGTACGAGGAGAACTGCGCCACGCCGTAAATGATCGACAGGACCTGGGCCGGATTGTGGCCCTTCCAGAACGCCCGCAGCCCTTCCTCCCGGTACACCAGGCGGGTCGACTGCACGATCGTGCGGTACTTGGACGTGACGTGCTGCTCGCTCAGCGGCTCCACCTGCAGCTGGAACCGGATCTTCAGCACATCGAGTGGCTGACAGATGAAGCGCGTGATGCACCCGGCAAAGCCACCTGCGATGCCCGAGTTCGATGAGGTGTCGTTCTTTTCGCGATCCATTCTGTTTTGCCTCTCTCTTTCTCTCTGCTTCTTCTTTTGCCTGCTTTCGTTTGCGTTTTTGTCACAGTGGAGCAACAAGCCACAGAGGGAAGGGGGCAGCACTCAATTGTCGAAAACAAAAGTTCAATCGCACCAAGGACACATTTCAAAATGATGCCTACACCCGATTAGACGTTATGGACTGTTTTTTTTTGCTCTTTCACGCCTGCAAACGCACAAATAAACGTCCAACTGTTGCGTACACGCACCTTGTGGCCTTCCTCCTCGCTACAATCTATCTAAGCACCGTCAAACACACACACACTCGCACATGCACGCACACATACAAGTACACATTCCAAATTCCGGACGCGGTTGGATCGGGAACACCAAGGCCGAATTTTCACACACCAAAATCGAAGCTGTTATATCACCATCTGAGCACCTTGTTTTTCACGTTCGCCTCGGTTGTGTGCTCTGTCGGTCACAGTCCGTGCGCGGTGGTCGCAGTTCGCTTGCGAGGTTAGAATTTAGATACACTGCCACTGCTGTGTTATTGTCCATCGACCGCGTCATCACTGTGAGCCACCGTCGCCGGCGTCACCTGAGCCGCCGAACTTTCGTATGTAGCAGGGACGCCAACAAATCAGGGGGAACCGTAGCGACCACCTCGCCGACCCTTCCATTCCACGGGACGAACGTTGACCGAATTTACGCGCTTCACGTGTGGGTCGTTTTCGTTTTCGTTCGGGATTACCGTTGGTGGTGTTGGTGGACGGTATTGCGCTTTGTTTTGCCTTCACGCTTATCGAGACTCACCGTTTGAAGGGTGCGCTCGGGCTGTTGTGCGCGATCGTCGCTCGGCTGCCACTGCCACCCATCCACGCGGCTCCACTCTCCTGCATATCATCGATTTGAGTGAGTGTTTAGGGTTTGATGAGCTTTTTTTGGTCCTATTCTCCTTCTCTTTCTCGACTTGCTCGCCGCTACAATGTCTACAATGTCGCTTAAGAAAGTGCCTTTACACGGCTACCATCATCATCATCATCATCATCATCATCATCAGTGGGGCCGTTGTGGGGGGGTAAAGGGAAGATGTCCTTCAGTAAACGGCGTGCGGTAATATGTTCACCCCCTCTTTTCGTCACCTACACCCGCCGTTCAAGGCTGCGCCATCTTTGCACCCTAAAAAAGCACACAACAAAATAAAAAGACGAGATAAGTGGGTCTATCGATAATAATTGTTCACAAAAATCGAAACCTTTTCTGTTCGCACTCGCACACTTCCGATGGCGTAGGATTACTGCTCGTGACTGTTTGATTGGTCGCAGTTGCTACAAAACACACAACGAACCACAACAACAGCAGCAGCGGCAACAGCACACGCCGCCTACGTCGGTACCAAAAACAATCTACACCATGTGCTTCGCTATAAATAGCACGCCGAGTCTATTTTCACACACCGTCAGCCCAATTGCGTGGTTCACGTTCTCACAGCCCGACGACGACGACGACGACACAACACACTGCCTCGGTGTGACATAAGCGCCAGGCCGGTGCTGCAGGCCGAAAAACTACACCATGTAAACAAACAACACTACCAGCAACGGGGGAAAAGAAAGGCTTCTCTTTCGCAGGCGAAGGGCGTACGTGTTTACGTAAACGTGCACACAACACCGCGGCCGTCCCATATATCCCTTCCCATAGGCACACACGCGTACTGCGCTTACCTTGAGAATGTGTGTCTCCTTCTTCCGAAACTAACGTGCAGCCGATGGGGTTTCGAACCACGCAGCAAGGTTGCGGTCAAGCTAATGTGCAACGGAGTGAGGGCAGACAGACAGTACCACACCACCGCGATCTGCGTTTCGGTGCTTTGCCTCTGTAATACAAGCGCACACGCGAGCGAATGTAAGCAAGTGTGTGTGTGCGCTTCGTAGATAGCGGGAAGCTGCGATGCTGTGCTGTGCGCGGCTGCTTCATTTGTTTACGTGCTGCTGGTCTGTTTTGACAGCTGACGGTGAAACAGCTGACGTCTTGTCTTCGCAGCAATTTCGGTTTTATTCAAATCGTTCCTCCGCGAAGAGCGATTTTAATTAATTACAAAAACCACATTTAAACACGAAAAAACAAGAAATACTCTTTATTGCTTACGATCTAATGGTCGACAGACCATTCGGTACAGGACACGAGCATGGATGTTCTGTTGAATAACGAACCAGTGATTGGCTGCCATCAACGACTTCTTTTTAAAAACATTTTTTAGTTGCTATACAATCTATTTTGTGCGGTTTTCCTGCCTTGAACGCACAATCATGTGTTTTAAAAGAGTTTTAAAACCTAAATAATTAGCAAAAAGAGTCATAAGTTACGTTATGTAGTATTTTGTTTAATCTTTTTTTTACGATTGCCATTGAATCAATGCTCCTGGCCCGACCGGTCCGAACCAGGTCTCAGGCAGGATATCGTTCTGTCCGTTACGGCTACTCGAACGAAATCTGTCGCTTCGCTTTCATGATGCTCGAGTTGGCCGCACCACCGACCAGCAGTTTGTTGCCCACATTCCCACCTCCTCCTACGCCCCCAATGAGGCTCAAACTCTTGTCCATCCTGTACGGACTGAGGTTTTTCTGGTCCTTGCCCGAGAAGAGCAGCTGCTTTTTGGTGGAGCGCTGGCGCAGCTCGCTGTCCACGTTTTCGCGCAACGCGGTAGAGGAGCTCAGGCTGCCAACGATACTTGCACCCAGCAGCCCCACCGTATTCACGCTGCCCGTCGATGCTGCCGGCTTAAGATGTCCAACCGCCGCGCATCCGGCACCTGCTCCACCGCGCATGAAGCCGTTCGGTTGCGATAGCTGCGACAAACCGCCACCGAACGAGCTTCCCTGCGACAGTATGGAGCTTTGGCTCAGGAAGCTTTGGCTGGCGCTTAGCGAACAGTCGAAGGGAGACGTCGCATCGAAGGATGTCGTGCTGGCGGTTCGCTTGAGCCTTCGCAGCTCGTACTCTTCGGGCGCAATGTAGCCCTGCAGCTTCTGCATGTTGCGCGCGTTCGAGAGGCGTGTCTTCTCGCGGAAGTAAATCTCGTGCTCGCTCTTACCCTGAATCACCTCGTACACGTGCTTGTTTGCCAGTCTGTAGGAGAGGATGGAAATGGATTTGAGGTTAAATTTGAGGCCTGCTTCCCCACTGGTGCCGCTCCCGTTCGCTGACGTGCACTTACTTTAACATCTTTTCGCTCGTACTGCTGATGGTTTGATCGTTAAATTCTAGAAACAGCCTTTTCACTACCCGTGCCAGGATGGAGGCATGCTGTTTGAACAGTTCATGCTTGGTCGTGATCTGTTTGCTTTGCAGTGCTTGCGAGACAGCCCAAAGCAATTTCTGGAGAAAAAAACAAACAAACAAAACCATGCAATTAGTAATGCAAAATGCTCCACCGATGTGTTCACGCTGCCTTACCTTTTTGTGGTTTTCCGTCAGCACCGCCACTGGCCGTGGACCATCCTCCGAGCATATGTCCGAACTGGCACGAATCAGCGGTCTTCCGCCGACGATCGGTGCACACTCTACGGCCGACGCGGAAGGAAGGGTCATACTTTGCACACCCACACAGAAGCTTCTACTGCGAGCAAACTTGAGCGAACGAGGCGTCAAGTCTTCCTCCGTCAGTCCGGCCGCTTCCGTGCGCCGGATCTTCTCCGTCCGTTCACCCGACCGATCGGTTTCGCCGCTGTCCGTAATCGATGAGCGTCGCCGTTTGTTCGTGACCGTGCTGGAGGAGCTTGCTGCCGAGGCGGCCGGCGGGTTGCCTTTGTCTTCGGTTGCAGCTCCGCGAACGGGCGAAAACAACGAACGTTTCGATTTTAACACCCGTGCGTCGGAAAATAACGACCGCTCCAGTTGCTTGCTATTGCTGCCGGCCCGATCGTTCCGGGACGTGGCCGACGAGGTGCCACCGTTCTGTGGGCTGAGGAATAGGGCCCGTTTAGATGATTCGCGCGTTGCTGGCACATGCACCTGGGAGCACGATTTACCACCAGCAGCGTTGGTGCGAAGTAGGGAAAGCTTTTTCGCGGATGAGCCCGGCGTGCGGCGACGGGGAGACTTTTTTCCACCCGGCGTACGCCGTTTCGGTGTTTTAATTTTGTTTTTCCTACGATTGTCCGATTTTCTGCCAAAAGTTATTTGTTGGGGAGCAAAAAACTCAATGTTAGCTCATGCGTCTAGTAGGCGGCTTCAGAAAAAAAACACACACACACTTACTTGGGATCTAGTAGCACTTGTCTATTATTGCACACCCGGTGCGGATTCAGTCTTCTCAGCACGCCCGCATCGATCGTGCCCTTTCCGGCGCTAACGATGCTGCCGCCCCCCTTGCTGCCGCTGTTGTTAAGCAAACTTTCGGACGAAAATGTTGCTCTCCTTCTGGCCAGATGGCTCAGCCTTCTTCCGGGCGATTGATTTAACAGTCTGCAAATATTAGTGGGAGGTTAGTGTACCAAATAACGCCGATTCTTCTTCGCACTCAGGCGCGGATTACTTACTTTAGCCGTTGATTGCGTTTTTTCGCACTCGACTGTAGGACGGTCATGTTGAAGGAACAGCTCGTCTCGGCACTAATGTACCGTTCGATGTACTTTAAACCCAACAGCTCAATCGTTTCCGTAACGCCTGACCGGTTGTAGTGCAATCCGTGTGCCCGATGGTGCGTCAGTTCGGGCCACTTTAACGCAGCCAGTTCGTCCGTGGTGTGCGTCGGTTTCATCAGACACGGTTGCTGCTGCAGCTTTTCACCCGGTTCGCTGACCCCGGCGGCACTGTCATCCAATGGTTTTGTCGTGCCGGTCCGGAAACCATGCGTCACCAGCCACGGTTCAACGTTGTTACGATATATGGTAAGCATGGTGCCAATATCAATATCGGAATAGGTTAGCGCTGGCGGTGGTGGAATGCCGGCTAGAGACATTTGCATACGCTTCAACAGAATGCGATCAGTCCGGTCCACGCTGCTTTCGTTCGCACTTTCCATCTCTTTGATGCTTGCTCCGCTCGTGCGTGCCTGTGATCGGTGCAAGTAATCTTCGCATTCCCCCTGCCCACCACCATCTCCGTTCCTTTCTGATGCATTTTGTCTCTCCTCATCGTCGTTGCCGTCGTCGTCGTCGTCATTCTCATCGTCATCTTCGTCATCGTCCGCAAACAAATCCGGCGACTTTTCGTTATTATAATGGCTCAGCGAATTATTCTCCTTCGTCAACAGTTCGAACGATTCGTTGAGTTTTTCGTCGCGGATACGCGAGTCGTCGCTGCTTTTTCTGGCATCGGTCTCCAGCTCTGCTTCGTCCTTAGTGGATCGTTCCACCGTGTCCGCTGCTACCGTCCGGATCACGGCTAGGCTTTCCGCAGTTAATGGCTTTATTTTCCCATTAAAGGAAAGATCAAGATTGCCGGCCGGGTCAGCGTTTTTGCACGTTGGTTTCTCGTCTACACCGAGCATGTTGTCAACTGCATTGCAACTGTCGTCGGAGAGCAGCAAACCGGGCAAACGTTTCTTCTGGCTGGATCCTCTACGCTGCGTCGTACAATCGTTTGATTGTTGGTCAATACTACATTGTTCACCGCTAGGCATGACGTCGAGCGGAGTTTCAGCGCTGTTACTTTCGCAGCCGCTTATTGGCTACAGAGGGGAGACAAAACGAGGGGGAGAATATTATGCACAAAATCAGATACGATTGTTCCGGCGACCGGTGCGCCATCACATGTTGGGGGATACTTACTGTGGGCATGCCATCTAAAGAATTATTAGCGCTCAACCGCTGCTTGGTGATCATTATTGGTCGAAATTGAGCGTAAAGTGAATGTATGGCAATGGGACACAGGGAGGGGCAAAGGATCGCTAGCAATCACGTACAAGCAGTACACTCACAAACGCACCCGTTTAGCATAAAACCTATGCCAACGATTAACTCTGTCTCACCCTCATCGTCAATGCTCCATAATCCGCAACCAGTCCGGAATGTTGTGCCAGCCAGTCATTGGCTCTAATGCTAATCACTCATTTACCGAGACGATCCCGATCCGATCAACTTTACCATTAGGGTCGACGGAGTGCGTGCGCGCAATACCGTAAACGTCACTAAAACCGATGCTACCAGGGCGCGCGGGTTCGATTGCGCTAGTGTGGGTAAAGTTCTACGTCACACACACACACCCCCCGCGACGGGAAGTGGATCAAGCTTGTGTGAGCAGCGTAGGCAAAACGAGTGCCACTGCTCGATGGACCCACTGAAACTAACTTGTCTAGCACACGCACGTGGTCATCGCGTTTTGTTTGTTAAATTCAGCTGATGTTTAACTGGATTCTAAATCCAGCCGCCTAAATGGGAATAGAACGATAAAAGAATGCTACACCGTCGCGGCCATCTGCAGCTACAAACGTAAACACACTGACAGTGGAAGGGATTGTTAAGCGCAGCTTACACACAACACCAAGCCTCCCAGCAATTACGAGTGCTCATGTCAAACAATTTTAAATTTATTCACTTAAAAATAATCAACAGTATTATCTAAAATCAGACTTTTTTGACGATTTATGTTTAGTGTTGCTGTTAACAAACTTATTACATCATTATCTCTGCGGTAAAATCATTCAATCACTTGCTTGTTTCTTGTTTCCACAATCGTACCGATGTGCTTAATATGTGTGTAACCCGAGCTTATTCTGCAGCTGTTCTACTTTCGAACAGTTTTGTGGAAATTGGTATACCAAAGGTGCGAATGAGTCTGGAAAGTAAACATCGACAATAGCTTTGTTTATATCATTCCTCTTAAATTGCGATAGTAATTCTGCATTTAAATTGACGAAATAACTAATCACAGTGAATGTTTCTAGTGTTAAGATAAAATAAAGCTTTTTAAGAGTCGCAAAACGCCATTGCTTTAGAACTCGCCATTGGCTAACTTTGCGTGCGGGGGGTACTGATTTCGTGAAGTAACAAAACAACACAGTGCAGCCATGCCTTTAACGGCGGAACAAGCAATGTTGCAAGTGCAGGTATGTTTCCTTTGTATTCTATCGTTTTGATAACGCAACATCCCCCCGCTAACGACTCCCCAATGCTTGCAGGAAAGGCTCAAATCACTCAAAACACTGGTCTGCGAAATAGAAACGGAGCGCAAACGTAACGAAACCAACATCAACAACGTGATGCGCTTAACCAAGATGTCGAGCGAGGACAAATCACCGGCCCTGAATCACAAGCTCAAAACGCTGTACAAAGTAGGCCTACAGGATGCGATACAGGAGGAAGCACTGATACGGCAGGCGCTGGCAAAGATTCAGGACATCAGAAACATACGCAACGAACGCCGCATCCAGGCCCGCAATGCCGGCAACAAGGAGACCATTCGCCGCGGTGCTTTAATGAAGATGCTGCAGATCTCCGCCCAAACATTGCCGCTGTTCGTCAGCAAGCCGGGCGAAAAGATACCTCACCTGTGCGGATCGATCCCGGCGGACAGTAGCTACATTGCCAAGCCGGGCGACATGGTAGCGGCGCTGGTGAAGAGCGAGGAGGGCGAAGAGAACTGGATATTGGCCGAGGTGGTGCAGTACGTGTCCTCCACCAGCAAGTACGAGGTGGACGACATCGACGAGGAGCAGAAAGATCGCCACGTGCTGAGTCGTCGCCGGATCGTGCCACTGCCGCTGATGCGAGCCAACCCGGAGACCGATGGACAGGCGCTGTTCCCCAAGGGTACCACCGTCATGGCGCTCTACCCGCAGACGACCTGCTTCTACAAAGCCATCATTAATCAGCTGCCCCAGACGGCAAACGAGGAGTATGAGGTGCTGTTCGAGGATCCAACATACCCGGACGGGTACTCGCCGCCTCTGTTTGTCGCGCAGCGGTACGTGATTGCGATCAAGCAGAACAAGAAAACCACCTCTTGACAACCGCAACAGCAGCAAGCGGTGCAAGCGCAGCCAGTCGTTTCACACGGCCCAGTCCCTGCGGCTTCCTGTCCAAATTTCGTTTTCGGAAATTATACAGCTGCCACCACCAACTGTAATCAGGCGAGAGCGGGAGGCACTGCCAACACCATGACGACGGTGTCGGCCAATACGAAGCAAGAGTGTGTGACGGAGAAAGTGTTCGAAGACGAACCCTTTTAGACCCATTCCCATTCGTTCATGCTACTGCTTACTATTTATGCATTGAAGATAAAATAATAAAACGAAAATGCACCATACCGATATGATACTCAATAATTTGTGAATGATAAATAGAAATGAAAACAAAAATCAAACAACGAACATACATAATTACAAACCATTACTTTCGGGGTGGTGGTAAGAAAAGATGACTAACGATTTATTCATTCATTCTCTTTATTATCTCTTTTGTTCTTCATCTTCAGTTCATTTTCATTATTTGCAGGCGCCTTTTTCTGTTGATTCATCTTTATATATATTATATATTGCTGTTCATTTCTTTTCTGTTGAGTTCGAGAGGATAGTGCCATTTTTTTTTTCTTTGTTTTAAGATTATTTTTCCTTTACTTGATTGCGCCGTTTTGCTTATTTTTTTTTGTGTGTCTGTTGTTTTTGCACATTGTATTTTTTTATTACCATATTTTCTGCAGATGGCATCTTTAGCATATACACATATTTTTTGAAAGGACTTATTTTTTGCTCCTTTCATTTGTTTTGTGTGTTTTTTCTTCTTTTCTCATTTGATGCGGAGTTTCCTCTTTTTCCTTATTATTTTTAGCCATGGTGTTTTGTAAATCTGTGTAGTGGATCTTTTATATATATTTTTTTTCTTTTGTTGGGACACTTTCTTTTTCCCACCATGCGGAGTCTCTTCTGCTTCTCTTCTTGGTTTCAAAAAACATTATTTCTGCTGTTGTGGATGTGTATTTGAATGTTTTTTGCGTCTTTTGCGCGCATGCGCGGCCATTTAGGCTGCATCATCTTTTCAAGCGCGCGTGTTTTTTTTTGAGTTGCGATGAAGACAAATAATGTTTTTTGAAAAATATCATATAAATTTTATTATCTGCAAAAATTAGACAAAAAGGGGGTAATGTTTATCTAAACATAACGAAGCAATATACTACTACACAAGGGAACATAAACCAAGTATAGAGACAAAAATGTACCAAATGAAACCCTATTGTTATGATAACGAAGGACTGAACGGGAAATGAAATGTTGTCCCAGGAACTGGCGCTGGCAAACTGCTGAATTGATTAACACGTTTACAAGTGACCAAGTGACCAAGTTGCAAATCAAACTCTACGTTTCTACTTGTGCTATATTTTCACTTAAAATTCTGCGATTCTGCAAAGTTCAGAAAAGTCTGTTGAGTCTGTCGAGAATTGCAGTAATTCAAATGTATAAACTACTTTGTATAATGTTTCTACGAGTTGCAAGCTAATACTGTAACTAAATACTGTTAATATAAAAGTATATACAAACAAAAAGTCATAACAATGTCGCTATGATCTTCTTGAAATATGCTTTAAAGCGATTAAACATGCATTTAAGGCAAAATAAGAACAAACTTTACCAGAAAATTGATAATATTTAACACAAAACTGATTAAAAAACTACTACTCAGGAGTTAAATTTGTTCACTAACTACTTATTTTCAACCGGAACTGATCGTGAGAAGATGAAGTGCTTTGAACATTATCGCAAGAATAGGGTAAAATGGATACAGAAGTGATAGCGAGCAGATGGTGAAAATCTACTTACCCCTAAGTTTAGCTAATCGACGTAACATCTAGTGCGCGGCTATACTTCTAGATTCAGGAAATATCACCAATTAATAAGGTGCATAATACGTCGCACGGCCTCGGTAACCACGACTGGAAGGAAACACCAGAACACACAACCGAAATATAGTATTATCGTACTGAGCATTCCACTGGACGCCTCGAGCTACTTACATCGGTCTCCTGGTGCCACGGTGCGCACCGTAGCAGCAAGCCCTGGACACCCTGGCGGCACGTCCGCGTACGCCTCGGGGAAACCGATTGGTTTGGCACATTCCCGGACGGTTGGTGCGCTTAGGGTTCACCTTGATCTGTCGGCCCCGGAATAGTGTTTCGTTCATGGCGAGCGCTGTCTCCACAAATTCCTTCGACCCGAACTCAATGTACGCAAAGCCCTTCGGGTGGCCGTCGGCTTTGTTGCAGAGAATCGTAACTCGATTAATCGCTCCACAGCCATGGAAATGGGCTTCCAGCTCTTCGGCAGTCGCACCGTAATCGACGTTTCCCACGTAAATGGACCGATTGTCCACCTCGGCCTTTTCCTCCGCCGTCAGCATGGGCGTCGAGCCGGTGGGCGAACCCAAGGTCATCTGTTTCGTGACTTCCGACTGCAGCTGCTTCAATTTTTCTGCCTCCTCTTCCATTTCTTTCACCCGTGCCTTGATGGCTTCTAGCTCTGGGTCGATCTGCATTTCCGAACCTTTTAGATAATCGTCCTGCAAACAAGAAAAAAAGACAAAATGATTAAAACAAAGCCAACATGGCAAAAAATACTGTGATTTTATATCAGTTCAACTAACTCTGTGCGACAGGGAAAAATAATTTTAATGCTTCCTTCTCAATGTAATGCTTCAGACTAAATGTAACAGACTTTTTATTTCTCTTTTCATTTTTGACGAAAAATCGAACGTAGCATTACAGATAAAAAATCCGAGAATGATATCTTTTAAGCACAAACTTTCGCTAATCTGGTGGTACGGTGCAAGAGCCGTGTCGCTTCAGTTTTTTAGTTCTCAGAAAATGGATAAGATAAGATTTTTTACGTTGATAAGCAATGGTATCACTAGAAGTAGGTACCTTATTTTTGCCTTTATACTACCTCTTGACTGAACAAAATACGGAAACGCAAGCTCCATTTTTGAACTATCATATTTGCTATAATGGTTTTATAAATTTAGTTCTTTACATGTCTTCCAAATTTTTTTTTTCTATATGCATTTTGGCCTTTGGCGGTGCTTCTCTTTGGGGATGTGTGAAAAGAAATGATTAAAAATCCAAACACTGTTTGAGAAATACAAGAAAAACCTTTGTTCAACAGTTTGTTTTCTTTTAATAAAATTATTACAAAATTATTGAAATCGTTTTAGCTTATTTTGAATCATTCCCAGTGAATAATTTTGTTGGAAAAAATTATTTGTTCAACAGATTTATAAGGAAACAACTACTATGTTAGCTTCGAATACATTTCAAGTATAGCATACGAATTTTCTATTTAATTGCAGAGTGTAGATACTGACGCGTCGTGCAATATAATAAAATACCAGTCGTGGGTTCAATTCTACAATGGACCGTCCCCCCGTAGCAAGGATTGACTATCTGACTGCGTGGTCGCAAGCCGCCTGTACAAGCCTGCGCCTGTTAAATATCCGCGTAAAGTCATAAAATCATCCAAGCAAAAACAAGAGAAGGTGCCGGCAGGACACCCCTATTTACTCGAGAGCAGTAAATGCACATTTTTACAAACACCATATAAAATGTAATTTATGGCACGTTAAATCGTATTTACCCAAAAGATGCAAATAATAGAAAAAGGTTGCCGCTGGGACAGAAAGCCGAAGCGGCTACCAACCACCTAGCGAATGAACGATGAACAGGTTGGCGGCGGAAACAACTGGTGTTAGCAGCGCTAAAGCTGGAAGGAGGGAATGAATTCATTGGAAACGGCACTAACCTCGATCAGGAGCTCGGCTTCATCGTCGTTGCTTCCCAGCGTAGCCAGGTTCGAATCGTTTAGCAAACTATCATCAGCCATGTCGGAGGAAACTGGAAAGGCAGAGTGATGAAACTTTGAATACAATTATATTCCTGCACGAACGCGTTTCAACCAGCACAACATCGGGAGCCGGACATAAGCGGTAACGCCGTCTTTTGCTTTTCAAAATGGCGGACATCTCGCTGGCGAACGAAGATGTTTCGGCCGTAGGGGGGAAATTACACATTTTCCAACACGACCCACAGCTGCACTTACTTTAAAGCTAGTCGGCTATTCTTTTAGAATAATAGGGAATGTGAATGAAGGTAGTTTAATTGCAGGAAATTGGAATTTTATCAACACAAATCACTGCGCTCTGCCAGGCAACAATGTCGAATGACGTGAACGAAAGAGAAGTGTTTGACAGCTGTCGCCACCGATATGACAGCCATCATTTGCCGGTGGCCAAAAAAAATCGCTAAATAATTTCAAAATATAAAATAAATCTATTTAAAAGATGTCCTGGGTCCCCGCTCAGATTCAGTTCTTTTTTAATCCATTTTGCAAAAATAACTTCAAAGGATAATACGAAAAAAATAAGCTGACATATCTATATACCTTGGCAACATGTTGACAATGACAATCTTTGCCGGTGTGTGTGGTTTTGGAAGCATTGTAACTAAAAACAATAAATAAATCCGGTCCCAATTCTATCCACATTAGTGCTCGCACGCCGCACGCTTACTTCCAAACACGATGGCTAGCCGTGTAGCAATGCTGTTGGGGCAAGTAGTCCCATGTGTTAAGGTGAACGCATCCAAAATACGAGTGCGACGAATGGAGCTGGACACGAATCTGAACATGGTTGGTATGGGACCAAAGATTGCATAAGGCCAAAAGCGTTGCTCACTCGGTTGTATTTTTCCGCCTTTAGTACTTCAAAAAGGATGAGTTTTACTTTGCCCACGATCCGGACAAGCGGTGCAAAACGGGCGACATCGTGCTGATCAAGGAGCTGCCCGAAAGGCTTACACGGCTCATTTCGCACACCGTGGAAGAGATCGTGTACCCGCTGGGCGACATTACCGACCCGATCACGGGCAAGAAGGTGGTCGTGGGCAAATACCGCGAGGATATTGAGGAAGCGAATCGGTTGTTCGGCAAATCGAAGGATGCGTTTGACTACGCCAACGCACCGCCGCGTGGTCGGCTGGAGGGTACGCGCGATTTTACGCACGGAGAAACGTACATCAAGTACCACGAGGACGGCAAAGATCAACCATTTGCAGTGTAAAAGTTAGTGTTTAAGCATCCAACCATCGCGCCCCGTGCTGCATTATGAATAAATTATGTACAGTAGTGTTGTTATAGGACCCGGTCCTGTAATTCATCGTTTAGCTTGGCAGTGTTGAACCGAGGACCGAACCGAGAAACGATGTACCGTAACACGGATGGTACAGTTGATACTGAATGTATTTTTATTCTCAACTTCCTTCCAGTCGCAGCTTCCGAGAACGGTCTAATCGTCTAGCCCCAGAAATTCCCGCTCCAGTGCAGCTCCCATCATATTCCAGTCTCCGTCGTCCACGTCGTCGATCGGCTCGTCGCTTCCCTCGCTGTTCGATCCCATGTCCAGGTCGGATGGTAGATTCTCACCCCGCCGGAACTTTGCGCTAGGGCTCTCGTCCTCATCCTCAGACGACGCGTTGGTTTGACTGTTTTCGTCATTGTTCTCTGGATTGTCGTACTTCAGGATGCGTCTGTTCTCCTCCTTTTCCTGTTCCTCCTCCACCCGCTTCCGGAAGATGTTGTGACGCCCCCGGTTGGTTTCAATCTCTTCGACCCGCTTCCGCTTCCGCAGTGCCTTCTCCATCGGAGGGTTTTCTATGTCGACTGGCTCGTCGTCGCTGCTGCTATCGTCCGACTCGAAAAAGTCGTCGAAATCGTTGTTCATCGCATCGAGATCGTCGTTCGAAAAGCTCAGCAGTGGATTGACCGTGTCCATGAACTTGGGCTCTTCCCGCGACTTGACCACAGCACCGTAATTAACCGCATGCTCTATCCAACGAATGAAAAACAAAAAAATAAGAAATAAAAGTTAAAACCAAAGTTAACGCCAATTCTTCCTGTCACCATCACTCTTCCCACTCTTCTTACCTGGACTGTGACAGTGTGGTGGTGGCTGTCGCATTTTGGCCGGATTCGACGCTTTCAGCGGATACAGCAGCTCCTCCACGTGTTCCCACCGTTCCGCACACGACCACAGCCACTCGGGGGTGACGATTTTAATTTTGGGATTTTTGCGAGCATTGTTCACCTTGGAGGTACCGATCGTAACCGCCACCAGATGCGTCGTCGTTGGTTCCAGGTTTTGGGTGACCGCCGCACCGAGACTGCGTGCGATCAGGTACGCTTTGCTCTGCTCCAGCTTCACATTGTTCGGTATTAGACCGGAGAAGCAGAGCTTCGCCCCGACGAGAACGCGCGCCTTCACCTGCGGTATAAGCTGCTTCAGATCGGAAATGGTCTTCGACTTGTCGTACTCTTCGTAGAATGTTTCGTGAATTTTCAGCAGAATGTGCTCGAGGTAGAGTAAATAATCGTCCGGATCTTCCAGCTCGATCAGTTCCTTTTCTTGTTTCGTATTTCTGGCCGAACTGTTCTCCTCTTTGGCAGCAGCTTTCGATTTTCCATCGCTTTCGGTTGTGATTTTGTCTACCTGCTCAGCTACGTCTGCGTTCTCTTCTGGTTCAGCTTTTGCCTCTGTTTCTGTTTCGGTTTCTGCTTTTGCCTCCGGTTTTGCTGTTGCTTCTGTTTCTGCTGTTGCGTCTGTTTCTGCTTCGGTTTCCGCTTTTACTTTCATATCTGGTGTCTGGTGTTCTTGTGGTTGCTCCTCATTTTCGGCTTCCCCTTCTCTCGTCTCTTTTCCAGCATCACTTTCCTGCTTTGCGGTGGCCTCGTTCTCTCTTGACTCAATTTCTTTTTCTTTCCCATCCTCTACAGTACAGGAATTGTCCGTACTGGTCGGAACTGCATCTTCCACCGCCTCTTTTTCGTCTTTAGTAGCTGTTGCTTCCCCTTTGTCGCTAGTATCCTCCGGATTCGATTTCTCTACCGCCGCCGTCGACTCGTCCTCCTCCTCTGCGTTATCGTCCAGCACGTGCTCGGGCATGCTTTTCTCGCACGGTTGCTGCTTTCCACCACCTGTCGACGCTTGTAGTTTGGGCGTCGGCGGGCGTCCTTCATCGTCTGCCTCTTTCGATTTCTTCCCCTTCTGCGACTGGCTCATCAGCTCCTTAAAGTCCACACCCTTCCCATCCAGCTCGTTTTTGGACATGCCGGGTGGGGCGTTTATGTCGCCCGTGTGGCGAAAGAAATGGTACGGCTTCACCTGTATCAAGTTCGACGCCATGTTCCACACGTCCTCGCGGTCGTCGATGATGCACACCATCGAGTCACCGCACGGGAACAGCGCCTTCAGGTTATCCGTCTTGCTGGTCGCGTTGAAACACTCGTCGCGCGAGAGGATGCGATGGGAGAAAAAGTTACCGTCCTTGTCGAGGAATTGTGCGATCATGTGCGCGTAGTTGCGTGCTCCGAAGGTACATATGTGCAGCTCGTAGTATGGATGCATTTTGGCCAAAAACTCCAACGCACCCGGCCGCAGCCGCGTGTGATACCAGGGCGAGTTGGGGCCGTACAGTTGAAAGTGATAAACGTCCTGCAAGAGTGGGTTGTGGTAGGTTGGGACGGAATTAGGCTGCGCTCGATGCGTACATCAAACCGATCTTACCTTCAGGTTGTTTGGCACATTATCGTTCGTGGTGTGAATGAGCGTCTGATCGAGATCCACCAGTAGCACCAACTTCCTGTCACTCAGCAGCCTCTCGGTGTCGGCTTGGCCGAGCTTTTTGGCCAGCGTTTCCGTCACCTTCAGCTCCGGCACCGAATGTATCATCGGCACGGAGGCCTTGGAGCTGCTGCTGCTGGGCTCATCCTGGCGCAAATCGGCCCCACAGTCGGCGCACATGTCCTTGATCACCGTCGTGTGGCTGCATTGTCCAAGCTCGAGTACCGGCTTGCTGCAAAAATCAACAACACACAATCAAACATCAACAATAACAATCGATCAAACACTTCCAAACCCGCCGCACTTCCATCAGCGCTTTCACCCATACATCTACACGCAACACACACACACACACACGAACAGCTCGGTACATCGATTTCATCGATCCGCATAATCGATGGATGGTGCACGCTTACCCTTTCGCCACAGTTGCGCCTTCTCGTGCTAGGCGCCTCTTTACGACGCCACTTTTTGTGGCCTTCAAGCGCTTCACTTCCTTATCGCTTCCATCCAGCTGCTCGTAGAACAGTATAATGCTGCCGCTGGTCACTGGAAAACCTTCACGCACTTTCCATTTGCTAATTTTTATCGCACAATCGTCCGGAGCGCAAATGATGTTTTGATTTGCATCGGCCATTTTTTGTCACTTTTCGCCCCTGCCAGAAATGCTCGACGAAATGGTGACGTTCTGACAGCACAGGGCTGCCAGCAGCACCAAAGCGCGACGCAGTACGTGCGTGTGTGTCAATTAACCCTTGAGTGATAAAATCAACACTGAGGAAACGATTTAAAAAAATAAAAAATTAAACCTTTGCTATTATGTTGTATTTTGCGTCCAAAGCATGACCGGTGAGACTTCGGCCTTTTTGTTTACTTCGTTAAATTATGCATTGAAAAATCTTTATATGGCCGGGACAATAAATAAATAAATAATTAATCCAGCATGTCTAGGATAAGGCAGAAAAAGAATGCTGGTAATAACTTGAGCTACAAAAGTGACCGTTAGCAGCAGAAGTATTGATGAAGCTGCTAAATGCCGCCATCCATAAGGATAAATATACATAATATAAAATGAAAACTATTAAGTTTAATTTCTAATACGCATAGATAGGTTTCCGTTGAACTTTTATTGAATAAATTGATATCGTTTGGATGCTGCTCAATATATCCGTACGTTAAGATCAAATACGTTTGGTTTAGTTAAGAAGAAAGAGAAGAGTTCTGTTTGTTTCTTTGATTGATTGAATAATTATTGTTCTTCAGTGTCGCTAAAAACTGCACCATTTCTGAGCACGGAGTTCGATACGTTATCTCTAACTTGTTTTTTTCTCTCTCTAAAAATTACTTACAAGCTATAGTTTGCCTATCGAGATCTATCATGTAATGGGGGGGTTTTGCATCTACTTTCTGCTTTTTTTGTTGTTTTTTGATATTCCTCAAACCATCCAACCTGTATCCTGTGAACGGTGAACGAAGATGTGACCCCTTAGTAGTAATAGATAATCGAGCCGAAAGGAGATATTTAGCTTAGTGCGACAGAAAACGAATTGCTAAACCACGAGGCTTAGTAATGCTTATGGCTTATGTAAAGAAACGTCCCAACAAACCCTACCCAGCTGCAGGGAAAATGGGAATATTGCTTACTTATCGAAACCATTCCGAAAATGCTTCCTAGACCACCGTATCCCGGTGTGTGTGTGTGTGTGATTTTGCGTTCCTCCCACCAGTATCTCGTATCATTTTGAGCGAATCGTCCTAACAGTCAGCTGTGTACGCTTCCATTATTCTGCTGCGGCCTCTAGAGGAAAGGTACAAATATATCACCGCGGCCCCTCATCCTGTTCCTTTTCTTAGGCACCGTTGGTGCACAGAGGTTGGCGAGCTTATCGGAAGATTAGTTTGTTCAGCTCGCGACCCACATCCGTCACGTATTGCAGAAAGTCCGGCTGCAGACTGACAGTCCAGTCGTGCAGGTTCGTTTTGCTGCTACATTTCCCTCCGTACCGATGGACAAAGAGCAGGGATCGGTCTACGTCGAGCGTTTTCACGAAATCCGGCGTGCCAGCCGTACGGTTGTAGTCTTGCGGCTTGTACACTTGAAACGGCCGTTCGGTTGGGTTGGTCATAGCGACATCCACGTCGTACAGCAGGTTGTCGGAAAATATTTTCTTCCGCTTGTCAATGCACACCGACCGGCTGGCGATGGAAAAGCGCGACACGTCGCTGGACACTTTCCAGGCGTACTTCAGAAACTGGTTGTTGACGCGCAGCCGGGAGCTGGGATAGAGATACTCGTTGATCGCACCGATGTACGTCAGCTTGGCCGCATTGTAGTTGCGCATCAGGCAGTCCATTTCGATGAGCAGCCGGTTCTGGTGCCTGTCGGCCAAATCGAACGGGAAGTTGTACGGCAGCAGATTGATTTTGATGCCGTGGCTGTACAGCAGCGAAGCGGTCGCACCGTTCAGCGCATTGCTGTTGTACACAATAAAGTCTTCCACGCCTACTATTTGGTGGTGCAGGAAGTACTGCAGCACAGCGGAGGGCATGCGAAACTCTTCCTCCAGCTCGAGATAGTCGGTCATGTCGACGCAGGCCGTCATGGTCATCTTTTGCTGCACCGACCGGCTCTCCAGCACCCGCAGCGGAACGTACCGCTTGATCGATTGCGCCGTGTCGGTGTATATGACCTCGGTCGGCTGGCCGAAATCTCGAGCCACCTTGCAGAGCAGCTTGTACACGACGAACACCTCATTGTTGGGCGCCTTGATCGAGCCGGTAGGGTGGTCGAGCCGCACAAAATGCAGCTTGCCGGTCGCAACATCCCCCGTGCCGTGCTGTATTTGGCATTTGAAATTGACCGCTGCATGCTCGAGCCCGACCGCTATGCTGATGACCGTGCCGCCGGCGGAGAGCTCGTTCTTCTGCCAGAACGACGAGTACACGTAAAAGCCATCGCCGAGCCGCTGCCAGGCCGGCAGCGGACTGTCGAAATCGTACGGAGAGCTGTGCAACCGGGTGCTGTTATCGATGCGTATCAGGCTGGCCGCATCGTTCCGCCCGAATATGTTGACCACCTCGAGCACGTACTTGAGCCGGTTGTTTTCGCTTTTGTACACCAGCAGTATCACGACGCAGGTTACCGACAGCAGCACCAGCGCCAGCTGCTGGTACTTACGCATTGCGGTAAAGCGCGAAAGGTGACGATGCGTAGCAGCAGCAGCACAGCACCACTGCCTGCCACGAGGTTTGCGACTTTTGCTCGTCGTTGCTACGGCGCTGCCTGGACTGCTCTGGCTACTAGCGCTGTGGTCACACACGCACACACTACCTGTGACACGGTTTGCCGGATCAGCCCCTTTTTTGCCTGTCCTGTGCACAGGATCGTCTTCTCTTAGCTGCCAACACTACCCATCGATTGCTGGGTGTGTTTGGGGTAGGAGACGGCGTGCCAATTTAAACGGCGTAACTGCGCGCGGCTCGCAAACACGGCACCGATTTTCTCTCTGGAATTGTGTTATTTTTGTTTTGATTTTTCTCTATCCGGGATTGTGTCTATTTCGAGGTTTGACAGCCAGCGGCTACAGTCAAGCAAACAGTTGTCGGTACAGTACAATTTAAATTTTACACAGTCTCGGTTGTACGAAGCGCACGTGAATCTTTTAATATTATAGAAAATGTACGAATATGCTATTATGATTTAATGAAAATATTGTTTACATCCCCGAGAGCATAAAGAGATATGTTTGTCCCCAATGCCGAAACCCGTTCTTCTGTACGTATTGGGTATTGATGCAGTGTAGCGTGAAGTGCAAAAACAAGAATGATATCATTCTGTCAAATTATTCTAAACGACCAACTCACGCAAAAATTGTGCAGGTGGGCTTTTCTCGGTCCGTACAACAATAATAAACGCAAGAAGAAGTGCGGATCGGTAAGTAAGCCGTCGACCGTTCCCTGCCAGACTCTTGGATTGAGATATTTTTAGCCTTCCCCATCGCTGTGCTGTGGCTGTTCCGTTCATTGATTTTGTGGCCGAAGATTTGAGATTGTTTGTTGCAGTGGTGTCGAGTGGCGAACGCGGATACTGCACTGCACTTACGTGTACCACCTCCCAAGATGACTACCACGCAGGGATCGGGCTCGCTGGAAAATCTGCATCTGGCACCGCTTCGTTCGCTGAGCGACTTCCTGCTGGAGTCGGCCCGCTTTCAGCTGCCCAACTTCCAGGACTGGGAAAAGTGGGGCAAGCGGGTGGTGAACAATTTGCTCTACTACCAAACCAACTACTTTCTGATGAGTGCGGCCGTCTTTCTGCTCGTTGGCCTGATCCATCCGATGAAGGTGCTGCTCGGGCTCACCGTCATTGTGGCGCTCGTGTACGTGTTTGTACGATTCTTCGCCCAGGACGCACGCCGCTCCGTCGGGGCCGACCCGAACCAGCAGCCGAAAAAGTGGGCTGTGCTGGCGGGCACTGTGGCCGGCAGCTATCTGGTACTGTACCTGTTTGATTCCGTACTCATTGTAGCATTTGCCATATTGCTGCCTTTCTCGCGTGAGTAACCGTTCATTATAGAGCTCACAAACAGAACGTATCAAAAAGATTTAAATTTTCCTTCTTTCTTCTAGTAACCTTCGTGCATGCATCGTTGCGGCTGAGAAATATTAAGAACAAAATCACCAATGCAGTCGAAATTGTCGGCGTGAAGCAATCTCCGATGGGACAATTTCTCGAAGCAATGGGTTTGATGCCAACGGCATTCTAAACATTAAATACTTATCCAGTGAGTGTGGACGGTAGAAACGGTCTCGTCTCGTGCACGGGAGAGAACATTTGTTTTGCTTTTTCTCGTGAGGCGATAATTCGAGTGTGTTTTTATTACCATTTCCGCCATTAACAACACTTTTGCAAAACGTTCAATCAAGAATGGCACTGAATGAGCGAACAGAGAAGGGGTTGGTTGCTACGCATATTGAGAGTATCGAATGCTTGTATAAAACAATACATTACACGTCCCATTGTGAAGCTGCTAGTCAAAACAAAACAAAATGTATCGACCGATCATAGTGTTTCTCTTTTGCTCTGAATAAAATAAGATTAAAATAACGATGCGTTTTTTTTTACCAATACGCAGTACGTAATACGAGAGTTCTGAATGTTCCTATTCGATGCGCTGGATTGCATCAGCTGGTGCACCATCTAACGTGGTTAATTAAGATGAATCACGAGCAACCACACACACGCACACACACATAGTATTCTCGAATTACACAGAATTACGTGGAAGTTTATCCGTCTCTTGCCTTGCCGCGTCACACATGTCATCCATCATTCGCTGAGAAAAATGCCACCCATCGGCCAAGGAATTGATTTCCCATACACCGTTATAGACGTTTATTTCCACAGGCCGCAACGATACAAATTATCATCAGATTTATCACAATCAGTTTCTCAAACATTAGGGAATCGGTCTGCGCATCATTGGTATCGCATGCAGATCTTCTGCTCGCGTGTGGAAACGACGTAGGCTGATCAGGCTGCCAATGGCAACGCGATTGAATCCAGTGTCGTATAAAGGTGTTGACGGGGAAATATGATGAATTCATTGGATCAAATTGTTATAACTCTAATTATCGTTCCACCAAAATGGAGCTTACTAATATAAAGTGTTGTGAGCAGACAGGGACATCTGGAGAGTACTGCTGCGGAAAATTCTTCATGAAGCTTATTATTTCTCCTGTAACCTCTTCTCCTTCCTTTCTCCGCAAAGCGGACTAATTCAGACGCTGCAATATTGCCGCATTCAGCAGTCCCGCATCCTTCAGCGTTTGCGCGCCATCGCTCAG
This sequence comes from Anopheles gambiae, assembly GCF_943734735.2. NCBI lineage: Eukaryota > Metazoa > Arthropoda > Insecta > Diptera > Culicidae > Anopheles > Anopheles gambiae. The sequence continues at coordinate 79,187,419 of NC_064601.1, forward strand.
CTCCTTGCTCGGGAAGGTTGTCATGAGCGCAAAGTTCTGCGCGCCATACTGCGGCCTAGCGTTGACGATGTAGCGGCGCACGTGTTCTACGGTGTGCGCTTGGTTGAACCGGGCCGACAGGCGGCTTCCATCGATCAGTCGTATTTGCAGCATCGTGGTAGGTTGAGCACTGTCTAGGGCAAGCTCTTCCGCGGCACGCTTTTCATTTTCTTCATTGCTTCCGCTTGCCTTGGCGCTACTGCTAGTGCCGCCACTGCTGCTGCTGCTGCTGGCCGTTGCCATCGGTGGAACAGGGCTACCGAGCGTTTGGCCGGAACCACCGAACGCTTTGAACGGCTTGCTACGCTTCACGTACTCCTCGTGACGGTTGTCCTTCAGATCGACGCGGAACATTGTCTGTCCCTTCGATCGTAGCTCCTCTGGTATTTCGCCCCGGGTGATGGATTCGAAAAACTCGCGGTTGGCCGGATCCTCGTACAAGCGCAACTCCCCATCGTTGATGACGAATCCCTGACGCCACAACGTCAGCGTTACGACTTCCAGATTCTGCGAGCTGGACGATGCGGCCGTTCGTGCCCCGCGTGGTGTCACTTCCTGATGATCGTCTTCCGTTTGGCCGAGACGGTAGCCAGTGCCGGCATACAGCGACCAACTGGAGCCGCCGCTTTCCTCGGAAGGGTCAAACGTTTCCAGATTACCTTGCTGCGCGGAACGAAAGATTTCCGACACGTAATCCTTGATCGGATTCTTTCGCGGCGGTCCTAGCACCTGCTGACCGGAACGTTCTGAGCCACCGGCATAGAATGCCTGGCCCTGTTCTTCTTCATCTTCCGACGAGGACGAATGTAGTGTATGAAGAGTTGCAATGCTACAAAAGAGAGAGAGAAAGCGAGAGAGAGAACCATTATCATCTTCACCGCCATTCGATGCTGCGTTACTTACTTTGACTGTGGCTTTGGTGCTTTCTTTGCCTTCGCCTTTTCTGCACGAGCGAATTGAATCGACGCAGGCTCCGCCGGCGGATTTTCTTCGTCGGAAATGTCAGCATCCTCGTTCTCGCCCTCGTAAAAGTTGCTCAGCGCAACCTGCACCGGGAACGAAACAAGGACAGGATGTTTGCTTCATCGAAAATCGCCAATGAAACGCACTATGCTCACTTACCTGCAATTCTCCGTTGGCGGCATCGACGAAAAACTTCGCTCGTTCCTCCGTAGCACCGGTAATCTGTGCGAATTGTTTGACCTGCTCGTTGTTGCTGGACATGGTGCGAGATTCAGGCGCTTCGACACGAATTATTTATCCAAGACAATGGCGCTGCTTTTCAGATACTTTTAGTTACCAAGGATACAGAAAACGCACAATCCGGGGGGAAACGAAATGAAGTTATTTTGTGGAATATATTTTGCAAAGCGAACGCAACAAACTCGGAACTGGCAACAACTGCATTTCTGTTTGTCATTCCGCCCGACACCCGTACAACATGGCGAGGGTTTTTGACGTTCGATTATCGCTGCATCTCGCTCATTTTCTCTACCCTTTCTTTACTTGCCTACAGGGTTTGTTTCAAAGTGTGCTTTTGTGCCTCCCTCTTCACATCACTTCAAATACAGTAGAACGTCGATTATCCGGGGGCGGATTAACCGGCGGGCGGCTTAACCGTGCGCATAAATGTGACAGCTGTTCAAACGTACAGCGTACTTTTGCAGCGATAGTCAAGTGATCAACCAGTTTTTTTTGCAGCTCTGTAGTGTCTAGTGGTATTTTCGAAATTCATTTTTGGTAATGAAAAGTTGTTAAACATATAATTATTGATTAAAATAATATTCTACTAACGATTTATCGATTGATTCAAGGTGAATTTTCTATAAAATTAATGGATTTCATAATTTTTATATGAATTTGACATTTCTTGGACCATTATCCGTGCAAATCGATTAACCGGCAACCGTCCGGTCCCGAGCTGCCCGGATAATCGACGTTCTACTGTACTTCGTTCACCTTTGTTCATATGTCTTTCGTTGTTTTGGTGACAATCTACGTGCAGCATACCGAGGTGTGTATGTTCTCGCTCGTTGTTTCATTCTATCTCTTTCGCGCATATGAACGCGTGAAAAACGTAGACAAACTTGGTGGATGACTAAATTTAATGTGCGCAATTTTGTTCAATTATTTGCATCGGAATCGGGTACAGTTTAGTACAAATGTAATTAAATGCCAAGTGCCACAAATCCTCTAAACGACCACTAAACGGGTTCTAAACGACTCAAGCTCTCAACGTAAACGGAATATAGAAAGACTTCGTTTAGCAGACGGCAAACGACTCAAGCATTCTAAAAATAGAAAAAAAACTGGTGGCGCCCTCTGTTGGTGGGATACCCAACCAGTGGAGCTTCTTCGCTTGGAGGAGAGCTTTCTCATTCCCTCTGTACTGTTGTATGGTTGGCATCTGACCACACGACCATTCATATAGATTTTTTCTCGGAAAGTTATAAGGCTATATACGTCATGATTAGATGAAACTTGTCGAAAAACAATGCAAGAAAAGGACAGCAATATACTGATGAGTTGTAATACGCCATCTATTGTGCAAACCAATGAAGTTAGGGAGATTTCGGTTTTTTTCTTCTATGGATATTTAATTTTCCAGTCGTTTAACCTTAATCTGTGGCGCTTGGGATATAGGACTCCGAGGGATTAATGAGGGTAAGGTAAAGGAGTGGTGGAGTGTATTTATTTTGATGGCCATTTCGTTTTGTGCATCAACACAATCGCACACCAGCGCGATCTTTTTGGCGGCCATCTTGAACCCTCAAAAACCCCACAACGTCTTACAAAAAGGATCGCCAGCGAGGAAAAATCGCACCGATTTGGAGCGTTGGTGAGCTTCTGAAACAGCTTTTTTTTTCGCGGTTGTGGTTATTGAAAATTGACAGCTACTGTTTATGGCGTGAATTATTTGAAATTAACCGCGAATTCGTGAATATTGTGAGGTACAGTAGGTGACCGCTAACTGAGAGGTAAACAAGCTCCAGTTAACGAACAATGTTCGCTAACTGGAGTGACGTTTCTATGGATTGATTGTTTTGATTGGCGTTGACTGGAATAAACATAACAAACTTTTTTTTCATTTATGTTGATATAAGGTATAGTAATTCGTGTAATAACATAAATTAATAGCAAACGTAGGCAAGAGACCCTAAATTTGTTTGAAAAATGCACATTTGCGACAAATTTCTCTTCATGAGATTCCGGATGTTTCATGTTTTGACGTTTAAGTGTTCGTTAACTGAGAGTAAGGGCGGTGGCAACGCTCATCGGATGCGATTTTATCGGAAGCGATTTATATGGGATTTGACAGATAACGTCGGACGACGAAATCGCACGCAAGGTGTGTTTATTAAGGAGGTGAATTGTTAGCGCGTTTTCCGGGCGCCATCATTGAGTATTGTTATGTCAAATCGCATACAATTTTCTATACCCCCCTCTAGCCCTCCCCGATTTTAATACCGGAGCCCCCAGTATTGTTATGTCAAGTCGTGAAATGTCAATTTGCTCTGAAGCACTTCACCTCCTAATATCCATACACCTTGATCGCACGTCCGACGTTATCTGTCAAATCCCATATAAATCTCGTCCGATAAAATCGCATCCGATGAGCGTTGCCACCGCCCTAACTCCAGTTAGCGAACCTCCAGTTAAAAAGCACTCCAGTTAAAACACATCCAGTTAGCGGTCACCTACTGTACTTAAAAAACTATCCAGGGCATTCATTTAAGGAATATTTTGTGTACGCGTCTCAGTGTAGCAACTACGAAAGACTGAAGTTGAACGGGAAGACGAAAGGAACGAGAGAGCGATCATTCTGTATAGCTACGAGAATATCGACAGGTTAATGAAAGTGTTTTACTAGTAATTTGCATTGAAAATACATTTTTTCAAATGGTTTGGTAAGAACTACGTATCTATACTTTCCCAGCAGTTATTATGGTGCTAAATATTTAGTTTAAAAATACTGTTATCACAACACAGTTATCATTAAATCGAAAGGCGTGTTAATTCTTAATATGTAGATATATTTTTGGTTCTCTGTATCGTATTTTACAAATTTTGACTATGTGTTTCATATTATTCAATGCAAATAGTAAGCAAACATATTACGCAGACACTTTAACTGTTGGAAAAAATCGGAGCCGATACATAACTTTTATTGGGTAGCGTCACCGAAAAAGAATTGTCTCTCAATCATCACCGATTGTTCCGAATCTGAAACATGAAAACAACACGCATTTGTTATGTAATTCCTCGAGGCAATATTATTTGCTTGCGCATACCTGATCCATGCGTAGCGTTTCGTGTGTCTGTTAAACCGAAACAACTGCGAATGCATGCCGGGTGTGAATATACCGACTTGAGGACCTTTGTAGGTCCCATCAGATTGCGCCACTGCTGAATTGCATCATTCCCTGACAGTAATACCACTTCGGACGGTCCGCTTGAAATGAATAGAGGGAAGGATACAACTTCTTCAAAGGGTCACTTATTTATTTAAATATTTTCTGTGCGCCGTACCTGGTCATAAGTGATACTAGACGTCGGAAGAAGAATTTATTCCTATGCTCCGCGTAGAACTTTTCCGCCTCATCCCGGGAGAGATTTATCCGCTTTCTTGCCACTACCTTTAAGCCGCTTTCTATCAGCATTTGCTGTATTGTTTGGTAAGCGATAGGATTTTTGAGGCAGTGAGGTTTTACGATTGCTAAAGTTATCATTTCGTTGCGATTCGCTGCTGCAGACAACGCGATTTCGATGCCCGGCTCACTTTGTTTACAAACAAGAAATGCCACAGTTGATGTGACGTTTGTGACGCGGTGAAATATTTCATAAACGTCAAGGACAATTGAACCAATCATTCTGATTTTCCGTTAATTTTCATTTTAACAAATTTAATAATTATTCAAATGCATTGTTTTCCATTTTTATTTAAATTGTCCCATGGCAATTGTTTTCTATACTTTTCTAATCCTACTTACGCACAAATTTGTGTGATAGTTGCAAAAGAAAATAGCCAATGAATTATCAATTACCCATTTATCAACATTTATTGCATGCACCCAACATTTTTTCTTGTGCTGTTCTTATCCACGATAAACGTACATTTTCTAGTTTCATTTTTTTACATTTAAAACATATACCGTGTTGATAACGCTGCTTCGCCAAAGTGTAAAAGACGTGTATCACCGTGCATGGAAAATTAAAACACATTTTTCGGCATTATTTTTAGCTCCTTGTCCCTTTTCACCTTTCTATTCTCCCCGCACCGGAAGAAGTGGGTGGTGTTGGAATAATCCCATCACAATTGTGTTGTTGCAAGCAAAAGATTTGCAAATTGACCTAACTTCTAATAAAAAAAGAAACAAATGACTCGTCACGTTCTCCGGTATGCGTTGCAGGAAAGCTTGTCGGAGCATATTTTTTCCGTTTTCCGTTGTTTTGTTTCGTTCTGCCAATAGTGATAGTTATTGGTGTCATTGTGTTTTGCTTTCTGAAAGCGTTAATCGTCATCCTGCAAGTGTAGAGAGATAAAAAAAACGTTAGAAACGTGCGCATACAATAGAATGCGTAATATTAACAGCATGTTCAAGAAATATCCCACAGCGAGGATCTTGTTTAGTCGGTATACTAAATACGCTTGAGGTGGGAATGTTGTACTACAAAAAGCTGCAGCAAACTGCAGACACGTTAGTAAAGGATATATCACTACAAAAGCAACAGAGTCGCTTGGCATATCATGGACACAAGCCAGAAAAATGCTACCCAGTGGAGAATAAAACTACAAATAAATCAATTGCAAAACGTTGAAATTTGTATGGAAAGTGCAAAATATTCATATTTTATTAAATGATCCCACAAGCAGCGCTGAATAGCATCACTATAATAACGTACAATGTGTGTGAATACATGTTGTAAGAAATGATTAAAATCTAAAGAACGCAATTGAAATACGAGCACGCTTGGTGCACGTGCACTTGAGATGCACACATAACCGACGTATCATTTAACGTCGAATGACGTTCCTCTCATAACCCAAATCCCCCAACTCTGAATGGAAGCTGTTGTTTATTGCAAACGTCTCTGAAAAAGGATCGTACAAAAGATGGGAAGTTAAAACCACGAGCATTGTTTCAATGTTTTTTTTCTACAGTGTTGGCATGCAGATCACGTTGATGTTGCGAAATAAGTTTCAGAAGAGCTGATGGTGATGGTTCTTATTTACCTTCAGGATGGTGCTTACTACAAGCGTAGAAGCCACGCCAATGCCGAACATCAGCAGATATGGCAAAAAGTGCAAGTTGATGCCCTGACGCTTCTTCAGCAAGGTACTCAGGAAGGACAGCTTACTTTCGGAGTATGGTGGATACCGGGAGCTGGAGGAAAAATGGGAGGTTCGGATATTTAAATGATTGGAACCACATTTGCACTGCGTGATGCAGAGTTGTGTCACTTACGCAGCCAGTTTTTCGCCAATCGGGTTGAAATCTTTCGTCAAGCAGGACTTCTTGTGGACGAACGTGTCGAAGGAGTACTTGCCATGGTAAGAACCCATACCGCTAGGGCCAACACCACCGAAGGGTAGTGCTTCAACTAATAGAGAAAGAGTGTTTTGTTAGTTCACAGCGAGACATGTGAATCACTGTTAATATATGATTTTGATCTTTAGAATGTTTAATTTGTAGTTTTTTTTTTTAATTTTAGCTAGCATTACTGAATAGTTAGTAGCTTTAACTTGTGTTATATGCCAATTATTATTACTAATTATTATAAAGAAATTGTTAAATTTGTTAAACAATTGAAGGCAAAAAGTAATACAGTGTCTAATGCCAATCAATAAATTGTACTAATATTTACACGGTTAATTAAATTAAATGTTAGTATTGCATCGTAAATTACGCTGAAAGCCTTGGCTTGTCTAGTACAGAAACCGCTTCGTTACCATTAGTTTTACTCTCAATAACTGTCGCACTACGTGAGCCGGAACATTGTAGTGTCTCGTAAAATTGTACACACACATACAAACACACATACACGATCAAAATGCTTGAAAAAATTTCCTAAAAATTATGATACCTGCAACGTGAGCCATCGTATCGTTAATGCAAATGCCTCCACAAGAAGTGTTTTCTATAATTGCCTTACGATCCTTCTCATTTTCGCTGAAGATGTAAATGCTCAGCGGTTTATCCCTGTTGGTACGAATTTGAAGAAAAGTTCAAGTGCATAGAACATTATGGCGAATGGCCATTACTATCATCGGCATCAATAGGAACCCACTTTTGCTCATGGGAAATAAAGCAAATGAGTACACAAACGATCCAAAATCATTACCATCGCAATTAAAACAGTACAGATACACAGGGGAACCAAAGCCTAGTGAACGAAACATCTTGTACATAACAGACAGTTGCAAAGGCAATCGAACTGGAGATAGAGGCAAATGAGCAAAGGCCACAATCGTAAACATTCGTAGTTTGTGTTGATTACAATGTTTGAAATTGTAATTTTTGGATGAATGAAAATGACGATTCTTTTGAAATTATACGATTGCAAATGAAGTATGAAGCTTCATATCTGACCTGCAAAGTGCGTTAAAGCATCATTCACGCAAACACCTCCGCTAGAAGTGTTTACTATGAAGGCATCGCGATCCTCGATGTTTTCAGTAAATAAGTACAAACATAGTGGTTTGTCTCTGAAGGAAAAGAAAATATAAATGTTATAGTAAAAAAAAGTCAATATATATAGCTAAAAATCTCATCTTTATAACACTCAATCGTTCGCGTGAATGAAACTAATGGCAGCATATTAACTACATTGCAAATAAAATGATCTGATGATTACACCTTGACCTGTTTTGTGCTAACTAGTTATGGAATTTTAAATGCACAGAGCATGATTTTAGTACATAATTCAACAATTCAACAACAAACTATTCAATCAATGGAAAAATAAAACTTTCAGCGTATTACTATTACGTAGCTGTATTTACTGTGTTAGTATAAGATCTACTCATTAGGAAAAAAACCATTAAATCTAACCTGCACAGTGCATGAGAGTATCGTTTACGCAAACTCCTCCGCTGGAGGTGTTTTCGATCATCAGACGCTGATCCGTTACGTTTTTGGAGAAGATGTACAAGCATAGAGGCTTGGCACTAGCGTAACAGGAGGTTGTAGCAGTAAAGGTTTCCGTAACCACGAAATTAATAGAATATAAAAAGCAAACACCGTTAGACCACGAAGGCGACTGTCTATAACACAAGCAAAATACTACGAAAACCCGAATATAGGCAAATTTATATATCCATCACCGACAAAGGTACCACAACAAAATATAGATCCAGATCTTCTAAAAACCAATCAACCAATACCACAATTTATCGCAAATCTGCTAGTTAAGAGGTAAATCTAATAACCGCCACCTGTTATGCTTTCACCAAGGAATGTAAATGATATATCTTAAACCAGATTTTGAACCAATTCTTTCTTCTTACCGGCATACTGCATGATCGTATCATTAAGACACATGCTGCCCGACCGTGTTCCAGTAACGAAAAGTTCTTGAATTTTGGTATCTAGCGTAAAGATGTACATTACTAGGGGCGGTGGTCTGCATGAAATGGTGAAATGGTGAGGTGTGTGCAGGTGGCAGTGCGGATGTTCGTCAGTAACAAACGATCACCGAGGCGCAAATCCATGGGCATCGCGTTTGCGGGACAATGTTTAACCGTTATTCGGTTGTACATGTAACGATTATCATGTGATGCAGCAGACGCAAAACGTCCACGAAATGAGCAATGAAAAGCGACACACATCGAGGGACATGGGATGGGCCGGACCGTAGCCGGAAATCAGCAGCAGAAGGGAAAAACGATCAGGATCCGAACAAACAACAACAATTAAACATCGCCATGGGAAAGAAAACAAAGAAAATGTAGAAAACATAAATCATTGCTATCGACGGATGAAACTATTGCGGACGAGTGAGCCAACACAGCGCGGGGAAAAGGGTAGCGATCTTCAATACCTGGAGTTGATGAACTTGATGGCATCATACGCATTGTCGACATTCAGAATCGGCAGAATGGGGCCAAAAATTTCATCCTGCATTACGGGATCAGTTGACTTTACGTCGATCAGAATTGTTGGCGAGATGTAACGGTCCTGCAGATCCGTTTCACCTCCGATGGCCACGTTGGCACCCTTGAGCAGAGACGTAAGTCGCCTAAATAAAGAAAAAAAGTGTTAAAACCAACAATCGTAAAGTCGTTTTGCCATACAGACATCCCCCACTCTCCCCTCCCCCAACCGATGCTCACTGGAAATGATTCTGGTTGATAATGCGGCACAGATCGGGACTGTCCTTCGGATTCGCGCCATACCACTCGTTCAGCACTTTGCGGGCCTCCTCAAGGAACTGCTTCTGCACCTGCTTGCTGCACAGTATGTAGTCGGGAGCGATACATGTTTGGCCGGCGTTTATAAACTTGCCCCACAAGATGCGCCGCGCGGCGATGGCGATATTGGCCGTACCGTCCAAGTAGCAAGGGCTTTTGCCGCCGAGCTCCAGTGTGCAGGGCGTCAGGTTTTCACTGCACGCCTGGTGGATGATTTTGCCGACGCGTCCGGAACCGGTATAGAACACGTAGTCGAACTTTTCCTTCAGCAGCTCGCTCGTTTCCTTCGGTCCACCAGTTACCACCCGGTAGCAGTCCTGCGTGTGTAAGAAAGCGTAAAGAGCGGTGTAATCGCATACCACGCACAAACTTGGAGTGAGAAAGGATTGACGGCAGGTTTTGCTACCCTGCTGATTCGAACTCAGTATTGGCAAGGTTGTACAATATTAACCGGTTTTTTTCGAAATGCGCAACACAGAACATGGGGAAAGGCATTTGTTTTGTAATGTGCATTGTGTGCAACAAAAAAGCGCAATAAAACAGCATCGAGAAGAACGCACCGCAATCGGTTTTATATGTTTAAGCTTGAATGCGCAAGGTTAGCCCTTTGCTGTACTGTGCACGACTTAACATAAATATTCTATCGTGAATCCATAAACTGATTTCGCACACGCTTAAGTGAAAGCCGATACGTCCTACGCAAAGATGGACTGGCGCAACAGTTTTGACGATTAGGTAAAGGCGAGCCCCAAAGAACTTTACCTGAGACAAGTACTTTGGCAGTGTTTCGGCGATGAATTTGGCCGAGGCCGGAGCTACCTCGCTCGGTTTAATTACGACACAGTTTCCTGCGGCAATGGCGGCTGCCACTGGCACCAGCGTAAGCTGCAGCGGATAGTTCCACGCGCCGATCACCAGCACCACACCGTACGGGTCCTTGTAGATGTAGACGCCATCCATCACGTTAACCAGGCTCTTCTCCGGCTTTTCCGGCTTCACCCATTCGCGCAAGTTGTACAGCGTGTTCCGCAGATCGTTCAGGATGAACTCAATCTCGAGCAGATGGGCTTCCTGCTTGTGCTTGCGGAGATCCGCGGCTAGCACGTTCGCCATCTCGGCTGTGTTCTCTTCGTAGCATCGTAGCAGGGCCTTCAGCTGATTCAACCTATCAAAGGAAGGTATTATTCGAAATATGAATGTACGAAGTGTTCTATCAAGCATTTTAATCGCAATAGTATTCACTCGTACACATTATAATGTATGAGCATGTGTTTCATCAGCATCTGCGATTCAAGACACTGATCTCGTGAAGGTCAAACGTTATAATGGATGTGGCATATGATAAAACTTTAATAATATCCGCAATGATGGTACCATTACGGCTTCACCACACGCGTATTTCTGCCGAGTCATTCCCCGTACGTAGCTAACAAGTACGCGTATGGGTTTGGATAGCTTACCTGAAATCGACATCTCGCGTTTTGCCACTGTTGAATGTAGTTCGCAGCTGTTGAACGATCTGTGTGTACAAACATACATACGTAATAGAGTGTTGTCATTAAACATGTGTTGATTTGCAGCTCGACAGTGCACTATACTCACGTCCGAAAAACTCATGTTGATATAATCTGGTACGATGGATCCTGCAAAAGGTAAATTGAAACAGAGCGGAATTACGCTTGTCGCCTGTGTGCGGGTGTGCAAATAATAGTTAAACAAAGTAGAAAGAACCCCAACAATCACAACCAATTTAGGCAAATCGATTTGAAGAGTTGCAGCCGCGATGCAGACGTGCGTGCGAAAATAAATGGATTAATTTGCCCCTTTGTATGGAGGACGATGAGCAATAGACATTAGTTTACATAACGCTACACTGTGAAGGAGGAAACTTTGGAACCAAAACAGACCCGGTGAGGGCGTGAAATCGATAAAGCGATACTCCGACTCTTTTCAATGGAGAAAACCAGTGTTTGTTGTGAATTAATCGATAATCATGTTTGTGGCATGACTTTTACAGCGTTGTAGCAACATGCTGCTACAAAATGCTACAACTAATACTGCTACAATAGCTGAACTGCAAGCCCCCGCAAATCCTATTCTATCGCTGTTCAATTGTGGGTAACAATATTCTTTACTGTCCGTTTAAATTCACACCTACGACACTGCGTCCCGAAACTGCGACCGCTTTTCACTTTCGGTAACCTACTTTTCGATGCCGGGCTTTGTTTTTCTTCAAATGTCAAAACAACCAACCGAGCATGGCGGCTGCTCTCGGCGGCACGCACACAGTGACACTCTTATCATATGTTCGTTCGCTCATCGCAGCGTACCTTGAGCGTTACATCGCAGCGTTACACACCACACGTTACGCCGACAAGCTGTTTGTAAACGGAAATACACGCGCACATTCCACTATATCGCTTAGTGGAAGGAGTGGCTGGTTGTTTTTTGCAATTGTTTTATGTATATATCAAAATTTCTACTAGTTCAAGGTCGTTTAGTGCAAATGGCATCCAGTTTTCTGCACACACTATTCCCAACGCGGCCGATTTGCATTTTTATGTTGACCAGCGCATCTGCGCGCGAAGCAAGATCGCATTGTGCCGTGCGCGCAAACGAGAAGATGGACTGGCTTTCGTTGTATGCATTTTATAGCATAACTGTAGGACACATACACATACACATACACTAGGGAAATATGGCACACATAGACGAAACAACAAGGAAAAAAATGAAACACCACAAACCGCCCAGTTTCTCCACCGCCCGTGTCCCGTTTGCTTGTGAGTGCGTTAATCGACACACCGGAGCCGTTGGGTAACGACGATTGAAGCCCACAAAACACTTCACCATGCACACTCATTACTGCCCTCCCCGGGTGCCTCGATCCCAGCAATTAGTCCCCTTAGCAGAGAAGAGCCGGCGCTGAGAGCAACGGTCATGCGACGGCCAGCCGTTGAAAAGTGAAGAAGGAACGCCTGGCCCGTACGAGACAGCAACACACTGATGACCCCGCTGCGGACAAATTCAAGTGATCGAGCAACTTTACGGAAACATTACATCGGCCAGAGAGCTGCAGCGAAAGCTACGTGTGTGGGGGGCAATCACTGACGTTGAGGGAGAAAAAAGACGTTATGTAAAAAAATGCTACGAACAGTTTTTACCTCCAGCACGCCACATTGCGACCGCGCACGAGCCGAACCGATCCTCGAAGAAGCCACTGGAATAGTGCGCGATCGTGAATTCGAACCCGCCGAAACACATCCAAACCCATCACCATAACCTTGGCAGTTTGTTTGACACATTCCGGCCGCTACTGGGATTGTATAAACGCACATGTGAATGTGTTTCAACGACCACCACCACCACCGCTATTGATACACCCCAAAACGCTTTCCCTCCCTGCCATTGTTGGAGCCAGAATTATAAATCGGTAAAGTTTACATTCAATTTATGCAATAGTTGTGTGCAGAAAACAGAAACGCTTCCCTCTTTCACTGTCGCTAAGCAATTATCTATTGATTTTTTTGTATTGTTTTTGTGTACCGGGGTACGCTTCATTCAGCTAACTTTCGCGAATAATCAACTGCAAGCATGGGTCTGTGGTTTTGCATGGTCTGGTGATAAATGTGTTGGTAAATTTTGACTACTAATTAGTTTCCAATTTTCAACACACCGGTGAACCCCTCCTACTTTGTCGTCATCATCTTCTTTCACCTGGGGAAGGCAAACACAACCACACACACACACACACATACACATGGAGTGCGTAGATGTATTGCTGCTATCGCTATGAATGAGCATAATCATGGATGAGTTTCAGAAACAGGGTATAACGGGTGTCTGCACCTTGAACAGCCGGTTGAAGCGGTTTCCAAGGATCATTCATGTTGGTGCCAATGTTTTTTTTTTCTTTTTGCAGTTTTGCTAATACAATAGAAAAATATTGATACTATACTTGCGTAAACTACTCCAATTAATCGTTATATTTACTTCGCAATTGACGCTTGAAAATCGTTGTCTATCTTGGGCATGATTAGACATAATATTTAAAAAAATATATAAAAGAAAAAGTCACAGCCGCAAATTGTCAAGCCTTTTACAGCAAAGTTCTGTTACGGCCACTCACGAGATTACGGCCGTTGGACCTTTTGTACTGAAGATAAGCCCACACAAAAAAAAAACCTCAAACACTAACATATGGACATACATTCTACTCTCCCAATTTACATGATAATATTTGAGTTGTAAACTTTTGTGAAATGTTCCCTGTATTTTCGATAGAAAGCATAAAACCATTCTATTGGTCTCAAACACGTAGCGGAATTTGGGGCAAGAGTGCCACCAAGCATTTTTCCTTGAAAACTTTAGTTTAATGATCAATTTTGTATACAGTTGGTTGCTTTCCAATGACTGGGTATACTGAGCCAAATTTCATATAGATCAATGGATATTTCCCATTGTTTTGAACTGATTTATGTTGAGTTTCAAAATTGAGCAGAATATTATAATTTTTTAATCTAATCAAATAAGCTCTCAAAAATCATGCGAACAATCAACCGAGAAAATATTTACAACCACCGTATAGCTGAGAAAACGTGAAATTTTTTGTGGGGTTAGTTGAAAAAAACTTTTTTTTTGTCACTGAAAAATTCAATTTCAAAAAAGTTACAACTTTTGGGGCAAGTGTGCCATCTCTTTTTGGGGCAAGTGTGCCACCATCTTTCATAGGCGCGATCTGTCAAAAATGTAAACATTGTTGTAGCGTGCTGCGGAATGGTGCGCTATTGTGAGCGGATTCCACGCCAGAAAAACAGAACAGTAACAAACCATATTGTGGTACAGTTGGTGGTCAAAAAGGGTTCATTGGTGACTAAATACATGTAGGAATACATACACTAGTGGTACAAACGTAACTATTTCCTATTATCTAAGAAATACGGTTATTTTAACCAGGTGGCCGTCTTGCCCCATAGCCCAAAAAACAACGTCTTTTTGGACCCTTTTTAAAACGCTTCAAAAACTGTTTTATTTGCACTTTTTTCAAGCGAAACTCATTTATAAGTGAGGAAATAGATGTAAAATGGTTATGAGATTTAAATCGGCTTTTGAAAAACACGTTTTAGTGAGTTATAACTTGAAATGCTTAAGGTGGCACACTTGCCCCAAGTTCCGCTATAACACTTTCTTTAACTTCCATGTGCATTTGTTTTTTTACTGCATTTGTTTTTTCTCAAATCAATAACCATATTATAGATGATTCGTTGAATGATTTATATTAGGAAGGTCTTTTCCAAAAAGTCAAGGAGATTTTTTGCCACGATAAGTGTGGAATGAGACGTCATAACCTATCGGGCATTGCAAAACAAACAAGCAAATTAAAAATATTAAAGATACATTAAAATTACTAGAGATCAGCCTGTTTTAATACTTGAATTCTGTAACGTAATAGTTTTTACGTAATATTTTTTTTCTCTATTTCTATCATAAAGTCAATTGCGCAAAAAACAAACAAAACATCATTTTGCTCTTGTACCAAACACAAAGACCAGCTGCATCAGTTTCATTGTCGAACACTCAATCCCATTTTAAAGTTGTAGTTGTTTGATCGTGTCTTTCCATAGCAGCAACTGCAACAGTCGTTGCACTGAGCACACACGACATATTGTCAACGCATGTAGTGATGTCACAAATGGATGCATTAAAACATACCCTACGGGAAGCCTGTCCGTGTGTGTGTCGGTTGGTGGTGAACGAGCTGGCCGGTTCTCTACAAAACCGACACGACACGCTCGCCGTCGCTAATTGTCCGCAACGATCCAGCAACCCCGGTCGAGACCTATACGTAATCATCCCAGCTTTTGGTTACTGCACTGTGCCCCACAGCCAATCGTGGTAGAATATGGGCTGGCTTATCGTTCATCGTTCCCTCTACCATTGGCTGGCTTATCGAAATTTGATATTGGACCCTTGGCAAAGGTCATCATTGATAGTGGCTTTCGTTGTTGTTCAACAGCTCTAATATAAGCGCGATGTGATGAGTGTAATGAACATAATGGCATGTTTTAAAGTCGATCGATGGACATCAAATGTGTATCAAAGTATATAAAATTCTATACAGCCAGGATTGTATCTATAAGATGGAGCTCCCCTGGCACTTACGCTCGATTTAATCATGAGACAAAACATAGTAGAATTGTATGCAAAACAGATGCGTTCAGCAATTTTGTTCAATGGTGCCCGGCACATCTAATCACGCCTTACGAACGCTTCTACTAGAACGCGCACTGCGTTTGGGGCTGACGATCGTTTAAAAAAGAAAATGCTTCACCACGATGATTGTCCTTATTTGCACACTGCGCCCGGGGTTGGTTCAAAAGTCCAGAGGTCAAGCTGGTGGCAATGAGCGGTGGAAGTGGAATCGTTAATCGGGAGGAGGTTTTGTCGACAAATAAACATCGTTACTCTGCCGTTTTGCGGGCGAATTCTTTGTGCGATAATAACGCTCAGTTTACGTGAGCTAAGAAGCTAGCCGGATGGAGGTTTAAAGTAGATTTCGATACGATCGACGGCCGCACAGTGTGATAAGATAATGTTGAATATCAACCCAGCCGAACATGACAGGCAAAATAGGATGGTTTCTTACGGAATGGGGGATAAATGTTCATACAAGCTTCCGTTGAAGCACAAGTGAGGGGTTTTTTTCATATCACTTGATCATCGCACAACGCAAAGAAACTGAAAAATCAAACCTAAACGCTCTGCCAATCTCAACCTCTCCACAAAAAGCCCTCCTCGTCCTTCGGTGGCAGTTTGGAAATTGTTTGGGCTCAGTACTTTTGTTCACTTTTTACGCTTTTACCCACCAACTCTTACGTACTGACACATATACACACAGACACAAACACGGATGGCTGACGGCCAGTGGAGTGGAGGGCATATTCTTTTACTTTTCTTGCACTGACCGAGCAACAGAGCTCTACACCGACGAGTGGCGGCAAGTGTGTGTACTTGAACGAAGGTTACTGAAATTCTCCCCCTAACGAACATGTACACTTTTTTTTTTGCTCCAAACTTATGACACTTTCCCTTGTCCCCAGAATGGATTTTTCTTCATATTTTTACACTTAACACTTAACGCCTTTCGAACCGGTTTTGCAACACCACACGCCATATGCATTGTTACAGCTGCACATTAACGCAAGGAGCCACTTTGCGCGTTAATGCAGGGCATTAAACCAGCATCAGTAGCATACTCGTTTGAAAAAAGCGTCACAAAAGAGCAAACAATGAAGATGTTTTGTGTGTTTGTTCACTGTCCAAATTGTGCGCAAGATGCGACAATGACAATAAATTCACTTTGCTTGCGGATGATGTATGCGTAAGCGCGTGAAACGCGCGCGACAGGAACTTTGGCCCCAACAGAAACAGCCACTCATGTAGAAACAAGTATGCATGATATGATGTGTACACACAACCAACCTGAAAGCACAGCAAAATGGGAATGTACGAGCACACACTGTACTGTATTCGAATACGCGGCGAGCCGAGCTTCTGCTTCTGTTCCAGCGAACGCACGGGACAAAACTGGTCGTCGTTTGCGGGCTGCGGGAGCATACGCTATAGACACGGTTCAGAAAGTACGCGCAACAACCACTACTACACCGTACCGGGACGAGTTGGCGGTTCAAGCGGCGCGCAATTGTACTTACACTGTACAGAAACCCTTGGAGCACCCTCCTTCCTCCCTGTCAGAAAGGTACGTGCAGTGAATGTGTGTGCAATGGGCAGCAGCAGCAGCAGACGCACACGCGAAGCGAAATATGCGGAGCGCGAGAGTGCCCGATGATGCTCGCGTCGACGACGGAAAAGAGAACCGCCAGTCTGCCAGCGAGCCGCACACAGAGTCATTGCGTTATTGCGTGTTCACTTTCAGGCTTATTCAAGCTCGACCACTCCGAATGGGCATGCAAAGCAAAACGGCCAAAGCAGGGGTCTTTTTTTTAACGAACCATATTTAATTTGCGTATAAATCAATGAAACATTCAAGATGAGCGTTTTGGATACAAGAGGAATTGTAGTAAAATAAAACTATTATTTTAGAATTTTTAGTAGCTAGAGGGATGAAGGCACTTCCTTGGCGGAGTTGTTATGGCATTTATTTTTAATCGACATGTGTGGCTATCTGTACAATTTTAATTCATTCAAAAGCTTTTGTACCTTTTAGCAATATTTCAAACAACTTTATCTACTAGCATAGAACACAATTAATAGAACACAATTTAATTTAAAATATGGAAAAAGATCTTTCAACGTCCAACAATAGCAAACGTTCATCTCGGTTTGAAAATTACCATTACCAAACGTTGCCATGGAGCGTGAGGAGCTTTCGTGGAGCTTTTAGGCTTTTTGGATATCTAAACGATGCGTTACGGTGCAGAAAGCTCTAACGTTACGCGGAAAACGCGAAACCAAATCCACAGTTGGTTGGAAACTAACGACCTATGTTTGAACGCACGTTACGCAGATTTAAAATTAAATCTTTATCTTTTTTTGCTTTATTTAAAATTAAAGCAAAGTGTTTATCATATTTGTATCAATGTTTAAATAAAGAGATAATTGCTTATTTTTTATTATCATTACAAATGCAAGCCATATTAGAGTAAACTAGAATTTCCTGGTTTGTAAGGTACCTTCGTTGAATTTGAAAAACAGGTAAACACATAATTTCATTCAACATTAAATTGACTTATTGTCTTTTTTTAGGAAAACTGGAGTGTTTAATGGTTTAAAATATGTATGTAACAACATCTTCTTCTTAAGTGTAATATCTTACGCGATCATGCAGCTCTATGAACTAATGAAGTCCTTGATCATGCGACTGGACGAGCTGGTCCGACGAGATGCTGGTCCAGATTAGACAAACCAGCGAAGAAATGCAGCAATGTACAGTCTTTCCCCGAGTTACGCGAATTCGAGTTATGCGAATTTTTATATTTGTCAGTTTATATGTCAAATCAGTACAATTATCTCCATCAATTGTCAAATGAAAAATAATTTGCAATTTTTCCACAAGTTTTATATCGCTAAAAAGACAGAAATAACCTAATTTTCTACATGAATTACAAATAAGTATTAAATTACATAAATAGGCGAAATATATTCAAAAATAATTATTAATTAAGTATATTTTGGCTGTTAAACGTGATATTAGACTCACGCAAAAATCCGTGATACGCGAATGTCTCCGGAACGCATTATTCTCGTAACTCGGGGAAAGACTGTACTTGAGTTTAAAAAGTGTTAATTCAAAATGTTCGTTACGTTAGGTTAAATGTTGCTTCGTTCAATTTGCTCGACCCTATCGAACAGTTGTCAAATTGTTAAGGCTATACCCTTCCTGGTCTCAACGCACATATGAACCGAGATTCCTAATACTTGGTAAGACCAATCAGTCATAGATATGTTATAAGTGGCCTAGGTAAACCTGTGACCGATCTCGGTTGCCATAATACATGAGAATAAAAAGAAGAAGATATTTATTTTCCCTAATATCCTACAACTGAGATGATGATTTATATTAAATCTGTAATACAAAAATAACGTCAATATGAGACTATCATTACCGCGCTTGAATTACGGAAAACTTGTTATCAGCTAGTCAGTTTGCTTGAAGAAACTGTAAAACACATAAAACCTATCACATTGATGATTAAGAATATTTGTATTCGCGTGCATGTGATAGCACGTTGTTGAAAAGTGACAATGCTCTTTTAACAATCATCGATGGTATGGATGATTATGTAGAGTCTTGTTTATGGAAGAGAATTTGTCATATTTACAAGATCTATCAGCTGTTCAGTGAACTTGTTTCAAGGTACTCCACAATGCAAGGCCCCTTATATTTTTAGAATTATACCGGCCCAACCAGTTCATGAAGTTCTTTGAGGCCACAGAGTCTCGCAGTACTCGTCTCACTGTACTCAATTGTGCGGACTGGTGTGCCAGAAGATTCGGAATTAGTGATCGGTTTATGGATTACGCACATTAGAGTAAGCGTTTTCAGCCACTTCTGTTGTGCATAGTGGCTCACTAATGAGTGGGAGAATGACTGCTTGCAGGTAGTTGCGAGCTGGAATATTCCAACGACGGTACTGATTAAAGCGTTCATGTAGTAACATAATAAAAAAACAAGATGCTTAAATCCGCCTATTACGTATTAAACTTGGTGCTTTATGTAGCGTATTGGTTGTTATACATTATAGCTGCAAGAATAATTAACTTCACTATAAATTGTGAAATAAATGATTATAGTAAAAATAAGTGATACATGTTGTAACTAATAACATCAAGTATTCAGAACGATGTAGAACGGCCCCGTATGTGTGGAAGGACAATGGAGAAGCCGATATTGCGACGAGCTATACAAAATGTACGGCGACCTTACTGTCATGCAGCGTATCAAGTTCGCCAGGAACTGGTGAGCTAGCCATGTTATACGCATGAAAACGGATGCATGGAGTGTACCATATGAGTAAGATTTCAGATTCCATTTTTTTCTCTTTATACCATTTAAACATACCTCCGCTAGTAGCTTCGATATCAATCACAACGGTGGTCATCGAGTCCGGTTGCTGGCCTAGGTTAGATTCATCCAGATGCTGTCCATCCCGGGAAGGATCGTCCTTCATACTGCTAGTGGTGCTACTAATGCCGGAGCTTTTGGTATCGTGCTGTCCATCGTGATTCTCGATAGAATCGGATGACGGCTTTAATATATTTTCCTTGACGCTGGGGGGCTTAGAGGTTTCTGTACCGGAAAGAGCAAGTGTCACCTGCGGCACTTCACCAAAGAGGCGTGTTTCTTCCGCAATGTTCAAGGCTGATTTGGGCTTGTCCATCGTTGCTAGGAGAACTGGAATTCTGATTTATGCTCTAAAAGTGAACAAGAATAATGCATTATATGAGAACGTGTAGTAGCTCTACAAATACATATAAACTGAGCAAAGTAAACTCATAACTCATATAAGCGAGAAAACTGGATTAGGTAAAACTATAACTAAGGCAAAATATAAATAAAAATGTTTTGATAATATGAATCAAAATATTAAAATTGCTGTTAATGTCTTCTGATTAGTGATCGAAATTATAGTTTATTAAGAAATGCGTAGACTAAAATACGGAGAATTAAAAAAAAGACACTGCAAAATAGTCATCAATATTCCGTTTTTTCCCTTCATTTAATAAATGAATAAATCATTTTGCCTCTTGGGTTCTCCGTAGAACTTTTATTAATAAAATGCGTTGAGCTAAGTTTGAAAATTTACATCCAAAGAATTTGAAGCGATAGGAAACTCACAGTATCATGAAAGTTTCGTTTCACCATCTTCTGCTGTCATTTGTATTGTTTCAAATAAAGCAGACACACAATGCTGTTTCAAAAAGCATATTTTGTTTTATAGCTTGTCATGTCATTACGGTGCAAAACTACACTATCATTATAGATTTATCATGTGCTGTACCTGATGGTGTTGGTGTCTACTGTACGGATTACTGTTGACCAGTTCTTGCCTTTTTGCAAGGTGTGAAATTAATGTGTAAATATTCAATGACTTCCAATATTTTTTCACAACTTCGTAGGTTATGTCAAGAATAATTTATTCATAAAGGAAACGCTAACACTGTAATTTTGACCTTGAAGAAAACTGATGCCAAAAACCTTCCGAAACCAGCTTGACATATGAGACTATTAGCAATAGAATATACAAATTTAGCATATAGGCTTAATTCAAATAATTTATTATAGACACGAACGAATTAATGATGGATGATGTCTCAAAAAGTACGAATAATAACATATAGGAATAGTTTCCAATTAAACAAACAAAAAAAAATGTTATCCGCTTTACCAACAAAAATAACACAATTTTCCTTTTTTCGATTGACGGTATCAGAATTGAAAACTTTTTAAACATTTTGTATAGCAAGCTAGAAAAGCACTTAGTATCAGTAGCAGTAATTGCGTAGTTATTTCAACAATTATTGAAATAATTAAAAAAATCATCACACATTTTTAATTTTTATCATAAAAATCTTTTTAATTTTTATTATATTTGTAACAAAGAGTCAAATGAGTTATTCCATTGAAAAAAACCCACACTAGTAAAGAATGAAAGAAAAAAACGAACTCGCACAAGGAAACACTGGTGTGTGTGTGTTTCGGTGCACAAATGCATATTTATAAATCCTAAGCGAACTGGAAAATCTAATCGTTTCCGGTAGTCACAGTAGAAATCTGCAAGGTCGGAATACATCCTCCGAAGCTTAAAACAAGAAACAAAAATAGGAACAAAAATTTGGCAGAAATACACAACTTGATCATTGTCACTATTGTACGAACTGGCGTAAAGCAGTTGCGCAAACTATCTTTCTTGTAAGTTTTAGTTGTATAACTGTTATCGAAGATATTAACTAATCAATAGGAATAGACAGTGTAAGCTTTCATAAATACGGGCAATGCTTTACAACTAATGTTTTGAGCGTGGTTTTCTTTCAAAAGCCCGATTTTAGTTTAAATTCACACCACACCGACACAGCACATTGGAACCAAAAGCTTAAAGTAAAACATAAGTAGCAAAGAAAGTGTAAATCCACCAACGAAGCATTCCTTTACCGGCGTCGGAAACTGTTTATTATGTAAGCCAAACCAAACCCTTGTTTTCACCGCGTGTGTGTTTTTTTGGTTTGCGGAACGAGTAAAAGTATACAAATTTACTTCCACTCACCTTCCACCGATCACATACATAAGCGCACAATATACACCGCC
Source organism: Anopheles gambiae (assembly GCF_943734735.2). NCBI lineage: Eukaryota > Metazoa > Arthropoda > Insecta > Diptera > Culicidae > Anopheles > Anopheles gambiae. The sequence continues at coordinate 79,209,696 of NC_064601.1, forward strand.
GATAGAGTGCGTAAACACGTTGCTGCCACTGGATGATGATTGACGCGCGCGTACTTTAAATGCTGCCTCCTGGTTGCGTTGATTTTTGGCCGTGAAGATCGTGCACTGCGTTAAATGTGAATTTAACGCCACAGTTGTATCACGTTAGTAACAGTAAGTTTACTTTTCGTATATAATTATTCACTTGAATTTATCACTTGAATTTTTAACTTCACATATTACTTAAGTAACTGTATTGAAGCAACAAGTTACAAAAAGAAGCACTGGCATTGGTGTTAACATGTTGAAAAATCATTACATGAATGATAGGTGGATAAGCACGCGGACACAGACCGTAGCAAATGTGAGCTAAATTATCCGACCAGTTCGATGACCCTTCTTCCCTCGGTCATGACACGTTGTGAACCTTCATTTCTACTGAACTTTCAACTTCAACAACTTTACAGGGATAATTGCCCAGCAATTGGCATCTAATAATCTAATCTGGTATAGCGAGACAGCCACGACACTTGCTGCTGGTCCCACTCGACCCACCGCACTGTCACTGTGTGAGCGAACCACTTGAGCCGCAATCGACGATGATACTGACGTGACGCCAAAAACTCTCCATCGTAGCAAGCCGCCCGTCCGCTCGTTCGTTCGTGCGGTGGCAGCGGCGGTGCCGGCAGTCCATCGCGTTGGTCCCTCGCGGGCTTGTCCTCCCCCGGGTGGATGAAGGCAAAAAGAAATTCAAGTCCAATGTTTTGTGTTCGCTGTATCTCACTCTCACTACTACTTACAGGGGCGATTGTAACCTCTCACCCTCTCTGTCTCTCTCTCACACTCTCCCGCTATCGTGCACTGCAAGATTGGCTTTGACTTTTTTTTTATATGCTCGTTCAGCACGCAACAAGCGGCTTCGCTGTAGGAAGCGGGAGTCGTTGATATGCACCAAAGCAGGCACTGTAGAGTTGACCAGTGAATGATTTCGTTCGCGAGTGTATTTAGTTGTGCGGAAGTGAAGAAAACCGACCGGCCACTTGTCGACATGAATCACAGCAAAGGGAACCGAAAACTGAAACCAAAATACGTTGGATTTAGACGCTTAGATAAAAGGTTAGTGATTAATGGGAAAGAAGTTAAAGTGAAGTTGATGCAAGGTACCACAAAATGTGCCAGGTGATGGGCCTGAATCTAACGCGCAGATGAAGATGGTGATGAATTGGAATGGTCGAAAAAAACATCAAATCTTTAACTGGCAACGTTTATTTCTGCCAGTTGCCATTTACTACCATCGCCTTTAATGACAGCTTGTGTTTATGTCATCCTTTTTGTTTTTGTTTCTTTACGCATCGCACACAGGATAAATGGGCGTGAGACAATGCGCATTGTCATTGGTATTCCTCCCGTACCAATGCTCTCTCGGTCTTTGTTGTCTCATATTCCTCCTCTAATCCTTCAGATGCTTGACGTAAACATGCCTGTGCAACGGCTTCTCATCATATAACAGAGACAGAATTTAAATCGCTACTGGCGTGCAATTTGTGCTTATTTTGAGATAAGCGCGATTAAATTAAACGAAATGGTGACGAATCTAAATTTTGATTGATCAGTTCGGAATAAAAAAAAGCTGATCTAGTAAAAAATGTGTCTCCCTGTGATTGTATTACAAAGCCCTTACGGAAAAATCTCGAATAATTTAATGACACAGTAAAAACATTTCTTTGCGATCGTTTTTGTTGTTGGGTTAACTGGACGTGTTGCTAGCAACCATAAAAACGTTTTAAAAAGAGTTAGGTATGGTTAGGTGGTTAAATTTTCCCGACAGAGCTTTCGATAGTGCGTGTGTATGTCAAGGCTGCACCTAAAATTAAACACACTGCTACAGGTAATTACTAACTAACCGCCATAGGTCAGATTTGTTGATTTGGTTATGTTTAGGTCACTTACTTGTTTATTTACAATGCCTTGAAACTGTCTACTTACACGTGAGATTGAAACGACTTTGAACCTAGACCATGTGAAGCTTGTGATTTTGTAGTAATTTTGTTTTGTTTGCTACATCAAATATGGTGTTTAAAGTAATGCAATATATTAAATATAAATATATTAAATTAAATTAAATATATATTGGTCCCCATTAACCGTGTATCTAGGGGACTACCTATATAAAACTTATTCTTTTTATGATTAGCAAAATCACCACGCTATCTATGAATGCCCACATCCACAGAGTTGTTACCACTTCCCATCACAAACGCCTGTCCCGTTTATACGTTGTGTTTGATAATTACATCCCTAGGGTAAACCATTACAGCCGCCTAGTGCAATTCTAGTACTACAGCATTACAGCACAATATTAATTCCAGTATGACACAGGAGTCAATACAAATGAGTTGCCTCTTGTGGGGTCGATCAGGCTTAACCGGTTCAAGGATGATTAGTAGCGCAGCTACTAATAGTGCTGGTAGCTTGCTTACTACAAACGTTATTCCTACCGGGGATGAATGTTAAAATGAGGCGTACGGGATGGTACACAATATTAAAAAGCTCGTGTGTTTGATAAATCTTTGATTAAGCCGGTTAATTTTATTTTGTAGTTGTTTTTATCTGAAAAAAACATTTATTTGGATAACGACAAAAACAAAATATAAGTGATAGCACCATTGAATCACGTTATCAAGTCAATGCATTGAAACCGTTGAACCGTTGGCCGCGTGTCGTTTTCAATTCATCGAACGATAGAAAGAACAAAAGAATTCCCCCTAACGCGCCGCTAAACACATCACTAGCTGCGTTTATTTCGTGCAACTTATACCTCATTGATAGCACTCTTTCACATACTATTGTTGATAATAAATTTCCAGTAGACGGATGGTCCTGTAGAGCATTTTTCTCACTATCCGGTGGAGCAGTAGATATTTTCTGTACCATTGATTTCACATCAAATAATCATATGAAAGCATTCCAGCTGGCCGCAGGGAAGTTGTATCAAGGTTGTATCAGTAACTCACCCTACATCTGTAGACCGAACAATTATAAAATTCTTTGTCTAGTACTTTTACGGTTCCATAAGTTGGAAACAGTTTGAGAATTATAGCAGCTGTATGATAAAAGTAGGCCATCGGATTGATTATTCAAACCTCACACGAGGAACATAAGAAAAGTTTAGTGATAGGCAAATTAAAGTGTCCACCATGTACATTTTTACTATTGTTCCATTTTGTTTCGTTATTGTACTGCCACGTCCACGTACTGCTTTATTTAAAAAAAGTTTTTGTGATCTTGAATGTGAAATGCTAAACAATGATAAAAATAAAAAGTTTGCTTGTAGAACACATACTCTAATTTAATGAAGGTAAAATCATTGTGACAAAATAAAGGCCTCGTTTTTATTATATGTAATATAAGTATATTATAGATGACAAATATATGTATATTTAATAAAAAACATATATGCGAACCAGGATATTTTGTATACATACGCTTTAACATACTTTCTACTATATATTCAACACACTCCGCATCTATATGAGGTCTGGCATTCATTGGCTCTGTTTTAGTTGCGTTACATGTTAGTTTTAACCTTTTGATTAACTGCCAACCGACGAGGAAGATTTGACAGGACAAAAACGCCTGATTTTTTTTAGATGGTTATCATGCAGCAAAGAAGCATAGCTAGTTATCACTGCTAACGTCTGTCAAACAATCTAACCATCGAATTACTACAGTTTTTGGTTGGTAGTCATTCATATCCCTACCAATGAGGATCTAATGTAGTTTATCCCATGCGTTCCTTTTAAATAATTTTCATTATTAGTCAGGCCAGTTTTATTCACTCTTGCATCGAGAATGGTTTAGAAAACATAACGAACAATGTTTAAAAACAGAAAGTGAAGTTAATTTTCAACTAAAAACTGAAACAAAGGTTTTCAAGCAAGAAGTAAGTGGTTACTTTATTTTGCCGGTCACTGTACTTCTGGCATTAAACGGTGTACACGATGAGGTAAAAAGTATATTTTGTTTAAAGAAACCTCATTAAAATATATAATTTTATAGAACATTGAAAGTTGTTTAAAAGTTTCATTAAATCTAATTTTAATCTATAATAATAGTGAAGCCGGTCTCGTAGTACAGTCGTCAACTCGTACGACTCAACAACATGCCCGTCATGGGTTCAATCCCCAAATAGACCGCGCCGCCATACGTAGGACTGACTATCCTGCTATGGGGGGGAATCAATTAGTCACTGAAAGCCTAGCCCACAAGTGGGTACAGGCAGGCCTTGACCGACATCGGTTGTTGAGCCAAAGAAGAAGAAATAGTGAAAAATGCATTTTGTTTTTAGAAAAAATATTGCTTAATATAGACCATTTTATTTGGTGAATTTCATTTTATCTTTCAGTGATTGTAGTACATATTTAGTAATGAGCTACATTAGGAAGTGGATAGTAAAAAACGATTGTTTTGACAAAATATTTTATGAAAAAAAAAAGATTAAAAAACATTTTCCATTTTCTCATAACACGTCAATCAATTAAGATATACAATACATTTTTCCGGTGGTTTATTTTCATCGCTTTACAATGCTAATGGTGTTATAAAAATTACCTTCGGTATTGGAACTGGTTTTACAATTGCTATTGTTGTGTTTGCCATAAAGCTAGCGTCAAACACGAAGAAAGTATATGAACCTTTGCGTTGTATGCCCGCTCCTCCCCCCCTGCACCTTCTCTTCTGCACTCGTGTTATATGATAGTTTAAATGTTTTCTAGTTTTATGATGGTGGTGATGTGGATGATGATGATGATGATGATGTGACGATGCGCTTGTGTGATGATGTGTTGGTAATTGGTGACAATTATGCAGGTGAACTTTATGGTGAATCGACTACTAAACTATGGAGAAAATTGTGACGCTTCACAGCTAATGTTGTATATCAGCGTTATGTTGTCTTTGTATTCCTTCTTTTACTTCCGTTGTACGGATATTTATGTGGCTATAGTTCTTTTTTTTTGTCTGCAGTTTGTTAAGCTAATTTTATTGGCTTATTTTTCATCAGTTCGTATAAGTAGTACTGCTCTGTATCTCTCTCTTTCTCTTTGTGTTGGTTTGCTTTTACTTTCATTATATAAATCAGTCGTTGGTAACCACTCCTTTGCATGTTTCTTTTCTAGGTATTTTGCTTTCGTGTTTTTTGTTTGTTTTTGTAGCACATAACTTATAGTTTACGTCGTCACAATCGATCAATTAGTCTAATTTTAATAAAATTCTTTTCTCTCTTTACTCTCTCTCTCTCTCTCTCTCTCTCTCTCTCTCTCTCTCGCTCTCTCTCTATTGCTTATACTTCATAGTTCTGGCTAAGGTTGTACTTTTTCAAACAGCTTGTGTTTTATTTTCTTTACTTCATTGTTTAACACGGCACGGGTGCAATACAAACGCGCAATCGTTTTGTTTTACTGAAGTATGCGTTCGATAAGGATAAGAAGAGTATAAACAGTGTGTATGTTTCGTTTGATACTATTACAAATCAGCTTTATGTAATGCTTGTAAATACGTTGGCTTCAATATAGTTGTAAAACAAAAACTAAGGGTTCTCTGGCGGTGTCCTGCTCACTCCGGTGAAACAAGTAAAGTTGCACATCTTAATTTTTTGTTTGTTTTAAAAAAGCAAATTTCGCAAAATTGTGCATTATCAGCATACCGTGATTAATTTTCTAATCATACGAACACAATAGTATGCCTTGATAATACACTGCTTATTTATGAAGAATATGTTTCTTACTCTGAGAATCAATGAATTACTACTACATTAGGAGAAAAAATATATCTTTTGTGATGCGATGGTTGTGTGTTTTGATTTTTCTTCCATCCCTCCCTAATCTGTTCTGGTTTAGAAAATCGATGAAATTAAATGTTTTACGCATCTGATAGTTATTTGTTTTGTTTAGCATTCATAGTCTTTGGGGGGATTTTTCGAATAGGTAAATATGGATAAGCAAAAGCTCAACTCACGTCTACTACATTAGTGGTTTATGATTATTATTTTAGCCGTACTTTAGCACTCCTCACGGCACACATACTGACTACTATTTTACTCCAACATCAAATGATACGTTACGGTCACACTGTGTATCGTTTGATGTAAGTAACTTAAGCTATCAGCTCATCATACTGCACAGAAAAGCGTAAAATGCTACCTCTATACAAAACGTACAATTCATATTGATCAGTCTTACTTGTTTCGATCAGTCAACCTAATTGTTCGTTACCTGCTCGCTGTTAGCTTGACTATGAACTGTAAATTACGCACTATGCGGCAATTGTTGAGAAATGTCTTTAGTTGAAGAATTGATGTTAACCTTGTACGATACACTGTTTTTCGGTTCAGTTTTCAATGTGAACAGAATTATTCAAAACTTTCAAGATGTTTTTCACCAGCTGTATTATTTGTGACAGCTGGGCCTTTGAAAAAATCTCGCGCGATTGTTCACGCGATGCCGTTCACTTTAGAAACTGACCCGGAAAACAGTGTAATTCGTCCTGAACTTGTTGTGCTAGACTTTGTTTTAGTGATGTGTTCCATACTCCATGTTTGAGCGGGATTCAATTTCGATTTATTGCTGATCAAGAACAAGTATGCGCTCCTTCGGGGCGGAGGGAGCACACCAAAGTCTGAGTGAATTGTGTGTTTTTTCTCTGGTAGCAACGCGTTAAGCTTCAAAATAACGTATGTCTAATTTAGAATTGAATGTTCTTATTCAAACGTTCCATTTCCTTGGCTTACGCATTAGGCTGGTAAAAGGTTACTTATTTCACAAAGAAACCTCTCAATAGCGTCTAATAGCCAGAAAGCAACCATACTAATGTAAGCTTTTTTCAGTGATTGCTAGCAAACGTTACACTTTTGAATAGTTTGTTTTAAACAGAGTGCTTTTCGCATATATAGTTCTGAACGTATTGTGTTGATGTTGTTATGCTCATTGACACACACACACACACATTAGACGCTGATTAGACACGGTATTCTTATTGAAAAATAGTTATACCTACGAACTAGCATTAGAAAGACTGGAATTGTAAGGGTTTTAATAAAGAAAACTGCTTTCGTAGTTCGTGCGAAACTAGCTAAGAAAGCACTCAGCTTGGCTTAAGCTATGAAAAAACATACGTCTATTATAAAAACTGACGACTTTTATAAATTTCTACACAGATTAATCCGTTCACAAGTTCATCAAATGATTTCTTTGTCTTATGGAGATCTTAGCCTCACCTGTCACATCTGTTTGTGTTTTCACAAGATTTTGTCTTGCTACAGCTGTTTATTTTGCTTTGAGATACGCTCCCTCTTTTTTACCCTCTTGTCAGTATTGTTTAGGCTGCATTTTGCAATTATTTCACTAGTCTTTTATCATTTTAGCGTACATAAAATATACTCCATATTAGATTTGTTTTGTTTTTCTTTCTTATCGCAATGTTCGGTTCTTACATGTGTATGGCAACTTTTGCTAATAATTTGATTAATGTTTATAGCGCGCTTTCTCGCTCTGTAGTAGTGATGCAAAATATCATTAGCCCTCATTTCGACAAAGACGTCCTTCGTGCAACATTGTGCAACTACACGCATATACTTAATTCGGTTGAGCTTAACTTAAGATTTTAGAAATGATCCGAACTGATGATTGTGCAACTAAGTATTGCCAAACACCTTAGGACGTTTCTTCTCACAGAGAAGTCATTAGAATCATTACCAAAACCTTTTTCATTTTGCCTCTTGTTTGTTACATTTTGTTTATGTCACTCCACAATAAATGTTCTATTTCATGTTGGTGTGTGTGTGTTTTTTTTTATGGAACAATGTATGACTTGGAAATAATTTCCAATAATCAACACGTTTTTCGCTTTCCTTTTTCCATCTATTTTGCTTGCTTGCCCGCCATTGCTGTATAATCACGTTGACTTTGTTTTTGCTTCATTTCGTCAAAATACTTTCAGTAGCTTTCATCTCACAGTAGTTTTGCTCCACATTTTACTGTCTGCACTACTTGGTTTCGCTTACAAAATCACAACATTTGAAATGGTGGCAGTTTTGAATTGCCATTGCATTTCTTCTTTTGGAATATACGCCATCCCCATCCGTACGGGCTGTACCGTTACCGTTTGTTCATCTGCGCCTATCATATTGCACGTGTTCATCGATTTTCGAAATGATTCCACGTGAAGTGAAGGGTTTTCTTTTTATAAATTTGTACCATTCATCATAAAACCCTTGCCGCTGGTTTTCGTGCTGCCAGAGCTATTAGCTCTAGATTTATTGGCATTTATACACACTCTCAATATTGTTTGTTTCGCTCTTCCCACGCCGACAACCATCTTGGTCATTTTCAATGAACTAGGGCTAGTGGTATATTTTTAATTGTTGCATTGTTATGGTTTGTTTTTGTAGCTTATGGATATTGGAAAATAAAAAAAAAAATACCTTATTATTATGCATGTTTTAAGTCAGTTTGTTCACACTTGCAGTACAACGCGCATGTGAATGCGTACAATTATAGCTCCACCACCTACAGCTTACGCTATGTTACACGATATTTTGAACAACTTGCTGGCAGTATCTTGCTTTGCTTCTTGCTTTAAGTAAAAGCTGAAGAATATTACATTTTAACTCCTGTCTTACTTTCATCCTTCATGTTGTGGCAGAGATTCAAAGAATCGATTGGTCGATCCGATCGTTCCGAAGATGTGATCTTCAATGCGCTGTCCCTTACGAATGTAATTGATCTTTTTGATAAAGAACGAATTTTAACTATACCGGTTCCGCTCGTTACACCTGGATGCAAACTTATACTGCTATTGTTAATGCTTTTATTTGAGCATCATCATACGTCAATCAGTTATACGCTCGGATCTTTATGGGATCTAAATCTATACAATAAATGATTTCAATTAACAAGCAACCTTATGAAAAACATCTACAAATTTACTCATTTCCATTGCGTTTGTGTTCATTATAAAGTGTCAGTTATGAATGTTGTTATGCAGTGCATTGTTCTGTTTTTGACTGGGACATGTTCGTACATATGAACATAGTTATTATATATTGTTTAAAAAAACAAACAAACGAAATACAATAATCATTAACGAATTGCTAACGAGGAGTCACTAAACAAATTCGGGAACCGTTTCTCTCACGCATCCATCATCCGAAGATGGTTATATGTGTAACAACATGTATCACTTACGTATAACAATAAAGTACAATTAAAATTGACTACATACGGGTGCAAAAGGCTACCGTACACTAAACGGCGGAAAAAATACTTGATACGATAAAATGCTTGCAATTAAACTAGAATTAAATTAACGAACAAAACTGTTCGCTACGAGTTATATCGCGTTGGCGCAAAGGTGCAAAATAATACAATTATCAGGACGAGTGCAACTAAACGATACGATTATGTTTGACAAAGATATTCGTTTACTTCAACGACTGGGTATCTAGACAGTCAGATGAACGAGAGAAAACATGATATACATTTTGAGTCTACTGGTTTACAACCTGTAAACAGAATGTAATAAAAATCATATGCAATGTTTTGCCACATTGATGCTTAAACAACTTATGTAATAAAATCAAAGCATAAAAAACGATTCAAACAGAATGAACGCAAAAGCCACAGTCATTTAGAAAACATGCTTAAGATAGGTGGGACAGATATTATACTATAGCCTGAACTTTTAATTTGTTTCTCCGTCGATCGGTTTTGGTAAATGCTAAAGATGTTTTCCCCTTCATTATGCAAAATACTGCTAAATGTTATTTTAGCTGAAAAAGTTCCAAAACTTTAGCAGTAAATATGAGTTTTCTTGTCTTTCATACTTTTCGTTCTTCGGTGTAAATACGCATAAAAAACCGTTCAAGACGCTTGATCGTTTATGTTATGTTTACATTTCGTTCGTGTTCAGTCTTGTGGGGTAAATTGCGTAGAACTCTTCTGTTTAATGTTTCGGTTACAGTCATATTTATAATATACGTTACGTTGCTTTATATTACTTCCCTTGCATTTCACTGCTTCTCACTAATCCCTATCGCTCCCGATACAAAGTATCAAAAAGGAGGTTTATTAAGTCTACATTACGCATTGTCTATAAGAGTTGACTAAGAAATTTGCTAATAAAACATCAAAACTGCGTTTTGGAGAGGATCAAAACATAGAGAACATTCATGTTCTATCAAATAGAAGAAAAAATTAAAACATCTATATCAAATCAAAAGACGCGTGCCGTGCACGGCGCATCATGCTGTATGCGCTTGCCCTCATCATGGCGGCCATTTGCCTTTATAGGCGCATACTATTACTACAATTGTACTATATTTACGATGCATCATCATCTCGCTACTTCTTCCTGCTGCATTTAGATTTGATCCGTATTTGCTATGTTTGAAGACAATAATTTCATTTACAACTAACAAACAAGAACATCGCTTATGGCGAATAGGGAACTAATTATTCGTTTCGTTCCCTTTCTGTTTCGCTTGCTTTACAATTGCGCTCTTATCAATGTTTCGTGCTGCATTATCGTTCGTCCACTTTCATAAAACAAATTTCTTGTACTTTTCGGTTACTGATTTAAATTCTTTTTAAGCTTCCAGGTTCCAGGAATAGGATCATTTCCGTTTGATGCTTGCGTTGCCTAAATAAAAAACGAACCGATTTTTAGTGTAAAATTTTTCGCTCACTTCAATTGCCTCACTCATAAAAGCAGGAGTCAGGATAATGGAGGAAGCTGTCGCTGTCAGGACTAATACAAAAAATTAAAATCACGTTAGTAACAACTAAATCAAACGAGTTTTGAGGTAGCAGCGTTGCGGTACACATAATCTTATAGTTTAACTTTCACTACACACACGCACACACACACACGTACTAGTGTTATTTTTATCGTCTCAGCGTTTGCTACTTTTGAGTCTACACGCAGAAACAATATGCTGCTGCACTGAATGTGAAACAATGTTTTGGCAGTCCAGTTTTCAACGTTCAATTTTGCAAAGCGGGTATGCTCATAGGGCCAGATTTGGTGTGGTGCAGCATGGCTATGCTCATAGCATGGGACAAAACATTAGTAAATTTGGATGAACGTTTTTTGTGGACTGCACTGATCACGCGCGTCCGGCGACGTTTCAACCATGACCACGAGTCGTCCATCGGGCAGCAGCGCAACATCGCTGGGTCGATCTTTTTCGTCCATACCTATTGCTAGCAGCCCATTAGACGAAGGACGTATTTCAACCTGTACCAAAATAACAAAAAAGGCAAAGAAAAACATTACGAACATGCATTTTCGATTATGTGACGCATAACTTACGGCCCACAGAAACTCTAGCTGGGGAGAAAATACCAGAACGCGTTGGTTTTTAGAATCGGCAACAATTACACGCCCATCATCATCGCAGCAAATGCCCGATGGTCGACTGAACTCATGAACGGCCGAACCTTCGTGGCCCTTTGCAGCAAGCACCTGAAATAGAGAAACGTATTTGTAGTATAAATTTCCTCCAAAACATTCTTCGTATTTTAGACGATAAAGGTTGAGTGATCGTAAAAAAACAAACGAACAAACAAACAAACAACCAAATACCTTGGAAAGCGTTGCATCAATCAACAGAAGCCGATGATTTTCAAAGTCCGATATGATGATATCTCCCTGCGGCGTGAAGCAAGCACCGCGCGGTGTCGTCAAACCTTTTAGGTATCGACTGTGATTAACCCCGTCGAAGCTGTAGCGCGATATAAAGAGACCGTCCGGGCTAAACAGTTGAATCCGGTGGTTTCGTGAGTCGGTGACCAAAATTTCACCCTTTGTGTTCACTGCTACATCCCACGGGTATTGAAACTGGCCACATTCCTTGCCGTAGCTGCCGAACTTAAGCAGAAACAGCCCCCCGGCCGAAAACACCTGCACACGATGGTTGTCCTTGTCCACGACAATGATGCGCCCCTGCCCATCCGTGCAGATGCCCGCCGGAAGATCAAACTGCCCGTTTGCCGTACCCTTGGAACCGAACTTTAGCTTGAACGTGCCGTCGGGGTAGAATATTTGCACGCGGTTATTGCGCCGATCGGCCACCAGTATCTGGCCGTCTTTGTCCACCGTAATACCCCAGGGACGGGAAACCTGACCGTCTTCATGACCATCGAAGCCGAACGTAAGGCTAGGGCCAACGGCTGGTTTGGCCGCTACATGGTTGTTGCAGCCCGGAATACACTGCCCCAGTATCGGCGCTCCAGGAATCGGGCCGATGCCAAAGGACGTCGGTGACGACCCGAGTACGGATGAACTTCCGCTCGACCCTTTTCCCATCGGCTCCCACGACGATGAGCCGATGCGCTGGGCCGGTGTAGTGCTGCGAACGATCGGGCGTCGAGTTAGGATGTTACCAACCGACCCTACGACACCCACTCCGCCGACTCCGTTGCTAGGATTTACACCGCCACAGTTTGGACCCGTCGGTCCCTGTAAGCTCGCATTGCCCGAGCTGTTCGAGGACACGGAGTTGCTGCGCTGACCGACCAGCATCACATCGCCCTGCATGCGAATTTCCTGCAGCAGCTCAAAGTTCGGTGCCACGAAGGTGATGAACTCCTCCTTCGGCTGCAGGTTCTTGTACATCGCCGCAAACTGTTCCATCTGGCTTTCGCCCGTTGTTAGCGTCTTCGCAATCTCCATACTGCCCATCACCGACACAGAGTCGAGTGCCTTCGTTAGCATGTCGGAGGTCTGTGAAAGCCCTGCCAGGGCGGCCCGGAGCCCAGCCATCTGGTCGGAAAGCGAGGTCAGCTTCTGCTGGCGAAATTTGTCCACCCGATCCAACAGGGTCCGTTCGCGATCCTCAGCGGCCAGAATGAAGTGGCGCATCGCTTTGCGAATGCGGGCCGACGCTTCCATGGCGTCTCTTTCCACGGCCTGCGAGTACGTGACCGCACGATCGATGCTAGCCTTGATGTACTTTGTGCCCAGCTTGCCACTTTCCAGTATGGACATAATTTTCTCCGACGCACCATGCGAAATATTTGCCACCGGTATGCACGAATGGTCTTTGTGGTCCCAGAGCGTACACTCTTGACAGACGACCTTCTTGCAGGACTCGCACAGATAGCGCAGCACCTCACCGTGTACATCGCAGTGCGGTTCGGACAATCCTGCAGCCATGGGTCCGTTTGAAGGCCCGCTTCCATTACCACTGCCATGGCCGTTGCCCGGCACCATGCATGGGGCCGATCCGATCGGTGAGATTGTGTTTATCGAAATCACACAGTGATCTTTCGTGAAGGCGTTCTTTCCATGCAGCTGGGTGCAGTCTTCGCACAGCACATCGTTACAGTCCAGGCAGCGGCTGGAGGCGTGCGTATCACACCGGCCACAGATGGCTCCCACGGACGACGGACAGTGGCTGCCGTTGGAGGAGTTCGTCTGGGGCGAAGTACCCGGTGTGAGCTGAGCGTGGCTCGCACACGAGGAGCCTATTACACCGAAGATTTCGTTCGCAGAGGTCACCGCGTGTGCCAGATGACCACCACCGCTCGATCCGTGTGATGAACCGATGATGCCGACATTGCCCATGCCAATAGCCCCGCTGCTTCCGCTACTGCTGCTGCCAGTACCGATTGCACCCAAAACGTTGGAAAACAGGATATCCTCCGTAATGCTTATGCTATCCCGATCCAGTGAAGTGTTGTTATTGCTAGAAAATTGAACACAGTACGGGCGACGTCAAACAAACTCCAAGTTCAGCAGGGTTTATTGCCAACCGGCAGAGCATGTGCTTACCTTTGTGGAACCATAACCGGTCCCGAGCTCGCTTTATGCGGTGCATCCCAGCACGGTAGGGCGTTAAACAGACTCGAGAAGAAGATATGATCGTTGGAGTTGAAGTCACCTGGGCCATCGGGGCCACCACCGTTCGGACCACCGTTGGCCGTCTGTGGTGTTATCTGCATCGAAGAAGCGCCATTGGATAGCAGTGCCATAATCGTGCTTTATGCTGCAGAAATGGAAGTAAAACGAAACCTGTCAATTATTATATTGCACACAGCCTGCGATCGACGACTTTCAAGTTACTGTCAGAGAGACATTTAATTAATTCTGTGTTTAATTGAATGCCATAAATAATGTTTTGGTAATCGAGCAGACACGAGCAGCTGAGCTGTTGGTTTTACAATGTAAATTTGTTGGGCCATTTATTACAACGCAATATCACTTAATATTCCTGTTCTTATAATGGATGTACAGTGAAGAAATTATTAGTTAAGCTCGAAGCACCACTATAATGCTGAGACTTGCATGAATGATACTAATTATAAATAATAGGTATTATGAGCTGCAGCAATACGACACAAACCACCATAACGTTTGAATGCATTGTGGAGGAGATGGTAATGATGCATAGGGTTTCCCTCATCTCTTCCTTTCAGAATGCCGCTTGAGAGGAACAGGAAATCGGTTTACTTTGTGCTGGAAACCGAATCAGAGTGTCATCTTTCACTGTGTACTGTGCTGTGCAGCTTGGTACGAACGGAAACAGGAAGTATGCGCTGGAAAATGGTTTACAAAATGTCACCTTCGTTAACCGGCACACCCTATATATATACATTTAGAAATGCATTCTAAATGTTCTATTGTGTATGCGGATCTTTACATACATTGAAGCCATTGATCTCCTCCCTCCTACCACATCCGCATCGTTCTGTGTTAAACGTTACATTACGAAATTACGATGCAATATACAAAAATGTACTTCACTCGCAGAAAAATATTCTCATCCATTTTGTCGTCCCTGTCCGCATTTCGGATGGCAGCACAGTCAAAGAAAACGGACCCGATCCGAAACCGAGAAATAGTTTTCACGAGCAAAGAAAGAAGTTTTAAGTTTCGGTTCTTTCCTAGAAGTAAAACTAGCCAAAAAGATATCTGCGGGATCAATTAGAGCATTTGATTTACAATACAACCTTCTAACCGTTTTGGGTCCTGTTTTCGTGGTTGACTTTTCCGGCACGAGGGGTAAAAAGGGGAGAAAGGCGGGAAGGATTGTTTCCTCTATTCCCTTTCATCGCCTAATATTGTTCTTCTACTCAAATCTCTACCCTTGCGAGCAAAATGTGTACAGCCAACCAGCAGGAATGTATATGCATGTTTAACTCCTTATTTTTTTTAAGTCGGACTGCACATGCACAGTCGAAACGACCCACCAGCGGTAGAGTTTTGCCATTCGCAACCCCTCGAGCAACGGGGCACATGGTGAGTGTGTGTGTGTTTTTTTATTTTTTGGGACAAGCACAGCAAACGGAAAAAGCCGAAAAGGGCCACAGCAATTCTAACGATGCATTGAAGGTCCTCTTACGGTTCTGCATCTTGCGTTGCATTTCTCGACTGTTTCCTTATTCGTCGTTTGTATACATTTATATCCTGCTAGGAGAACAAAAAACGGGATCCCATCGTGTAACGAACCCGGGGCCGGAGGAAGTTCAAGAAGTAAGAAAAACTGCATTAACTATGTGGTGCTCTAGCAGCGTGCGTGGCTGCATTTACTCAATATAAGTAATGTATTTCATTTTCTTCCAAGTTTTATTTGATCCCTGGGATTTAGGTCCCTGGAATGGTTGAGGCACCCCAGCGAGGCTGACCGAACCAACTTCTGAAGGGTATCCTGATTGAGAGGTGGGGTGTTTTCCTACAGTGTCGGTACAGACTCCGGCAACTACAGAGAACAGGGGCGGTAAACTTCTTTGTCCTTTTTGCACTACGAACCGTTTGCACCCCTGGACGTCTCTGGAGGCAGCCAACATCGTTGCCAACATCGTTCCGCTTGACCATAAGTCAGGGCAAACACAAATTCATTAAAATGCTTTGCTTCGTTGCGTACTATTTATCGCAATAGAGAGAAAGAACAATCAAGTATGGGTTCTCTATAGATGCCCTTTACATCCGCTGACCTTCGAATACTGTAAGTCCTACGATTCCCAAAAACGTTGTTATTGATTCCTTTTTGTTCCTGTACTTTTCGATGTGTGCATGCAACATTTTGTATCAATATTGTTGGGATATCATTCATTCCTTGTCTGTACATGTGGAGATGTGCTTTAATTGGATGTATTTAAATTGTGTATCTCTATTCTGATAATTTTGCACTAAAAGCTCTTTGCTGTAAAATACATTAATCGTTTAGTAATATTAAAACATGTGTATCTATGTATAGCGCTGTGTATGAAAACCCTATGTAGGTAATACGCACAAGGACTAAGCAGATTCTTGTTTAACCATGCATCGAAGTCTTTCCTTGCGAGCACAATATATATGGCGCAAGACCAAGGCAAGATTGAACATCATCGCTTGACGAATGCATTTTCTACCAGACGTAGCATTCCTTTATAACGTTCAATGTGGTACTGGTAACGTTTTATCTGTTATTTTCCCATTTTTGGAATCTTTTTTGTTGTTGTTTTTTTTTACTTTTGAACCACCCAAAAAGCTCTTAAGAGCAGGAAACCATATCAAATGAATATCGTTAAATAGTGCCCGACCCTGTAGGGTCCTTGGGATGAGCTGTGGAGCATGGCATGAATTTTGGGTATAGATTTCATTTCATCAGCCCGCATCATTACATGTGCTGTTGTTTTTTTTTTTTGTTTTTCCTTTTTGCTGTTATTTCTATCCGCTTATCGAGTTTCGTTTTATGGTATGTTGCACTGCTTGGAGATGATTTACCGTGTCAGTGATGTGCGTTTGTGTCTGTGTATGGTTTGTTCACGTGTGGGCTTGAAGCTTAGGTTCGATACTGGACCCAATAACAATCTACCTGCATACTGTTCTTACTCATTGTTCTTGTATTATTTTCCCTCAATGATCTGGGCTGGTATTATTTTCATTACTTTGTTTTAAACACAAACGTTTCTTTGTTGAAATCTGTCTTGTAAATAACAGATATGGTTTTGTACATCTCTAACATATATCTTTTGAGCAATACAGCCTGGCCGTTCATTCTGAGTGTAAAAAAATCATGTAATATGTGTAGAATATAACATGCAATATGAATAAATCGTACAAAAAGCAGTCCCGTTTATCTTAATAAATATCACGTTAGGACGAGAAAACAAGCACGGCGATGAGGAAGAAACTCTCTCTCTCTCTCCATCTTCCCCCTATCAAGTAAATGCCGTTATAAATTTATGAAAATTGACCCTTGGCCTGACCGATGGGTCAATGCAGCATAGCTTTAGCGTGCGTCTACGGTGCAGCGAATATCCGAACAACTTAAGATCGCTTTACGCCCAGAGACATTCTTCTTTGCATATATATATACTTGGCTTGATCATCTTTATGTATTTTAAAAATAATCGTGTGCTCCCAATATTAGAGAATATTTTCATTAAAGTGTACTAAAGGATCGTAAGAAGTCGCATTAAATTGATGAACCTATATTGAGCACTATTTAAACATCCTGTTCCACTCCATAAATAGGAGGCCATGGTCAAAGGGCAAATAAGGCAAATACTCATTAATCAGTGAAAGTTGATCGATACAACTGAAATGATATCCGCCGATACAGGCGATTTCTTATGCGCAAATAAATCCGATCCATATGAACTGCGCATATAACGAGAAAATAGTATGAAAAAGTACTGCCGGAGAAAGTTGCAAGCAGTTCTCCAGCCATCGAGCAAACCTTGCGTCTCCCACTGTTTTGCCATTTGCCAGGAGAAACGTCCTGCCAGAGTTGTAAGCAGGCTCCTTTCCCTTCACAATTTATAAACGACCCATCTAGCAATAAGACCCGGAGTTCCGCCGAATGCCATCATTCATCCTTCTGAATCCCAGGGCAGGGGCTGTCGATGACGCCCTTTGTAGCAGACGGGCCTCGTACAAAAAGAGAAAGACGAAAAAACGATACAGAGGCATCATCATCGTCCCAAGGACACCTTGTGATGAAAACCGGAACGGTACCGAAAGCGCACTACATCTACCTATCTACCGAACCGTACGTACATGCACCCTCTTGCTGCAGGCTCGAAAAAGGTTTCATTTCGCTGGGAATATATAAAAGGAAGGAACTGGAAAAGAAACGGAAAAACAGGTCCACGCCACTACGATAGGTCTTTCGGTTGCTGTTGCTTCTGCTGCTGCTCCAAAACATCCCGTCCCGGGAGATGATCCCATCAGGCAACAGGCAGGAATGCAACAAAACCGAGGAGGTAAGAAACTCACCGCCAATGCCCAATGAAGAAATTGCCATGACCACAGAGAGTGCCGTTCAAAAAACAGGAAAATGGCTTCAAGCAAAACAGCTCGAGAAAGGGTGTGAAGACGCAGAGGAAGGATGCCGGGAACGAAGAGGGAAATGCCGAATAAACATATAGGAAATTGTGGATAGAAATTGACAACACACAGCGGCGCAAACGTGCATGCATCGCATGGCTGCAGCGAAAGGCGGAATGTGTATGGCCATCGAAAATGTTGAGGTAGGTCCACAAACGAGAAGAGAGCATAACAAAACGGCTGCAATCCGAGAACGCTGGGACGTCCGTCACCCACATTGCAACTTTATGCTGCTGGAACGGTTCAACAAAACAAGGGAGATAGCGAGAGAGAGAAAGAGAAACAGAGAAAAAGAGAGAGAGAGAGAGAGGGAGAGAACTCAAACCAGCGTAAAATGAAGTTGGAGAGCGAAAATATCGCGCGGCAAACGCGTGGAATGGGAATTGCGATCCGCTCAGTGACCTCTTGTGCGGGGACTGATCGAAAGCTGTGTACTCGCTTTTTTCCTTCTTTTTGCTCATTCAAAACACCCCGCAAACGCGTATGAAAAGGGCGCGAAAAGGGAAGCGAAACGTATATTTATTTATTTTTTCCTCCATTCCATTCCTGCGCGGGGAGCACATGGCGACAATTATTCTGGCTTGCAGCTGCTCCCTTCTGGCTTCCAGATAATGTTTAGGACAGCGCACATGTACAGATGGTCGTTGTTACTTCATTTGTCATAGAATATGAGAGCAACTTCTTGCTGGCAGTATGTTTGGCCTCATTTGAACGATAATTCTTCAGCATTATAAATTCCATTATTAAGCGTTTAGTTTAGTTTTAGCTTTTCTGTTTACGAACATATGATCCAGCCGTCGGCATTCAAGATCGTCAAGAATTCAGGATCTCGCCCATTCTGTGGTAAGAAATTTTGAAATAACTAATCAGAATAACTTAATCGGCTGTTATAAACAACCATGGACTGGGTATTCGACTAAAATGTTTATTGACCGCAAGTTGTGGCTCAATTTGCCTGTCCTTCTTTACTCTCATTCTCTGTTCCCTTTTGTCCCGAAATTGACCAAACATCTGCTGTTGTTGTTTGGAATTGTCGATGCGCTTAAGACGCATCAACACGAAACACCTCCCCAGCGCCAACTCCACCGTGCGTTCCCTTTTCCAACTGTCTGCCAATTTTTTGAACTGCTTATAACAACCTGCTTGGTTGGCCTGCTTGCGGTGCAGCTGCAACTCCAGACGATGCAGATGTTGCAGCTGGGGGTGCATCCATAATTCCTGTCCCTTTCATTCTGGTCCTCCAACGGGCGCACACATACTCTCGCAAACGAAATGGAGCAACTGGCAACATAATCATCTGGGGTACAGCTATTATCCGCCGCTGGAGTTCATGGCGATTTGTTATGCACCCTCTAACCAGAAGCCGACAACAACTGTACGCGGTTTTGTTTGAAGCGTACGCGGTGGCGTTTTTTCCGCTCGATTACCACCCTTTTCTCGTGCATGTTGTCCGTGGGTCGGGAAAACATTCACTGCCCTTCTGCACGATGCACCCTAACGAAATCGTTTACCATCTTGGACCTTTAGGAAAGAAAGTATTGCAATGCGGTATATGTGCAAGTGGATTGCGAAACCGCACTAGCGTCTGCCCACATCGGTACAATAATGGACAGTGCAGATGAAGGGAATAAATTGGCACATTTAATAAGAGATAGCAGGTTGGTTATTGAGGGAAGGTTTGCGTAAACAAAAACGGCCGTTGTTACTTGATGAGGATAGGTACATTTTCAAAAATCAAAAAAACCCTAAACCATTTACAAGTACAGCAGTAGTAGTCAAACGAACACAAAAGAAGCGTAGTCATTTAAAGTGGACCTGAGGAGTGGATCCAAACTATTCACCTATCCAATCCAAAACCGAACATCCACTGCGCGTATCTCAACGCGTGTACACAGGGAAGCCTAAAGGAAAACAAAGCAAAAGGGGAAACAAATTTATGTATGACGCTTCAACATTAAAAGAAGCACCATCTGCTGCTGCTGCTGCTGCTGTTGCTGCTGCCGTCGGATAAATGTGTGCCCGGTCGTCGTTCCACGTTATTTCTATTCCATCTTCTTTCCCTTTGAAAAAGTCTTTTTGAAACAGAAGAGCGAAAAAGAATAACGATATTACCATCCCCCGTATGTACCATTTGGGCACAGCATAAATAAGTTGGTAATGAAACATGTGTGTGTGTGTGTGAGTTAGTCTTTTGTGAACCATGAGCAGGAATATTATCCAAATGGGGTCTGTCTTAGCAGGTAATTTGTACTGCGGCAGTCGCAAGGACTTTACACGCAACTTACATGCATGCACGACAGCTAAAAGCTATTCCAGTTTTCATATGATATCTCACAGCATTTAGCATAAACTGAAATGCAATTTTTGCTCACTAACTACTAGAACTTGGACTGTATTTGTAGTTATTTTTCAAAAATGTAAACCATTCTTTTCCTCTTCCACTATGCAATGTTTAGGGAAACATACACACACACATACAACACAAAGCATCAACACATGTCGTAATTGTTTATCGGGCCATAATTTTTGGTACATTTTTGTTTACTAGTTTAGTTCCGCTGTGCGTACGCCACAGATACCACAGATACACCACTGACACGCATACACTCACACAAATACACACACACACACACACACACACACACACACACACACACACACACACACACACAATTAAATTCGAACTGTATGATTGTGCATGCAGAGCATGGCCATCAGCATAAGCGTTCTATGTTGCAAAGGGGGTGTTGTTGTTGTTGTATACATTTCGGTTGTTTTTGTTGATACCGCACACACACACACACACACCCGCCGTAGAGGTCCGCCGAGCGCACTGTTGTTATTGTGTCAGTGCGCAGGCGCGGACGGGGACAAAGTATTTTTCCACCCCCTTTTTCAAAGCGTGTATCAAACACACGGGGCGCGTCAAATCTAACCGGCAAAATGTGGGACGTTCACCTTGCCGAAAATAGCCCGAAAAATCAAACGTCGCTGGCGGAAAGTTTGTTGAACTTTCTGCTAAGGATTGAAGGATACATTGACCCCCGGGAATAGAACGGATCGGATCGATCCGGGGGAGGGTGAAGAGATGGCAGTAGGCAATCGCGTCCCATCCCACCCACAGCGAAAATCACCCTAAAAAGGACATTTTGCTCTTGCTTGCTCATAGTGTTTTTGGGGAAGATGAGAACGCAATGCACTTGGGGGAAAGCGAGAGAAAGGAATGGCATGCTAGGGAGATGGGCTGTGTTTGTTTCATGTTGGTAGTCGGCGTTCTGCGCCCATCCTATAGTGCTTGGCTGAAACCAACACTAGTGAACTACATTCGTTGTGAGAGCGGTTTGAGCAGCCGAAGAGCAGGAGGAGGAGGAGAAAATGGGAAAAGCAGGAAACCCACCATCGTTCCTGCAGAAATTTCAATAACAACAGAAGCCAGAAACGTCTTCCGGGCGATCGGGTCCTTAATGTTGACGCGCAAAAGAACGATGCCCTCCTCCCGCTTTACCCTGGAGGAATTGAACTAACGTAGAAGTGGAAGGTAAGAATATCGAATGGCGTACGAGCGCTGCTGCGTACACAAGGAAATGGGGTTGTTTCGGAAACTTGCGTCAAGGGTAGGTCCATCCACGGCCGCTGGCACACGGGTTCGTCGTTTCTTAAGATGGTTAGCAAGGATTCCCCTTCCCCAATGTTAGCGCGCGTAGAAAGCGGAAAGGCACCACCACCACCACCAGCGAGAAACGGTTGATTTGTTTGCGTTCGGGACGTTCCGCGTATCCTTTTAGGCAGGAGGAGCGTGAGGGGAAGGGAATTCTGTACGAAACGGTCATTTGTAGGGATGCGCGTTGAAGAAGCAAGAATGTGTCGGGTCAATGAACTTTTACGACGCACTCTGCAAACCCCGCAGAGTGAGAAAGAGACCGAGAGGGGAAAAGGCATGTGGTGTACTTGTGGGGGAAAGCAGCCATTGAAGGATGGCTTTCTCTCTTTGGCGTATGTTAAAAATGACGTCTTCATTCTTCACAGAATTATTCTCATTTCGGTTGGTAGAAAATGGTTTGGGTTAAGATTAATTTTGTGAAATTTGGTTTAAGAAAAATTATATCTCATGCATTGTTATCCATTGATAATATTGTATTGCGATATTTTTGCATTGGATTAGAATCATTCAGAACGTGCATATTACTGTTAGAATACATTTAAAAAAAATATATATGAGCCTATTTTTTAATCTGTTTAGCGGAGCTTTTTTCTCAAAACTTTTCAATCATCATGTTTAAGTGCCAACACGAAATACATGTTTGGTTTACTCTGACCGTTATAACAAAACCCGCCCTTAGGGCGCTTCCAGCAGCCATTTTTAATGAAATCCTTCCTAGGCTTTGATTTATGCTTGGGTTACGTATCAAATTTGGCAAGTTTGTGGTGTCATAGCTGTATATGAAGGATCCAACAGGGATGTATATCCAAGTAATATGTAAAAAAATGTATGTTTCGTGCAGTTTATTGAGACAAAACGGAAATGGATATCTAGTTTAAAGATCAATACCTATTCAAAAAATACAACCATGCCCATTTATTCCATTCCAAGAAGTACATAAATCTCAATGTAAATAAAACATAACAAAATTTAATAAACCCAATTCAATCCGAAAACAATAATTTCTCCAGACCTTGTGAATTGATCTAATTTTTGTATTATGGAACTGACATATTAAATAATTTTTATTCCGATGATTTACTAACCGTTAAGGACAGTTTTTACCAAAATGAAAAATAATTGTTTCTGATGTAATACATTTTTTGCAAAAATGTTTAAAACGTTCGTTATTTGATAATGTCTACACTTAGCTTTTAATAATATGTTTGCGAATGTTTCACGCTGCTATAGTAAAAACTTATTTAAAAGTCCTTTAAAATTTGTGACAGCAGATGATTTATGACAAATTAATAATAATTATTATTAAATTTTAATTATTAATTATTAATTATTATGGGAGTAGCTACTTTTACAAAAATTGAAAGAAAAAAATCTATCATAATTTAACTCCTTCAATGTTTAGAGTTTTCCCAAAAATCGAGATCATTTTATTGGGAACCATAACAAAAATAACAAATCCATTTACTGGCGAGTTGCAAAAAATACAATTCATTCACAAGCAGTGTACCATTTTCAGAATAATCAACGCTAGCATATTTCGAACAACCATTTATCATTACGATAAGTAAGTAAGTAAGGGAAAGTCTTCCCTTCTTTGCTTTCGGGACAAATTTCCATCCAGAAAGAGAAACACTTTTCTATATTCACCGTTCGCTTCGTGGGAGGAAATGCGTCGTGAGTAAATGGATGTAGGGTGAAAAGAACGCCATTCCGCGGACGTGCCATGGTTTTCCCCAACCCTCCCGTAGCTAGAGCCTTCGTTGCTCTTCACTGGTTGTGTTTTGTGTATGCCTGTATGTATGTGTGTTTGTCACCGTTTACAATCACTACTCCCTCTCGCCTTGTGCGGGGGCACTGTCGCTTTCCCACAACTTTCACTCTCTGGTCGCAAAACGCACCAAAGGTTTATCAAATCATGGTAGTGGTGGTGTACTACCGTACACACGCACACATCCACACATCGGCGCCAAAGCAGGACAGTTAAATGGAAAGGAAAGAAAAGGAAGGGAAAAGCTTCGCCGCTCGTTTACTCGTTTATGGACTAGCTCGTATCGGTTTGTACCCTCAGGATTTTAAAGCCTTATTTTAATTATTTTTCCACAGACTTTGACCAAACTGAATGCATTCAATTCGTGTAAGATGCCAAGAATGTCAGCGTATACCTTTGCTTAATCGAGCGAACTTACCTTCTGTTTCGACAGTTTGCTTCTTTTGATGCTTTCGTCCAATAATGTCGGTGCCTTAACGGTTACGCTGCCAGCTTGGCGCACAGTGGAAAAGCGAACGCGCACAAATCTATGCCACCACCGGCGGCAGTACACGCATACACCACGCACAGATAGAAACACACCGCGAAGATGATGCACTACAATTAAATAAATACACACATGGACACAGACACATACAAGCACACCAGCACGCACACGCACGTTCGCCCAGCCGCCTAATCCACTGACACTTTTCACGCGCACGTTTTGGTACCGTGTGCGCGTCCGTCTGTCGCCGCCGTCGTCGTCGTCGTTTATCCGGTTGCGCGCTTCCCTGTTTTTATCACATTCCACAGACAGAGGACGTTGCTGTTTGCGGCATTTATTCCATTCTTTGCTCCTTCCTGTACATCGGGAAACAAATGATTGAATCGTTGGGATGAGTGTACTATAGAAAGAAAAATAAAAACAAACACACACATACACACGCGCCCGCTCATGCACCCATGGAATGGGAATTGTCCGGGTTGGAGCAAAAGTATGGCGAACGTGCGTGTAGGAGGGAACGATCGTTGGGATGCTGGCTTACTGCGATGGCGGCGGGTGAAGCCCGTACACTCGTGTTCCACCCCGTCCGCCGTGCCCTGGTGCTGCACTTTCACTTTTCCCTCGCTACTGAATCTCATCCACTCATCCCCCCATCCACAACTCCACCTAAACGCCCCACCTTCCCTGTCCGTGAATCGCGCACACGCACACAGACTGACGCGACCAAGGAAGAGGTGAACGAAACAGAAGAGACAAAAACAGTGCATACGCACAAACTGCCCTTGCACCTCGGCATGCTATGGTTGTCTGTGTGTGTGTGTGTGTGGTACGGTGTGGCGACTTACTCATGCGTCGCGCGCACTTGCTCCTTTTTCGTTTTTCTCTTCGCCCTACACGGGAGAGCTTCCTCTTATTCGTTATCGCGCACCCCGTGGCCGATTTTTTACCCGGCTCACAAGGGTTTTGCTTTCTCTCGTCTTATCACGCACGCCCGCTTTGGATTTCATTCTCGTCCCCTCCTATCCCTCCTCTTGACCTACCCGTGTGCGCGTGTGTGTGTGTGTGTGCCTCTTCTTTCTTTACAGTCTTCTCGGCCAGTGACGCAGTAAAGCATCGAAACCGAAAACGACACGGCATATTTACCTAGCAAATACGGGAAAAGGTAACAGATATAGTGGAATGGGGATGAAGCGGGGAGCGGCATAAACGAGGAGAACTACGACAAAATGGGAACAAACTGATTTTACATCGCCTGAGCGCAACGTCCGTCACCGTTGTTCACCCTCCGACGCCCATTAAGAGATAGAGTTATTCTGGTACGGGGGTTTTCCGTTCCGTTCGAACCAGGAAAGATATCGGAAAGATGTGTGCATGATGAATTTAGAGAACCAAAACGAGGCCTTAGCCTTAGCCCACCCGTCTTAGCAACCGCTGATGAATTCCGCAGCTCTCCCATTTGATCGTGTGTGGTGATTTTGCCGTTTCAAAATGGTCGTCGAACGTAGAGAACACCATCGTTTGTATCCAGCGCGTGCGATGGGGCTCGGTTGTAATGGATGACGAAATAGATTTCCTCCGCGTCTGCACACAGGCTCAGTATTGCCAGCGAGATAAAATGGTTCAACAACACAAAACGAAAACTAAAAAACGGCGGAATCCCAATCGCGTAGCATAGTTCACGAGCATTCGCTCTCCCTCTCTCTCTCTCTCTACTCTTCGGGGCGCTCTTCTCTTCCATGCATGCTATCCGACATGGCCCAGTTGGTACGATGCATCCCGAAATGCATCCGGCGCACAAAGCCACACAATGCAACGCTGAGAGAGGGATTTAATGGTGGTACGTGTGCGCTGCGTTGTGGTGGGGTGGTGCCCGGCACTGGTTACGGGACGTGCTGAAAACGCAAACAGCACATACCACCAACACCATCACCATCACCACCAGTGGCCGTTTCCTTCCAACGTATAGCCCCCGGAAAGTGTCGGATAATTGCCCCTTTCCGCTGCGCCTTACTGCGATG
The DNA here is from genome assembly GCF_943734735.2 of Anopheles gambiae. NCBI lineage: Eukaryota > Metazoa > Arthropoda > Insecta > Diptera > Culicidae > Anopheles > Anopheles gambiae. Next base: position 79,235,981 of record NC_064601.1, read on the forward strand.
ATGATGCGTACCTACGTTGGATGGGGCCGCCACCCCGCCGCCGCGTTCGAGCGTTAAGCCTTTGCCCCCTTCTCTTACCCCTTTCTCTGTCTGTGCATCGCACTCTATTTTCACTATCTATATACTCCAACCAGTCTATGCCGTCCTCATTCATGTGGTTTCCTGGCCTCACTGCCACTGGTGGCGCGCCGCTCGGTGTTGTAAATGAATCTTTCGCAGAAGGGTGCGGGGAAAAAAACGCACCAAAACTACCACACTATTTCAGTTTCTATAGATAAAGTCCGTACACCAAAAAACACAAACACGCGCACACATTGCACACGCTTGCAGTGCGCCGCAGAGAGTACGCGGGGAACAAGGCGAATCCCTTCCACCTCTCCACAGACATGATGGATTCTTCCATTCGGCGCAAGCAATGCAAGCGATCCGTTCAGTAAAAGCCGTAGTGAAATTTACCAATTTCTTGCCGCTTATCGCTGCTCGCACTGATACGAATTGCACAAAGAAAACACACGACACATAACGATACACCACAGTTAAAACGTTTTCCCGGATTTCATTGATGTTTCGCAGTTCTTTTCTTTTGCGTCTCGCTCTCCCCACGGTGGGGGCAGTCTTTTCGTTTCCCTGACTTTACGACAGCAAACCACACCACCGGTCGGGTTCTCGGTGGCACTCCCTTGCGCAGCGGTTGAACACGAATGAATGAAGGAAAACAATTCTCGACCAACGTCAAAAGCGGCGCCTCGCTTCGCCCTGCTTCCCAGAAAACAACCCGGTATACGCGAACGGCACGGATAATGCGGACGCTTCGTTTGACAAAAACGCTTCAATTTTGATTCGATTTGCGGGGAGCTAAATTATCGATAAAATATGGTACAATTGCAGCAAACTCATTCATCAGCATATCGATTGTGAGAATGATGATGATGAATGAAGCGAATGGTGTGCAATCGATTTCAGGGAATTTTCTGTTTGCACAAAAATCCGAACCACTCTGTGCTGGTTTGTACTTAAATAAGAAAGAAAAAAAAAGATTTTATTTACATTGTCATTGATAACAGTTTTCCGAGCAAATTGTTATTTTATTTGACTATTATTCGATTTTTGCATACATTTTCAAAATGATTCCTACAACCACAAGCCATGGCGGTTGACCCACTGTTGGGATAGCGTTGGCTTTCGAAATAATTCGAACATACCGATTTGAAATATAATTTTTGAATCGTTAAATGTCTGTTGCTGTACAAAATGCACAAACATGGTTTGTTAATTACACTACCAATTGCTATAAATAATATGTTTTATATTGATGAAAATATAAGCACTAAATTGATCAGCGGTTTTGATAAAATTTGAATTAAAATTGCTGTTCTTGTAGTCGCTCAGTCGTTTTCGTCAATCTCATAATCGCTCTTCATGATCATTCAATAACGTTTCCTTTGCCGTCATTGTAGAAATGAAACAGCCGTATCAATAATGCAAATTATTATATATAGCACGATCAGGAATCGTTGTCAAAGCCATACCGATTCTACGATTACATGGTTTATTCAGGGGTTCTCATGGTTTTGAGACTCTTTCTAATGGAAAATAGTTTTACATGAAGGGAGTTGGAATCTATAGCACCCTTTTTGAACAAGCTCCTTGAAAATTCCTATCAGATTTATCCAAAAAGAGTGCTATAGCGTCCAATTGCCGGCACCTACAGTTTATTTCCTATTAGAAAGAGTTAATAACGTGTGAACTAGTGTTGGGTTTCATAAATCTTTCGTTGAGATTTATTCATATTCTCTAAAGATTCATGAATCTCCTAAGAAATCTGTTGAGATTCATGAATCTCCAAGAATTCTCTATAAGATTGATGAATCCATTAAGATTCATAAATCTTCAGGGATTCATGAACCTTCAGAGATGTATGGTTTTAAAACTGTTGAATTTGCACGTTCCCATGATACATTGGTTAACTCGCACGACTTAACAACATCTTAACAACTTAACACTTAATAACTCGAGTCTTAACAACTTTGTGGGTTCAAGCCTCATATGGACCGTCTGCCCGTAGCAAAACAAACTCACCGGCTGCGTGGCACCTGCTAAGAAGTCTCGAATTTCTGTGTAGGCTGGCATGACCTCGTAGGTTGTAGAAGCAGAAGAAGCAGAAGGTTCTGGCTCGGCTTACAGTGTGTATCGTCGCGTGATTAAAAAGTGAAATAAAGGTTCACGTCGTATTACACTTAAATTTCTTGTGCTTCATGAATATTCTCAATAATGAAAGAATTGCCGTTTGAACGTCATGAAACAATTTCATCGGCTGCTAAAAAAAAACTCGTGAATGTATAGAGATTTGTGAATCTTTCGAGATCTATGAATATTTTGAGATTCATAAATTTTTGAAATTCATGAATCTTTAAGATTCCTGAATGTTTGAGATTCAGAAATCTTTGAGATTCATGAATCTTTACAATCGAGATTCAGATTCATTGAAACATTTCAAAGATTCATTCAGATTCATGGTTTCTGAATCTGATTGACCCAACACTTAAGTTCCTGGAAGAATTGAGGGGTACTTTGGGTGCAATAATCCAAAAACTTCTTAGAAGGCTGAAAAAGTCTAGGTCTTGTGTATTCTTTCCGACTTGTTTTTATCTTTCTGTACTTTTGGGTCCTTGATTGTAACCAGTTCTTATTTTTTTCTGTCTAGCAAGAGGTTGAGGGTGTGTGCCATTAACTAATTTGTTTTCATATAAACTATCAACGAAATGAATGAGCAAAAAAAAGTTAAATATTGTTAATTGTTAAGTGTACCATTATGATTGTATTACCTCTAAAACGATTGGAATAAACAAACACGCTGATGTTTAATTAAATTATACGCAACAATTAAATTAAACTGCCTCTTTTAAAACTACCAGCACTCAACGACAGATGCATAGGAGTCAACCAATGTATGGATAAGAATTGTTTTACGCTTCCTTGTAGCAAGAACCCAAACCGCAAAAAAGGGAACTGAACGAAATACAAAATCCACATGCTTTCTGGCTCTCGTAGGTTTACCAGTCTGCTGGGAACAACGAGAAAACATGTTGATTTTGTTCGTTCAGTTCCCCTTTTTGCGGCCTGTGGAATGACGATGCGGTATAAGCTTCGTTAAGTTTCGCGTTAAGAACCTTTGAGTACAAGCTCATAAATTCGAATTTCAATTCGATGAAAAGGATTTCTCATTACTATATCGTGGATGCAGTTGTTTTTTGTCTGTACTTGAAAACCGTTTATTTAAAAAAATCACGATCATATTTTAAAAAGATTTACGTCTTATTTACATAGTAAAAGTAATGCTAGTGTGTGTTGTGTTCGTTTTATGTGTTCGCGTGTTTGTGCTGGAGTGTGCGGAGATTTAAAGAGATTTGATGCGCAAGCCGTATCCGCAAGGTTTGCACGAGCATTTGTCTTACGACCAGGTACACACAGGCTTGCCAACAAAATGGAAAACCGTGATTCTAGCCCGTGCAAACCTTGCGAAACCTTCAAAGCGATGCGGAAAATCTCATACATTCATTTGTTTGCACGCGAACATACGCCCGGACGCGTTCGGTTTACTCCGGCCGTCCCAGGAGGTGTGCGGGCTGTATGCTTGCTATTTCCCCGAGAGTAAAGTTTAAAAAGAAGTAGTAGAAGTACACCGCAACCCAATTGCCTGCCTTGCTGCCGCCTAACAGTGCTAAAGTGAGTAGCTTATTGCTTTTCATCATTGTAAACGGCTGAGTTCGCGCCATTCATATCCGCAGCAAGGTTTGCCGGAATGCTTGCCGGTCCAGGCGTGTCCAGTCTTACAAGTTTTAAGCAGTACCGCAAGCATCACAACCCCCATCGTCGCCCATTTCACTCCAGGTGACCGTATTCGTAAGTAGAAAATAAATAATAAATAATTTGCCAGCCTGCTGCCATTCAGTCATCAGTCCGTCGATGAGAGGGCATCCCAAATATAAGTCTCGTTTGCGTGTCGCCACGATTACACTGCTAAAGCATGCGCAGGACCTATCTCACACACACACAGCGCCCGTCTTACAGATCCGGCGATGGTCGTTTTCGCACGTATTTGGCAAAGTAGTCCGGCCGCCAGCATTTGCAGGAGCCGGGAATGAGGAACCAGTCGTAGTACAGTCGCACCTGGAAGCAGCCGATCTCATCGTGCCCATCGCAGTGCTGATTAGCCTTGGCACTGGAGGCGGCCGCTGTCGGTGCTTGCTGTTGCTGCTGCTGCTGCTGCTGCTGCTGTGGGCTGCCGTTGATGGTGCTCTCGTACACGTTGTCGGTCGGGAGTCCGGCACGCTTTTGCAGATACTGCTGGTACGCCTGGAAGTCCTGGATGGATGGAGCCGTCGTGGTGGTCGTGGTCGGCACGGTCGGTTGCTCTTCCGCGTTCGGGTAGAAGATTTCGGCCACCAGCAAGCTCACCCAGCGCGGCGACGAAAGACACCCACCGTCCAGATAGTGGCAGCGTGCCTGCAGACAGCGCGTCACTTCAACCGTCTGCGTGAAGTAGCCCTCGTACGGGATCTGCACCACGTAGCGCCACGAGCCTTGGTAGTTCTTGGCGAACACGGGCGTCGCGTACTCTACCTTGGCCGGGCAGGGCGTCGGCGGTCCCTCGTAGCGGGGTGGCGGCGGGTAGGCGGCCGGTGCCTCTTCGCGTCTTTCCGCCACCAGCTTGCTGCTGATCGGTTCGCCCTGGATGGCACGGTACAGCGCACAGAACACACCGCCACCGTCGCAGAACTTTCGTGGTGCACGGGCGTCTTCTTCCGCGCGGCGCTCCTCTTCCATGCGCATCGATTTGCCCATTCGCCGGCCAATGCTAAAACGCCGCACAGTAACGAAACACACACATTAACAGTCGGCCAAAATTGAGTTCATTCATATTCACGTACCCATTGTCGTCGAACTGATCCACCGGTTCGTCGGGAATGATTTGCGTTACCTTCGGTAGCGTATCATCCGCCTTGAGCACGGGCAACGTCTTAGAAAGGAACTTGAGCGTTTGGTTTCGGATCAATTCGCTAGCGAAAAAGAGAAGAAAAGAAAATCGAACATTATCAAAACTGCTAGCAGAATACGTTACAATTAAAGCGCTGGACACTTACAACGGGTACGGTTCGCCTAGTACGTTTTGCTTCATCGGGTTGCGTGGAATCTTGCCCTTGTTCAGATCCCCGCACAGATTGTTGGCTGAAACGTACGGTTTCGGGTTGGTCGCTTCCTTGCACTCGATGTTGATGTGCGTGTAGGGCGGCGAACGGACCTTTGGCGGGACGGCTGAAGGCGATTCTATGAATGCATAATAACTGCACATCGAAGGACAGTGAAGGAATGTCAATTAATGTCTTTTTCCGGTAGTAATAATATCGATTGTCCAGTTGATTTTACTTACCCCTCTGGAGGCTCCTCCGAATCCAGCAGCTCATCGGCCCGAAGGAATGCTTGGCATCCAAACAACAGCTGTAAATAAAATGGAAACCGTAAGCCATTTGTGGACGGAAAGCTCTCTTCATGCTTCCGCGTGGAAGTTTCCAAACTTCCTTATCGGATCTATAATTTTTGCTGATCGATCGAAATGATCGAGATTTTCATTCGCTTTTCAGTACAAACAAAAAAGAGAAGAAAAAACCCCATTGCTTCTCATTAAGTGCAGCCTCCGCTAATACCCATATGCCATAAGTTCAAGGCCCGTGCAATGAAACTCTCCGTTTCAGTGCCCTAATTAGGCTAATACGTTCGCGGTACAGCATCGCACAGCCAGCTATCACTGGTACCGGAATTAGTTCAACGATCATCTGCTGATCGTCATCAGCATCGATCGCCACTTTCTGCACTCAATCAAGCCGGTTTGTAATTGAGCCTCGCCAGCCAGTTTGCAAATGACTTCACGAGGGGTCATTTTTTCTTTCTTTCGTTCCACACGTTTTACCTCTTCTACCCGTTTCTGTTTATTGCTTTGCCGTTTTCAAAATCCATCTCTTCCAGCAAGAGATCAAAATTCACATTCAAAGATCAATCCCATTTCACGCCTTTTTCGACTCCAACACCACGACTCTCCGCTCACAGGAGAACGATGAGGGGAAAGACGGAAAAAGAACCACAATCAACGGCAACCACTTTCTACACCGTCGTCTCTTGCGAGGTGAAATTGTAAACTTTTATCGATTTCTGGCTGGTTTTCTGGTCGATTTGTGTGTGCAACAAAAAAAAAAACATGTAAATTGTACAACACCATGCACACTTCACTTTCTGCGTCACTTTGCCACTGCTCCAAGAGCCTGCATCTGCACGTGCTGTACTGGCTCATACGATGCTTCTTCCGCTTAAGTAGAAGCCTTTCTCCTGCAAGTGCTACCAAACTTTTTGTTTTCTTTTTTTTTTCTTACAGTGCTTTTGTTTTGACATAGAAATTTGTTACTTTGGAAAATGGAACATATGCTAATCGCTTTGCCGAAGGAGTGTTTAAAGTGTCACTTTCCCATCCAACGTTTGGGGCTGCTTTTGTGACTTATTTATTCAAATGCCGTTGTTAATGTGCCTTTAAACCGATCGAAATGTTTCGCCATGTCCTAATTTCTGGCGCAGCGCAAACAGGCGAAAGCAGTATGTTTGCAAATATTAAACCCCCGGTGGCATTCGCTTTTCCATTTTTCAGTCGCCAGTTCTGCTTTGGCGCTAAAATTGATCCCCTATTTTAATGGGAAAGAAAGAAGAGCAAGAAACAGGCTTTTCTTATCATCTCAAGCACTTTATGTTCCAATCATAGGTTAATACGCAGTGGCGATTGCACACGGGATTGCAACAGCATAAACCTGTTGGGCGGGGGAAGCTGTTTTTTTCCTGGCACAAGGATCGTTTGGCACAGAATTACCGGTTACCGGGAGTGCTCCATTCAGGTGGCATTACTTAGTGCGAGAAAACTCTTAGTATCTTTCAACCCCGATTGCAGTGGCCTATTTTTTTTCATTAGAAAAGCGACAGCAATTCCAAAGACCATCCCATTCCAGGGCACCCGATTGCCGATGCTAATCCGCTCCGCACTGGACAGCGATGCTTTCCTGCTTTGCCTCTTAGTGACGGAGAAGCTTTGGCATACACATGTGCGATTTGCCTCCCCTGGCGTAGTAATAAATAAAATGCACGGCAACATTGCATTGCATGTGGTGGGGAAGCGGCGCACGAAGGTGTAACGTGAGTAATGCGGTGTTCCATTTTCAAGTCCACCATCCATTTCTTCCCGACCCGTTTCGTACGACGGATACGCGCTATATTTGGGGAAGGCAAGTAAGCGAAATGAGCACAGAAACCCGGTGCGCGCATACTACTGCTGCCTCTTATTTTGAACCTGCTCTTGAAGCTCTATTTTTCTACAAGCCTCAGAGATAGTGCGATCGTGGCACTCACTCGATCGACGATTGTTCATCGACGTGAATGCTCTTCACTGCTATCGACTTATGCAATTGATTGTAGTAGCTAGCGCACGAGTCTAAAACACACTCGACATGCGTATCCTCTTCTTTAGCCATTTGGAAAGAAAGTATTTAACAAGGGAAGCAACTCGAAACATCACAATAATAACTCGTTTCAACCGATCGATGCGGAAGATGATGATGCATTGGTCAGTAAACAATCAGAGGTAAAATTGAGGTGGATGGAATATCATTACCAAGAGCCAGCAATTATGATGAAGTAAGCGACACATTAGATTAAGCATTTGTTGCTCAAAATCTTAAAATGTTTACAAACATTAAAATAAATGGTCTTATAAACACTGCGTTTGCTCTTAATAAGCTGAGGAGCAACTGCCACTCCGTTCAGCTTCAAATCTTCACGTTCAAAACGAAAGACTTCAATGCCAATGGCTTGCAGCGAGGTGAGAGAAAAAAGCGACGAACCTGACCCAACTTGATTCCCTCTTTCGTCATGGTTTCCGATTGGAGGATGCGAGTTTAATGAAGTCCAACTCATCATTATCTTCTGCTTCTTTTGTTTTGCTGTCCTGTTTAATGCATTGCGTATAATTTTCCGAATGTTTGAAATACCGATTCGACATACGAAACGGTTCTTGGACCGATCAGCAGGGAAACAACCGTTTTGGGGAATTTCGGTTCTGGTTCAAAGGTTGATTATCGATTAACGAACCGATTAGAATGTTGAGATGCCGTGTGTTAACGATGAGACCGTGTCCAGTGTCGAGCGGGTCCGTGTAATTTGGCAGCGTTCGTTAGGAGTGGCTGATTTGCCTGCCTCATTACACTGGATCCGAACCTGTAAAACCGTGTGGGGCTCGGATGGCACGGTCTGGAAGGGGCTCATGTGCCAGAGCGCGTGCGGAAATATGCACAACGTACGTGAAAAGAAAGGTTCATCAATTAAAGTGAATAGCAAAGCAAAAAAAGTGTATAAAAATACCAGCACACTACCACACATACGCCTGGCACACTGGGCCAACCGTTCTTCGGACAGGTCTGTCTATCTGACCTACAAACACATTTCAGACCTGCATCAGCCCCCGAGGAAGCACAGGGTACGGAGCAAACCGGAACGCCTTATACTGTGTGCGATGACTGTGCGTCGTATGAGGCAATACACCCATCCGGTGACCGGGCTGTATCGGTGACTGTTTGCCGTAGAACCGTTCTAATGTCCTAATAAAGGGATGTCGGGACCCAGCTATTTCTGCATTGTGGATATTCCTATAAATTGATTAATTGTTGGATAAGGGTACGGAACATCCCTTACTTGAAGCACACCGACCTTGGACAATCATTTCAACAACGTCGATGCCACCTGCATTTTATACCACCCAAGATGGGAACGAAATAAAAGACAAACATGTCTGCCAAATAAATCAAAACCACACAAAACCCCCATCAGTGATGACGCATTCGGTACACATTCGAAGGGGGTCCTGAGAGGCGGAGAAGAGACTTGAATGCCACGGTCTATCTCTCTTTCACTCTCTCTTCCGTTCTCTTTACCTTTCCTTCATTTCTCGATCATATTTCGCACCGTTCTCAAGAATCAGTGCCACCAAGCAGGCAAGCAGGCACAACTTTCTCTTACAGATTCCGCCGCACCAAAATGGGACACCAACGCTTGACGACACTCAACAAAGCAGGCTACCAAACAACGAAAACATGGAAATGAATCCCATCCGCGTTCGTCGTTTACTCGATTGGTTCCCGGATTGGGTCACAGCAGCAGCAGCAGCAGCGGCAGAAAGTAGAACACTATTTGCATAATTATTAGGCACATTCAGTAAACCCCAGAGATCCCCCCCCCCGGAGAAATGCTCTCACACACCCGCACAGGAACAGAATTCCTGGGTGACTAACTCCAAGCCACACTAGCGCTTGGCTCTGTTACACCTGTTAAGCAAAGCTGTTGAGCGTTACATCCAAGCAATCGTGTGCTTTGTACAACTTTAAGTGTTAAGTGATCCGTTCAATGTTGCGTGGAAACAGTTCTAAATATGACCTAAATATTTCTTGTACTAGAAGTGATTCTTACGTTCCCGATTTTTGTGATTTTACGGTGTCAATTTTTTCGCTTATCTTAACATAATTTTTGATATCACATCCATCGTGACCTATAATTTGCCAACTCCACTCTGTATCTCCAACGTATGCTTACCAGAAACACGAGGTACTTCATCTTTTGTAGCTGTAAATGTAGCAAAACGCTTTTATCCACCAACGGCGATCACTTGTTTTAAAATGGGAAATACTTCCCAAAGTCACACTATTGTAAGTTCTTGTTTTGTCCTGATCAGGACTTTCTCCGGATCTTCGTAAAAAAACGCACTGCCCCTTTCACCCGCTCCTCCACTGCTTTGATAGAATCCACTACACAAACGGACGTTTCTGGCCGGAAGTGACTACTTGGCACTGGTGTAATGGTGGGCAGCCAGGCAAACAACCACTGCTTCCACTAGCAACTGTGAGTGTGTTATTCCGTCCACCCAGCACGGGATCTACAATTGTACTGGCGCGTCCAGCCACGATCGTACTGCGCCAAACCGCCTTCCAGCCAGCCTGCCAACCAACCAACCACCCAGCACCACAGGTTTCCCTCCCCGCGATCCGGCAAAGAGCGGGAGAAAGACAACAGAGGCCTATCCGTACGCTGCCTGTGTTTGGTGCGTAAGTGTGCTTCGTGCTTTCTTGGGGCCTGTTTTTTTTTCAACATACGCAGCCGTGCATTGGAGTAAGAGAAAAGCAAAGGTTACTTTGCTTCACACCCAAGGCATGCTTTTCATTCCTACCCACTTGGGCTGGGTGGGGGCCTGGGGGTTCTTTCTTTCCCGGTGGTTGGTGGTGCTGCTTGCTGGGTAGTTTCGTGGCAGAAGATCTGAAATACTTTTTGTTGCCTTCTTCTTTACATGGAGATTTCCGTGTGCTTGCTGTGTTAGACTGTTATACAACATGATCTACCTTCTGCCTAGATCGGTGAAGGAGTGAACAGGGCAGAAGAAAACAAAAAAGGGGAGAAAGAATGTGTTGCAGCATATATTTTTTTGTGCCCGTGTGGGAAGGACACGGGAATGAGAAACCGATACACCTACCATCCTCTTCTCGGGAGATTCTCATGGGGCGGCAGCGATGGTGCTGCTTTCACCCAGCTATGCGTTTTATGCTGTTGCTTCGAAAATTCAATGCACTGGAGGAGTTGTGGGGGGAGGTGATCAGTGGAACGCACTTGGAAGAGAGGACCTTGACACAGGTTGTTTAAAATACACCAGCTGAGAGACTAACCTTTGCTTCCGACGTATTATGATTTAGTGCCAAGTCTTTCCAACTCGTCCTACGCATGCCCTTGAGAAACTGACCATTTGACCGTCGTAATGGTTGCATTTCAATTGTTCGCTCAATATCTAGAGCACCCACACATCAATCTCTACTGGAAGGTTTAATTGTTGTGCAAATACATAAGCTTAACGGGCGAAACGGGTGTACTGAACTTTGTAGCATAGTTTTATTCCATGTCAGTGTGAAATTCTAATGAAAATTAATTAATAGAATAGATCACGATAAAATGTACATTCATTCATTAATTTCTTCTTTTCTACCTGAGCCCGTTCAATTGAAACGAGATCAAAAACGATTGTAAAGATACGCATTTCTTAATAGCATGTTCGGGCGTACCTAAACCAGTTATTACAGTGATAGTACACCGAAAAAGCTCTCTTTCTCTTCTTTTGTTACCTCTCTCTCTCATTCTTTCTCTCTCTCACACACACACACATTTCTATTTTTTGCGCTAAACCCACAACAGAATAACAGCCATTCTTTCGCTCTCGCTGTATGTTCGCGAACGGATTAGTTTGTTTTTCTAATTATCACGCCGACTTCTACGGGAAATGTAGACTACCGCTAACAGAAAATAAGATTATACGCTCATCTCCTCTGCTGCTCTTGCTGCTCCGTTCTCCCTCGCCTCCTTCGACCATTCGACGTTTCGTCCCGGTGTACTTAGAGCGTGTCGAATTGCGGGGGGGCCCATGGTTTGAAAAATACTTTACAGTTATTCTGCCGCAAACGCACCGACCGTTATCGATGCATCTTAAGAAGCAAAGTCGCAACCGCCACGCTTCTTCTTCGCTCATCGCCCTACCCGACCCCAGCAGAGGTCCCACTGGGCAGCCAGCCAGCCAGCCAGCCAGAGTGGTGGTTTTGTTTGATTTGTGATTTAGTGGTTTAGTTTCGTTAAAAGTTCGTGCTAAAATTTCTGTCGTACGCTGTAAATCGACCGCATTGCGTGAGTAACGAGCGAACCCCGGCAGCAGTTGTCATCGATACATGATATGCCAGGTTTGATTGCTTCATTAAGGGCAAATTCCCCATTCGATTAGCAAAGCTGGATTAACGCCTTAAAAAACCTGTTTTGTAAATCTGGAAGGATGGTGTATCGACAGCTTAAATTAACCCTCCTGCCAATCACAAAAGAAGGAGGGGCAAGCATAGAAGTAGTTGCAATTATTATTTGCTGTTGTTATTTTTTCTAACGTGCCTATTAATCATTTACCGATACCGATTACCCTCAAATTGCATCTTCGAACGAGCAGCAGCCGCTGCAACTTTACGTAAACCCTAGTGTTTCAGTGCGTCTGGTTTGTACGGTGGAAGAAGAGCAACATTTGAGGGCATAACGCGAGCACGCACGTCGGGGTTCTGCAGCAATTATGAAAACAGTTCGGAAACAAGCCAATAAGAGCAGCTCCAATCACAATCCCTGCCGTTCCTGCAAACTTGCAAGGCTAGTTTGAGTTAATTGAAGCGAATTAGAGCACTTCAGTTTATTCTTCCCAGCGAACTCGGCACGAAACGGTGCGCACCACGGAAGTCTGGAATGGTGCATTTAACAAGTGGCTTGGTTGTGTTTTTTTAACATTTATGCTCCAAGCAAACTGAAAGATCTTTGTTTTTTTACTTATTATACTGCATGAGACTCCATTGATAATAATTCTAGAGCAACTTATCTTATTTAAGCCTGTTTTACTATAAACTGTGAATGGGAAATCGATTCAATTCAGCAAATCGCAGAAATGTTACAGTTAGAAGATTTTTTTTGTCCTCATAAATGCTGGTTGCCATTATACTTGTTAGTTAGTATTTATTATAGTTATTTAAGTTCAATTTTTAATTCAGTTATAGGACCACTTGTTTGGCCAATTAGTTTATGAACAATAACGACTTAACAACATGCCCGTTATGGGCTTAAGCCCCAAATGGACCGTACCGCCATACGTAGGACTGACTATCCTGCTATGGGGGGATCAATAAGTCACTGAAAGCCAAGCCTACAAGTAGTGGGACAGGCAGGCCTTCAGCGACAACGGTTGTTAAGCCAAAAGAAGAAAAAGAAGAAACAATTAAACAAAATTTAAGCATGATCTAATCTATTCAATTGCATTATCCAAGATGGGTATCCTAGAGCAAGCCAGTTTCCCCGTGGTAAGCATTACATTGTAACTATCTGCATGTTACGGTTTTTGAAGTTCAACACATGCACATAAAACGCGTTGTTCGTGATTAATAGTGATGGGTAAAGTTGGCAAAAATCCGGATTAGTCTCCGATCCGGTTCCGTAAATTTCGGAACCAACTCCGAAAGGTAGTTCCACCCGGCAATATCTGGAGTCGTTTGGAGTCGTCCGGAGTTGTCCGGTGTAATGTTGTAGTGGTCGGGCATTACATTTTTTGGGGTTTTTCTCTTTTTATTTGTGCGTGCATTTATTAAGAGCGAAGTTTTTCGTGGTCGGAATCGTTCAGAGTCGTCCGGAGTCGGAGTCGTTCGGAATCGGAGTCGTTCGGAGTCGTTCGGAGTCGGTGTCGTCCGGAGTCAACTGGGGCCATCCGGGGTCGGTGACGGCCGGTGCAATGTGATGATGATTAGGCATTTCATTTCAATGTGTGCGAGTGTGTGTGTGATAAATAAATCAATATAAACTCCTATATTCGAAGTTTGACATTATTCCAGTCTCATATTCATATTTTATTCATTCTCTTTCGAGCGAATGTAGGAGGAAAGAAAGAACGACATCGAAATGTGGTGCACTGTTACTCCGGACGACTCCGACTCCGAATGACTCCAGACGACTCCGAATGACTCCGAACTACTCCGAACGACTCCGAACGATTCCAGACGACTCCGGACGACTCCGAGCGACTCCGAATGACTCCGAACGACTCCGGACGATTCCGAACGACTCCGAGCGACTCCGAGCGACTCAAAATGACTCCAAACAATTCCGAACAACTCCGAACGACTCCAGACGACTCCGGACGATTCCAAACGACTCCGGCTCCGGACGACTCCGGGTGACTCAGTCTCTGGGCAGATCTAGTGGTTCCATTTTGGCGGAGTCGGAATCGAACTAACAATAGTCGGAGTCGGAGTCGTGGGTGCCCTCCAGAAAGCTCATCACTAGTGATTAAGGTGCAGGGGCATTCAGCAAGAATTCATAAAATGCAAATGTATGCGGCCCCGTGGTACAGACGTCAACTCGAACGACTCAATAACATGCCCGTCATGGGTTCAAGCCTAGAATGGACCGTGCACCCGTAGCAAAGATTGACTATCCGGGTAATGAATGAATTATGTCTCGAAAGCGTGTATACGCCGACATGTCCGCGTAGTGCGTTACGCCAAATAGAAGAAGAAGAAGTAAATGTATGATCTGTGCGAAATGGTATGTCACATCTTTACATATTTTCACATTTCTTGAACCAATTGTGTAATATTGGTATACATACTACAACAACGCCGGTCTCGTAGTACAGTCGTCAACTCGTACGACTTAACAACATGCCCGTCATGGGTTCAATCCCCAAATAGATCGCGCCGCCATACGTAGGACTGACTATCCTGCTATGGGGGGAGGGGGGAATCAATTAGTCACTGAAAGCCAAGCCCACAAGTGGGCCTTGACCGACATCGGTTGTTGAGCCAAAGAAGAAGAAACTACAACAACGAAAAAATGAATTTAGTCCCGTAACAGAACTGTAAAGACACTTCGAAAAAAATAGGACTTTTGCTATAAATAATACAATTTAAAATCCTTCAAAAATACTATTTTTTTCCTCATAGCAGTATAGATATAGCAGACCCATAGCAGTATAGACAGATCTACACGTATGATGACACGGTCCATTCGGAGGTTCCAGCCCCACGAAGAGCATGGCGTTAAGTCGTACGAGTAGACGACTGTACTATGAGACTGACCTCCTGGAATTCAGTTTCTTACCCCAAATAAACCTTTTTTCGGGTATTATTGCCAATTTGATTAAAACTAATTCGTCAATGGGTAAAACTAAACTAAATTTCGACTACAAAATGTTTGAACTACAAAAATACGACATAAAAACCTCACCTAGCCTAATGAGTTTGACAACCCTGATCTTGAATCATTGTCCTTTTTTTAAGATTTAGTAATTATTATCAAAATCATGATAGATTGTTGTGTAATCAATACAACGAAGGGTCGGTTAGTTACAGTTAAGATTATTTTATACCGTCTAAAGTTGTTGCGCCAAACAAGTTAAATTGGTCAAATCAGCTTGCTCCAAACTCTTGCTCCAAGCTTGCCTGAATCAAAACTGGGCCTAAAAGTAACCAAAACCAATATCGCTTGCTATAAAAGTAATATCAATCATTTTAAGTACCTTTTTGACTAAGATGATGAACAAGATCTAGTTGGCGATTATGTATGTGCCTTCCTCAGGGTTGACCCATCTTAAGTAAAGTGCTTGGAGGAGGTAGCTTTTCCTACAAGCCCACGCCCAGTGTGGATTTTTTTCCCCCGGAACCATTCGGCTGCTGTCCACGGCATTTGGGTTAAAACATTCAACAACCAACTAACCCAGATTGGAAGAGTTAATGGAAGCCTGCCAAAAGCCGCCATCAGTACAGTCAGAGTATGCCAAAAGCCACGGGTGAAACGAAATAAACAACAAACACACATACACACACACCTGCTTTAGTTGGACGGCTGTGATGTGTGTGTGTGTCTATTTCCCAACCCATTCAACTGCCCTTCCGTTTTGGGATATGCAGAATTTGCTTGCTTTTTTTTCTTCAAACATTATCCATCAATCCCCGTTACGAATGAACGCGGCGAGTGAAATGTGTGTTTAGCTGAATTGAATGTCTGTGGCAGTGAGCGACGTGCTACCTGAATGAATTTTGCCAATTTTGTTTTCCAAGCGACGATGACACTGATCTCATTCCGCGGCATCTTCAGAGGCACGGTTCCACCAGCCGGTCGCTAATATACCAGTCTAGTTCCCACCACCGTGCACAGTTACCTATTGAATCCAGCTTCTTTCTTCCCATCCGTGTCCCATGCATTTTCCCAGCGTATTTTCCACATTACTACTACTCTCTCTCATTTCATCTTAGTTCCTTTCGTCTGGTTTAGTCGCTTGTCTCCCCTTCGAACGTGCTGAAACAGTATACGAGGGAGCCAAGTTCCCAGGTTTTCCAACCATTCTGTTGTGGCTTTGTGACAGGTCTGCTGCGGGCTCTGCTGGACTGTAGGGGTTTATTTTTAAATGTTGCATGCAATGCACCCGGGGGCAGCTTTTCCTCCCATTAATTGCGCGCCAGCTAGAGACACCAGTCAGTGCGGGAAGATGAGAGTGCAGACGAGTAACTGTACCGGTGGTCGGTAATGGCTTTTTGATTTATTAAATCGTTAGTAAATTAAATCTTATGTTTCATGCACATATTTCTAGAGGCATCCGTGGGTGTAGGAATATGTTTTAAATCCTTTTCTTTCTGTTCTGCGCTAACAACGCGGATTCACTGAGGACCAATAAAGCATCAATCACGCATTCGGATACCCTGCATTGCATTTCAAACGCGATCGGTCGGACATTCCTAGACCGAGCTGTACATTTCACAGCACTTCATCGGCCTGCGGATGGAACAAATCGGTCATTCGGTTGGCTGGAGGATCGATTCCGTTAGCCACACACATCACAGATTAGTTGGGCTGTAATACGATTGCGCTATCATACCGCGAATGGCACGCTTCAATGATATCGCGCGCCATTCGCCTAACGGCTTATAGAAAAGATACATCATTTTATGATCTAGTTTCATATTATTCTGACGGTATTTAGGAAAAGGGGATGTTTGTTTTCAACGAAACTGCCGAAACTGTAGTAATAACAATAATTTGTCACAATAGAAGAGAAAGATAGAAAAGCCCTGTAAATCGACAACACTGGATGGAAATTGGTTATACAATAATTACAATACTTTACTATACTAGCATGCAAGTACAGTAAAGGCGGCGTAAAGAAAGAAAACTCGTGAAAGATGCACAGGTAACCCCCGAGATACGATTTCATTTGGGACCGAAAAAATCTCCCAAAGCCGTACATCGAATATCTGTCAAATTGTAGTCTGTAACCCAAGTTGAAGATTCGAAATCTATGATACCATGTATTTTAAGCAAAATTTGGAGAATCTTCATAAATGTGTATGTAACGGTTATCAGTAAGAAATCGAAAGAAAAAAAATACATAAATGTCTTCTAAATGGCAGCTTTAAATTGTCAAAATCAGAATCGTCGTATGTGCTAATATTCGTATCTCGAGGGTCACCTGTATGTAAATTGCGATTAACCCACCTCTAATCATGCTGTGGATACAACAAACAGTCACATTTATTTTAGCTCTGAAGTTTTTTTAGGCAGGCCGGAGTCAAACAAAAATAAAGAAAAAAGTATTTTTTTATATGAATCTGCACAAGAGGGAATCTAGTATGAGTGATTTTATTGTAGTTTTTTGAAAAATCTCTTTTCTAGACTTGACTGTTAAAATATTCCGGAATGATCAGTAAGATTGAACCGAGGGATCAATTGTTAAGTACAATCACCCAAAAAAAGCATTCCCAGAGAGTCCTGCTAATACTGTGTGTGTTTTTTTTTATTGATTTAATTGTATACATCCAAACATACACATAACAATAACAATGACATACAACTTTAAATTACAAATATGAAACTTAGTGAAATATGAAATAATCTCTTCGTGATATATGGCAGTTCTATGTTGATTTAATGGTGTGAAAGTTTAACCAATTGGTTTCATTTCAAGCTATGTTCTATTATTTTTACTTTAAATTAAAACTGCTCTACTAGAATGGAAGTAAATTAAATATTGTTGTGACACGTATTTATGGCGTTTTGCACAACAAACAATCTAAAGCGGTTTAATTAGCACTGTACTAAATGCCTTTGAAATATCTGTTTTCCATGCTTCAGGAAAGAAGAGATACCTGGCACAATATTCTTTGCCGAAAAATAGCGTAGCTCGTTTTGATATACATCAACAGAACGGGAATAGAAGATAGAGACGAGGAGAAAGATGGAGCATTAACCTTCTTTAGCAGCGTTCAACGCCAAGAAGATCGTAATGAAACGGACAGGTCAGAATAGAAAGTTTTGTTCCGTGGTGTTGTTGCCTCTTCGCGTTCTTCATCAACCTGCCGAAAGCACAAAAATCAACACACTTAACGGGGTGAAGGACGATCATCTGAGATCATCGCCGTTGGACAGAATAGCGTCCGGATGGTGATGAAAAGATGTCACTAGAAGCTAGCAATGTAAGTCGTAAGTATACAGGTGCTGTAAGTATGCTTAAAGCCACTTTTATTCATCATTATGGTGTAAAATATTACGACGAATGTGACCAACAATCATTCGAAGAATATAACAATAAATGGAAAAATGTGTATGCCTGTCCAAAAAATAACTAATAAGCTTGCTTTCCTTTTTTGTTTGTTTGCAACGGTTGGATATTCTCCCCTTCTTCTGTCTATCGTTTTTGTTCTTGGCAGTTCCTGAGTGAAATCTTCTTTGAAAACCGGTTCCGATCGCTCAGAAGCTAAGACATCATAAACCTATCGTCATATCGTACGACTTTCTTCTAGAAAGCTTCTCTTGCTTTGGTTTGGAAGCATGACGAAAAGAATTTGATTGTTGCTCGACGACACTCAGTCCACGACTGAACATACGGTGTCTCTGAAGTTTTGTAGCAGGTGTGATGCAAAAAATGTTTTAAAAGCCTATGCGCTTACATAAACATGAAATCATACTTTTTTTTTGCTTTAAATTTTTATTTTATGGTTAAAAACCAAGCCAATCAAGATAGGTGTGTAGGATACAATAATTGACTGAATGCGGTTGATATAACAGTTTTTGTGATTTTTTTAATCAAAATTCAACCAACGCAACCAACAAGAGAAATTGTTCAGAATCCTGGATAAGACTCTTCCTTCTTTTGGGTCAACGACCGTTGTCGGTCAAAGGCCTGCCTTATTATTGATCCCCCCCCATAGCAGGATAGACAGTCCTACGTATGGCGGCACGGTCCATTTGGGGCTTGAACCCATGACGGGCATGTTGTCGTACGAGTTGACGACTGTACTACGAGACCGGCTCTAGATCTAGAGATCTAAATCTAGAGACGACTAAGTTCATATATCTCTTACGCATTTTATTAACCAACTCATTTTCTTTCTTCCTTATTTTAAATGTTTGGAATGCAATACTTATTATTTGCTATTAATAATGTTAACAGTTAAGCTTACCTCAAGTTTATTGACGTTTTTTCACACCTCTAGTTTCATAGCCACGTCCAAACATTTAGCCAAGTTTTATAAGCTTTTCCCGCGAAACCATGTTTCGATATGCTACGTTTCTTAGAAGTGAAAATTAACATTCTAACATGTTCACAATACGTTACTATGTAATTTTATCAAAGGGGCTGCCCATAGATATGGACTATGGTGGATATACGCACCGGATTTGTACTGCACATGTGTTTAGAATGCGTTCTAGCAAGGGTTTTACTGGTTACGAGAAAGTTATTTAATTTTATAATACCTCGTTTACGCACATTTTCTTGCTGTACTATTCTAATGATAATATTTTGTACAAATTACCAAGAACAATTACCAGTCGTTAAAACTGGATTGTTTAACCAATCACATATCACTTGTGAAAAACATACATATATGTCATGGGGGCGGTCCCGTGGTACAGTCGTCAACTCTAACGACTCAATAACATGCCCGTCATGAGTTCAAGCCTGAAATAGACCGTCCCCCCGCAGCAAGGATTGACTTATCCGGCTGCTTCGTAATTAATTAAGTCTCCAAAGCCTGTATAGACCGGCATGTCCGCGTAGGGCGTTACGCCAAATAGAAGAAGAGAAGGACACATTTGTCATACCCTCGTATTTATGTATAGCTAAATATTCTTACCTTCCAGAAAAAAGTTTGTGTCATCATCTGATTATACCGTGGATACAAAGCTTTATTTATTTCTCTTTTACAACTACAATAGTATTTTTAATGATTCTTTAAAATGGTGTATGTAGTTTCAGACTCATCGCAAAAATAAAATAAAAAATAAAGTTTAACTGCTTCCAGGAGAACTTGAAGCTACCAATAATTTATAGGGAAGATTGGAATCCATCCATTGGACGATGATATTATTTGCTTTAAGAAGAGATATATTACCGCAAACATTAGTGAAGATAACACCTTTTTTGTATTTTGTTTTAAGTGTCATGAATATGTGGTAATGAAATTAATCGAATGAGCATTAAGGGACCAACCATAAATTACGTAACAATATCAGTGGGCCAACGATATTTTAGACCGAACAAATAGATAAGAGAGTTCTAGACTGTGTATCAAAACATGAACATAATTTAAAAAAAACTTATTTAATTTCTGTTGGAAAAAACTTTGTTTAATCAAAATAGTTTTGAAAGTTTATTTCAAAAGTCTAAGCTATCACGATAGTTGTGCAATTACGTTGTCTCTAAAAGCAACAGTGTGAATGGGTTGCAGTTGTTCTTGTTTGGATGAGTTATTTTCACCTCCTTCGGCTTATTTCTTTCTTATTTTTAGTTATTGGATTTACATATGTCGAGGGAGCTGGCGTTTTGGAGGCGAAAGAATTGTACCGGACTTCTGAAGTTTGATAACAGTTTAAGCGTTCTAAAAAGGGTTAGAAAAGACGTGATTTTTTGGGTACGTGGCCGACCGCCTTGCATTTTAGCATTACAAGAAATCACCCCAAAAGAATGTTTATGAAAATTATGCTTTAATTTTTTAAGCAGAGCAAATCAAATATTTTCTTCAATTGACAATAAAATATGCACATTTATGATTATGCATTTTGCACACATGAAACGTTTGAATTATGAGACATTAAACTCACAAACTATTCATATGATAAGATTGCAAAAAAATATGATTTATTTTAATTTTATTCTTACATATTGGTAAAAAAAATAACTTGACAAAAGGGGATTTTTATGTTTGAGGTTTTATCCCGGCAAACGCCCATCGTACAATGCCAGGATCGAGTAACTCATGAGGACATTTGTACCTCAACAATTAAACCCAAACATATTATTTATAAAAAAAAACTCAATTGTAAAGACGAGTTATGAGGGATAGGTTTAACTTTACAACGTTTAACGTAATTTATTCGCCTCCAATCCGACTCCAGAAGGTAGGTCCTCCCAGCATTATCCGCAGTCGTTCGGAATCATCTGAATGCCGTCAGGAATCGTCCAGAGTTGCCCGGAGTCGCCCGGAGTCGCCCGGAGTCTGCCTTCGAAACGAAGACCTGTATACGAAGTGCACGCGCAAAGTGAAAGACAAAAACCCCAACGAAATGAAATGCCTGATCACAAGCACATTGCACCGGACGGCGCCAGTTAACTCCGACCGACTCCGATCGACTCTGGACGAATCTGGAACCGGAATTGGACTAACAATAATCGGAGCTGGATCGGAGTCGTTGGTGCGCTCTAGAGAAAACATCACTAGTTACAACAATTTCCACTAGACTTGTACACTGTCGATACCAACGGAAGATTTACTATAGATATTTTGACTCATTCATATAGGATCATACAACAAAATTCCGAGATGCCCATACAATCTGGAACGCACGCAAGAAATAATTGCTTTTGGATTTGTCCCTAAACTCCAGCTGGTGGTCTCGGATCTACCTCGATCCAGAAATACTAATCCCCCATCGCATTTTAGCCTTATCTTTTTTCTACTAGCAATATTGAGAAGTTTGCAGTAACAGGTAAAAACAATGACCGAGACTTGAGATTACGCTTTAAGAAATATATCTATACATCGCTATTTTATATGGTATTGGTTTTAAAGGTAAATTTTATCCAAATATGATCAAATTAACACTGCTACATATTGCAAAAATCTTTGAAAAAAAAAAACTGGTTCTTAGGTTCATACTCGGCATTTTTCATACTTGACACAACACACATTACCACATTGATTTTATTATAAAATTCACTTAGAACATGTTCAAACGCATTTCATTCTATTGAAATATCGAACCACACACACACACACACACGTTTGTAGGATTTTGAATGTTGTATGTGGTTGAATAGTTGCTAATACAGAATCGTAAACGCATCCTGAAGCATCCGATTAACAACTACACCAAACTTCGAAAAAACAACACTCTTTTGGCTAACATTTTATACACAACAGTACAACAAATTTGATTTCTTCTTCTTAGCACCACAAACCACGAACACTATGCGACCGAGAGGCACATTGATCAAGAAAGTAAAAAAAAAAACACTCACTTCTAGAGCTCACGCGTCCACAAACATTATGCTGACGCTGCTCTGCCGATGAGTTCATAGTAACAACTTAAGTATTGCGAACTTACGTCGTAGAGCAAAAGGTAACGTTTGTAAAACCAATTTTAAATTGAAATTTTCATAACAAACGCTACATTCTACTTGTGACGTGCATTTTATAAAAAGGACAGGCGTACGGCGACAGGCAGGATGGATGGTGGAAGACCATGTGGAAAAACAATGAAGGGTAACAATGTGGTCACAACGGAAACACACTTGTGATCAATTAAACTAACAATTGTTGTAGCAACATTGCACATTGCATAGCTAAAAGCATATGTCAAGTTAATTTTCATAAATTGGCTTTGTACTAAAACGCCATTTCTTTTCGGTAAAATGTACTTTTACACACACATACACACACACATGCCCACACTCTCGTTGAATATAACGCAACAACAACACAAAACTAACACAGTAGAGTAACATCCCCATGTAGAATAGGGCACAGGCACCAGGGCAGAAAATATTAAGATGGGTTACCTTCGTTGATCAACAAAATGCCGACGTTTCTTTCAATTTTACACGAGAACACGTAAACTCACATCTCACCTCTGTTCTTCAGAAAATAGTAAACAAACAACGCCGCGCCACTAGTTAACTACACACATAACAGGACGCTCCAAGGAAACGAGAACTACGGAAAACTTTTGTTTCAAAACATTCAAAAACACACCGCACACACACACAATCTCTCACACAGTATTACACCAAAACGAAATGCATACATTAATTATGGTAACGCTTCGAAAGGTACCATATATATCACGACAGTTACATCTTTGAATAATGTATCAAATCTCACTAGAAGATGCATAATGATTTCAACAAAAACTGTTAACAGATATTGTACATCATTATGAACACCCCGCACAAAATTGTTTTAAAACGTGTTAAAATAGCAATAATGCACTATTGCTAGAAAAAATACGCTCGCAGCAGGTATGCTATCGTGACAATGTGACAAATATTACTAGGTAATGAAAATGTGAGATTGTCGTGAAAAAAATGTTTAACCCACTTCACAAATCGGTCGACTAACATTAGGCACGAACATTTCCACCTGTAACATCACCACCATGGATCAAACCGTAGAAAACACATTCACATAGCACAATAGGCACAGGGAGGGGGGTTGTTGGTTTCATAAATTTTCGGATGCAGTTTCACACCATGTCTCGTATTTAAATCGAACTGACGAATAACTCACAAGGACACACAATGGAGTGACAACTAAACTTCATACAATTTCCGTCACTAGCTCAATAATAGGTAACCACTTGCAATTGCCACAACTCCCTAACAGACGACACATAATACACGCTTCTGAGGCATTATTGTGAAACAATAATATTGAGAAGAAAAAATTAATGAGAAAAGCTTTTTAATCGCAACCGAACACACTGATGACGGCCCAAAAACAGCAAAATCTTTAAAAAAATGTGATCATAAAATATAACTAAACTGTCTTAACTGATCATCACTTTTACTATCCTAACTGAACTGTTTAGTTATATTGAGAACTATTGAGAACTTCGACACTTTAAAACATATTCAAGGGATCGTGACCAACACGATTTAGATGATGTGAGTTATCAAATCCTACCGATTATAGAAACAATTATCATACAGTATGATAGACAATGTTTCAAAACAGTATGATAGAGGATGTTAAAGATATTTTTACACCTAATTTTATATAATTTTACAAAAAAAAAACATTCCTTCTCATATCCACAGACGTGTATTATAAACGTTAAATTAAGTTAAGATTTTGCTTCAATTTAAACAGAGTAAGATCCTTCACAAACTTCATTCATCAACTTAAAAACTAGTTCACAAATAATCGTTATGCAGCGTGTTTCACTCAATTCAAGTTTAAGGGGGAACTAAAACTTCACTTACTTCATTCACAAACGACACTGTTGTAACTGTTTCACCTAACTTCATCCAAAGCATCCGCGAAACGACATATTCCTGACGATGCGTCATGTTCTATGCACCATACACACCACCCAGCACACCTTTGTTAGAATGTATGTTTATTTATGTTTATTTATAAGAGTAGCTCCCACCGTGCTTCACATGCCAATACACAACACCGGAAGTCAATCGAAATTTTATCTGCTCTCTTGTATACACATTAACTTCCATGCAAACTATTACCATCATTTTGTTCACTGCACTTCATCGTTGCCTTTTCCTTATTCTGGCATTGCTTAGTGCGCTATCATAAATGTATTGTATGTATCGATTTCCTACTTTGTTATATACTGTACTGCGTATGCAACTGTCATCTGTGTCATCTTGCTCACATATAGATTAAACAGGGCTGAGAGATATATTTTATATTCGACACCTTTTCGATGTGAATTGATGTGATCGATTATCTATATATGATGCAATTATTTCAGAATGTGTTTTTTTTTTTCATAAGTAAGCTTATCTGGGCAAAATGAACTGGATTCATTCGTTTGTTTCATATTGTTTTAAGCTTTTTAAATTCAAAGCAATGAACGCAGCTGGTCGAGTCGAAACATGAAAATCAGGAGTGACCAGAAGAAGGCATGAATATAGAGATATTAAATAATTAATAATTTACAAATAATTACTGACACTGTGAGTACTGTGATCCTGATAGCAAATCATAATTGAAAGGCCGTAAGGCAAAATGTCTTAACAAGCGAAACAAAAGTAAGCCAATGCTGCTTCACTGAATAAATAACTGAACTACAATCATTTGCTTCAGTTATTTCATAATGAAAAAAAGCTATTTTCAGAAGGTGTTTTAGAGACAAACATTGTCAAACTGCGTGAAAATGAGAATGGTTTAAAAAACAAATTCGACTGTGTCTTAAATAAAGTGTGTCTAAAATAATTGCAAACTTACTTTGCAATCAGTTGTATTTCTCCACACATATTATATCCGTTTGCATCTTGAAATGTTGTCAATCAGCCGTTAGCCGTTATCAATTTTGTTTAAACTAGTCGATTAAAATCTAGATTATGGTGTAAACACATGCAACTAAACGTTCCAGACTTAACCATCGTATCTGGAAAACTTATTCGTCCTGACCGTAAGAATGAGTGTTTATCTTTCCTAATTTATGCAGCGCGCGTCTGGTTTGATAAGATCTAAGATATTCGTACCTCAACCTTGTTGTGAATGCTTTGTAGAGTAAGAGAACGAACCAACTATTGCATCTTAGCAATCTGATCTAATATACGCCGCGAGGAAAATATAATGGATTCATGTTTTCTGCTTTCTGCACTGTGCGCCACTTCTTAAAGTAAACACTCATCATACACACATGCACAATAATTTCACGCACTTACGAATGTCTTTCAATAGTACACACGATCGCACGCATAAATAGATGGGAAGATCACGCGCGCACTTTTCCTGAACTGGGGTCGCACACATACATCGTTTGCTGAACAGCGTCAAACATCGACCATGTTACTCTACACCACTGAGACGTCACCGGTTGATACAACAGAGCAGAACGGCCATAGAGTCATCGTAACATGGTAGTGGTAGTGTTTAAAACGGCCACTTGTTGACAAATGCGTGCAATTGAAAGTGTTAGACGTTTCGATGCAGTGCTCTGGCTTAGTGATGCAGGTTATAGACGCGCTTTGTGTTCCATTTTCCCCGTTGACAGGATGGTGAGATAGGATGAGATGAAGATGTGTGTACTTACGATGATGGAACAAATTGTTTCGTTATTTTTTGTATGCCATTTCTAGACAGGGTTACTATGCACATTGAAAGAGCAAGGAGCGCAAATGGTGCATTTACGTATGTGCTCCTTGTTTTGAACTAAAAGTAAGCAAAGTTAATTGGTTAAGATACGCTTTACGTGTCGCGTAGCCAAACGGATGATGAACCCAATCGCCTCTGAAGCCTACTGATGATACCTCTCTTACGAAAGCATCTACAAAGAAAGTTTAGAAAGAACACATAAGTAAGGCACGTTGACTCAGGTGATTGAATGTCCATCTACCTACCCACAAACGCACCAGACGATCGCAATGAATAAAAGTATTCCTATCTACTTCCACAATCAAAGTAGAGTAGTCTCGTCACCGATGAATTCAGAGGTCTGCCCGTCGTTTGCGTTTTAGTCGGTAGATGATGATGGTTTATCCGACTTGCTAGTTTTACTTGCTGACTTCTTACTTTTCTTCTTCCGTACCTCTAACTCCCGATCATCGGCCTCTTCCTCCCGCTCCTAGGCAGTCCCGCCCCGCACAACCACGATCACTAGGTGATCCTCCTTAAGTCCCTCCTCCGTCAGCGTGTGGCAGGTGCGTTTAAGCAGCTCGGTGGAGAATTCACACGGCGGGAACGTGTACAGCACGCCGGTCGCTTCCGTTTCCTTGTTCAGCAGCGAAATTACCCCGGCGGCTTCCTTCTGCTTCAGGTAGGTCACCAGATTGCGCAGCGGGCGAGTCTGTACGCTTGCATCGTCCGATGACGACACGGCCGGGTTCGAGCCCGGCAGCCCGAGGAAGATGGCATGCGACGACGAGGTGGAAATTCTTTTCTGCACATCCTCCAGCTTCGGCTGATCGAGGCGCAAACGTTGCGTGATGCGCAAATGGTGCTTGCCATCCTCGTCCTTCATTAGCTCGTCGACGATATCGGCATCGCCATCGGTGAGATGGAATTTGGCCGGGAAAAGGGAACTCTTCAGGATCAGTGCGCCCTGCCAGACGGTGCTCGATTTGCGCGCCACCTCGGAAAGTGTGCGGGCCGACGTCAGCACACCATTGCGGCGTGTCGACGAGTCGGAATCCGAATCCGCCGGGCTGCGTCTGCGTGGTGAGCGCGACCGGGACCGATCGATACCGCCCGGCTCGCGTGAGCCGGACCGACGGCGTTGATCATATTCGCCCGGCTCACCACCGCCGCCGCCCGGTGGACGTCGCCACTCCTCCTCGCCACCCGGTCCGTGATGCGGCGGTCCGCCAGCTCCGGCCGGCCGGTGCCCATCGTGGTGGAAACCACCGCGGAAGCTGCCACCACCGCGTCCCCGATAGCCACTTCCACTTCCACCGCTGCCCCGACCGCGGAACGAACGGGCACCGTAGCCGCCGCCCCCATACCCAGGCGCTCCATCATCATACGGCGGCGCACCATCCGGATACTCGTACTCCGGCACGCGCCGATACTCTCCGCCACCCTCCTCGAACGGGCGCTTCGCGAACGGTGGGACCGTTCCATTGTCAGCGAAATCGATGCGAATGCGGCGATCGGGACCGCCCAAAGCGAAGCCACGCATCTCCTTTACCGCAGCGGTCGCCGCATCGATCGAATCGTACAAAATGAATGCCTGCGTGTCGCCCTTCGCGTACTCGATCTTCTTGATCGCTCCGAAACGGTCGAACTCGCGCTCGAGCTGCGTAACCGACGTCCAGGCGCCCAGCCCACCCACCCAGATGCGCGTGGTCGGCGTTGCCTTGCCGTACCCGATCTTGCACTGGAATTTGCCAATATACTGGCCGGAAAGCTCGACCTTCGCGCGGTGCGCCATGTCCAGCGTTTGGTAGCGCACGAACGCGAACGCATTGCCGGTGCCCGGAGCCGGCCGCTTAATGTCGATGTCCTCGACCAGACCGTACTTGCCGAAGATACGACGAAGCTCGTCGTCCGAGATGTTGATCTCCAAATTGCCCGCGAACAGCGTGCGTGTTGCCAGCGGATCATCTTCCGGCTGGATGTGGTGCAGGTAGTTCGGGAACTTGTCCTTCTTGTTCTCCTGCTTCTCGAACGGTGCCCGTGGTCTCGGCATGTACGGCCGGGGCATGTAGTGATGGTGTGGCGGTCCGGGATGCATGTGGGGCGGACCGTGATGGTGCATGGGCGGCCCGCGGGGCAAGTAGTCGTGGTGCATGGGCGGTCTGAAATCGGGATGATGCATCCGGCCACCCGGTGGCGGCCCGTACCCGTCGTACGGGTGATGCTCCGGCGGCCGGCGACGGTCGGGCGGCGGCACTCCCGGCGAACGCGCGTAGTAATGGCGGTCGTACTCGGGAGGCGAGGCCGAACGCGGCCGCCGGTACGATTCCGACTTGGACGACTCATACACCGGCTCCACCAGCGCCACCTTGTCGTGCAGAATGATGCGCGACTTGGCGTGCTTTGCCTCGCGGGCATCCTCCGGCGTGCGGAAGCACACGTACGCCAGCCGCTCGTCCAGGTCGTGCGAAATGCGAATGCTGAAATCGCCAAACTTCTTGTACTCGCGGTACAGCGTCTCCTTGATGAATTCTTCCGACGCTTTCGGGTGCAGGGCGCTCACGCACAGCACCTTGTAGGAGTATCTCTCGCTGCCGCCGCCGCTGCTACCGATGTCGGCACGGCTGCGCGACGAGCTGTACTCGTCACGGTGCGGGGAAGCGTAGCGAGCCCTCGGGCTTGGCGAACGGGCCACACGTCGTCGCATTCTGTCGGGGGTTACTCTTTCGTCCGAACTGTCGTCGTAGCGTCCAATACTGCTGCGTCGCTTTGATCTGGGTGGAGATTCGCGCGATGCGCTACGTTTCATGTTATGAATCTTCACAGTAATACGATCTCGCTCACTGGACCGAATGCTACTCATGAGCCGTCGTGTCGCGAATTACTTTTGCCAGTTTGGATGATTGTTTGGATGTCGCGGCAGGGATGATAACACAAGCTGAACAGTTAAAATTACGACGATACGACGAAGGGAGGCAGTGCTAGGCGCAGCTTGGATGCTCAGACGGAGAATTAATCGCCTAAAAAACAAATAAAGGAACAACCAGTCAGTTAAGTGAGGCTAAGGCGGTGAACGAAATTTAAGTTTGATGTCATACGTTGCACGATCATTGAACCTTCGGTACGGAGCAACTTCGCTTTTTTTACAACAAAGCATAAAGCCCACTAGAGTCCAACAACACAATCACTCGAATGTTCTTCCGAAATCTTCCACCGCCATTGCGGCATTTTCTCCCCTATTATTCGAAGCTACACACACACACACATTCACACGTATACACTCTTGAAATTTGCCCGCAAGACGTCACCAACACAAACACACCTCGTGGGCGCACGAGCAACTGCTTCACAAATTCATCGTCATTACAAAATGGCGTCTTTTTTCACTAGCACACCACACTCTACACCTTTCTCTCAAAAGCCAAATCTACACAAAATCAGCTAAACAAGAGCGTCAGTCCCACTGCATGAAAACAGATAAACAATGCTTAATTGTTACCAAACGTATCACACACATAATATTTAACATAAAACTACTAATTCACCAAAAACTTTGTCCGACGCACACGCGCACACATACACACATACATTGGAATATTAGCGCAGGCAAACACCAAATTATACTTCGTCCACCTTAATTGCTTTCCTTTTTTGCATTAAAATTAAACTATTTCAATGGCACAAAACCATAGCCACAAGTAGAAGTTAAAACTTTTTCCAAAAAAAAAAATCACAATTTGCCACCCCAAAAACGATTGGAACTTCCTTCATCCAATATGGAAAGGAGTGAACCAATACCAAAAAAAAAGCGGAGGCTTTCCGACTCCGTCAGTCAGCCATCTTTATTCACACGAAATCACACCAGCGTTTCACATTCACACCACAACAAAATAGCCGGCTAAAACGTCGAATTTGCAAATTATTGCATTAAAAGATACGAATAGTCTGCATCTGCTTAAACTACTTGTACTCACTCCGCGTTGGTTTGGTCGCCAGTGGGATTTATTTGAGATGCTTTTTCAATAGAACAAAATTCAGTCCACAAAGAGCACACGCCACCTTGCATCCACTCACTTCGACGGGCCAGATCGGAATGATGGAACCAGTTGGACATTTACGCAGCCGTACGTATTCGTGTTGTCACAATGACAGTTGCTTACCCGGAGCCGGCGCTACAGTTGTACAGTACCTTACAACAATTTCCTTGTCCCAGCTCAATTTTTTTAGATTTTCCATTAAAAAGCTGTGCTCAAAGTGGTATTAACATGACAAAAAATTATGACAGTGTGTTTAAAGAGCGATGAAAAGCTTTTTCTTCATTTTCATGCATGGTTTAGTTATGTCAAACGCGCTAATTGAGGGATATGTGCTCCAAGTGTGCTCCAACCTTGCGGGCCATATAGTTCCTGGGCCTTTGCTTACCAAAACATTAAAAAATGACCGACTAATTTGAGCGAAAAAAAGCGCTTATTTTGTTTCTAGTCCTAGGAAAGGGAGCATAAACTTCCAAACCTATACCAGTATGTCGTTTGTAGTGGGAAGGTTTCTGTGCCACCGTAAAGTATCTCGGTTATTTAAACAAATCATTCAATCTCCCCTGAGCCCATCAAGCATTGCATCACAGACCTTTGGTTCGGGCGGACAGCGCGGTCTTTTGAACCGAAGGCTCCTGAGCACAACGGCTGTCGGCAAAGCACAGCAGAAGGAGGAACACTGCAATGTGGGTACTATCGGCCATGTGGACCACGGCAAAACGACGCTCACCGCTGCCATCACCAAGGTGCTTTCGAAGGATGGCAACACAAGCTTCATTTCCTACGACCAGATTGATCGAGCGCCGGAGGAAAAGGCAAGAGGTTGGTAATAGCAAACCGCGGGTAGCGTAGAAGTATAGACGCACTTGATTTGCCGTTTGAATTCGTTTCAGGCATAACGATCAATGCGGCCCACATCGGGTATAAGACGAGCAAGCGACACTATGCCCACACGGACTGTCCGGGCCATGCAGATTACGTGAAGAACATGATATCCGGAGCGTCGCAGATGGACGGCGCAATACTGGTCGTGGCGGCAACCGACGGACAAATGCCGCAAACGCGCGAACATTTACTGCTGGCCCGGCAGGTTGGCGTTAGCAAAATCGTCGTGTTCATTAACAAAGCCGACCAGGTAGATAACGAAGTGCTGGAACTGGTCGAGATCGAGCTGCGGGAACTGTTGAGCGATTTTGGCTTCGACGGCGTGGAGAGCCCCATCATCGTCGGCTCGGCACTGCTCGCACTGCAGGGCGATCAGTCGGAGCTGGGCGAACCGTCGATCCGCAAGCTGCTGGACGCGATCGATTCGTACATTCCCACGCCAACGAGAGACCTGACGTCGCCGTTTTTGCTGCCGATCGATAACGCATTTACCGTCCCGGGCCGGGGTACGGTTGTGGTTGGCACGCTTGCACGTGGCACGATGAGGAAAAACGATGAAGCGGAGCTGCTGGGTTTCGACGAGGAAATGCGCACCACGATCGGTGGCATGCAGGTGTTCAAGAAGGACGTTAGCGAAGCGAAGGCGGGTGATAACATTGGGGCGCTGTTGCGTGGCGTTAAGCTCCAGTCCGTGCAGCGGGGCATGCTGCTGTGCGCTGCGGGCAGCGAGCGCGTCTCCAATCACTTCGAAGCGTCCATGTATCTGCTGGCCAAAAACGAGGGCGGTCGATCGAAACCGCTGACGTCGAAGTACATCCAGCAGCTGTTCAGCAAAACGTGGAACGTGCCTTGCCGGGTGGATCTGGTCGGGCTGGACATGCTGATGCCCGGCGATCATGGTGCGATCAAGCTAACGCTACTCAGGAAAATGGTAATGTCCAGTGGGCAGTCTTTCACTGTGCGGGAGAATGGTAAAACCGTGGCGACGGGTCTAGTAACAAAGGTGCTGAATCCCGTCAATCTGCCGCAGAAGAAGCTGATCAAGCTGGAGCTAGAAAACTGTTAGATTCGAGCCGGTGCCGAAGCAGGTAGGGTAGGAGCAAAAATAAAAGTCTGTTCAATGAATGGTGCCTTCACAAATCATTTATTATTCGAAATCTGCACAGTAGATAAGAATGCCTCGGATTGTTTGTCTGCGGCATAATGCTCAGTTGGTGTGATTTGTGCTAAAAGGGATATTATATTGCTTTTGAAAATAAACACAGCGTTCAGAGTGCGGGGGCCCACCCGCGGCTCTGTCGATCGATTACTCAATGGCAGAGAAAGATTACAATTGACTAGGCATATGATTCGCTCATCCCGTTTACATCCATCTTTGCCTGATGTTGAGGCGATCGTATCCCCGCATTTGGCCTTCTGTTGTGTCTCCGTAGACGTGCACTCGCACGTGGCTAATTAAGAAGATCGAGATAATAGTGCTATCGTCTGTCTGTGTGCGCTTATTTGGTGTTCGCTACTGAATGCGAGTATTTAGTTGGAGTGAGGCAGCATGATGCTGGTGTTGACCGTTTTCCCCAGCTCTTCGATCGTGTCCGACCAGTCGAGGGCGGCTACCTTCGGAATGGCATTGATGATCAGATCCGTCACCTTGGTAACGTTCTTCTTGAACGTTGCCAGCACGTCCGCCACATTCACGTCCTCGCCCGCCTCTCTCCAGCAGTCGTAATCGGTGGCCATGGCGATAGCGGCGTAGCACAGACCGGCCTCCTTCGCCAGCACCACCTCGGGCACCAGTGTCATGTTTACCAGATCGGCGCCCCACTGGCGGAAGAGGTTGCTTTCCGCTTTGCTCGAAAACCGTGGCCCCTCGATCGTAACCACCGTGCCCTTCTCGTGCACGCCCAGCCCAATGCCACGTGCCGTTTCGATGAGCACATCCCGCGTGCGGTTGCAGAAGGCCGGCTCCATCGGGATGTGACAGACGCCAGACAGCAGCTCGTTGCCGTCGTAGAACGTCTGCACGCGTTTCGTGGTGCGGTCGATAAAGTTGTCCGGAATCACGATATCGCCGGGATGGATCTCCTCCTTCAGCGAACCGGTCGCCGTGGACACGATCACGTGCGTGCAGCCGAGCGTCTTCAGCGCCCATATGTTTGCCCGATAGTTGACGTTCGAGGGCATTATCGAATGGTTTCGGCCATGGCGGGCCAGCAGCACGCAATCGACGCCGGCAATCTTTCCCTCGATCAGCACATCGGACGGAATGCCAAAGTGTGTGTTTACCACGCGCTCGGTGCGATTCTCGATTATCTGACTATCGTCCAGCCCGGAACCGCCGATGATGCCAATCTGTTCACACACAAACAAAAAAAAACAGAATTCACACTTACACATGGGAGCACGCACACCAGTTGCAGGAAAGGGTTCGATTTGTGGGTCCTTTGTCACCTACCTTCACCTTCGAGACCATTTTGTACTGGAATGTGGAAGCAAATGGGTTCGGAATCCAACGGCACTGCTCACTGGCTTTTCTTTCGATCCTCTTCCCGTTCGTTCTTTTATCACTGATGCTGTGCGTACCGTGCGTTCTAATCTTATCAGTTCCTGGTACTACACGTATAGATTCGTCGAGCAATTGAGCAGAATGTTCTGAAAACTGAAGTAGCAACTACACGACTACAAGGTGCAGCTTCATGACATTTAAAAAAATGAGCTTCAAAATGTTTCACTTTGACTTTTTTCCATTTGCCATAGGAGCAGAAGAATGCAGCAGTTTTATTTATATACATTTTAATATTACTGCGATATATGCTCGCTGAATGTACAGAATTTATTTAAAATATCCTTCGACAACATGCAGCTCCGTGTAGCCATGTCTGCATGTTATTCTGCATTGACATTCCATGGAAACTGTCAAGCGCTGCAGTTCCGCAATGTTTTGCTTCAACAGGCATGTGATTTTCAAACGCACTCCACAGTAAACAATAAAAGTGTGAAAAGAACAGCTCCACGACACTGCAGGGTCTGAAAAATAACCCGAAACCATGAGCCTGTGGACGGATAAGAAGTTTTCCGATCTGGGGTTAACCTACTGGATAACACGGCAAACCGAAAAGTTGGGTAAGTGAGTCGGCAAATTCTGGAAAAGCCTTGTAACGACACTAAACCATCCCACAGGACTGCGCCGGCCGACGCCGATTCAGGTAGAGTGCATCCCCCGCATTCTGCAGGGTCAGGATTGTATCGGAGCCGCCAAAACGGGATCCGGCAAAACGTTTGCCTTCGCGCTGCCGATTTTGCAGAAGCTTAGCGAGGAACCGACGGCAAACTTTGCCCTCGTGCTGACACCGACGCACGAGCTAGCGCATCAGATAGCGGAACAGTTCATCGTTGCCGGCCAGCCGATGAATGCGCGCGTGTGCGTCGTGACGGGCGGGACGGACTATCTGATTGAAAGCCAGCAGCTAGAGAAACGGCCACACATTATCGTAGCAATGCCGGGCCGGTTGGCCGACCATCTGACCGGATGCAACACGTACTCGTTCGCGGCCCTCCAGTTCCTGGTGGTGGACGAAGCGGATCGAATGCTGTGCGGCAGCTTCGATGAGGACCTGATGGTGATAAACCGTTTCCTGCCGGCCAAGCGTCAAAATCTGTTCTTTTCGGCCACCCTGAAGGATTTCCTGAAGACGTCGATCGTGTTTCCGATTGCGGACGATGTGTTCGAATGGTCCGAACAGTCACCGGTCGCTACGGTGGAAACGCTTGACCAGCGGTACCTGCTCTGTGCCGATTACGATCGAGACACCGTTATGGTCGAGGCGTTGCGCAAATACAAAGAGGACCAGGAAGACGCGAGCATCATGATCTTTACCAACTCGAAGAAAGATTGCCAAATCCTGTCCATGTCGTTGAACTCGTTCGGCTTCAGCAATGTGTGTTTGCATGGGTTTTTGCGCCAAAGGGAGCGCGTGGCGGCGCTGAACAAATTCAAATCCAAGCACGTGCGGATCATGATCGCAACGGATGTGGCTAGCCGCGGGCTCGATATACACGATGTGCAGCTGGTAGTGAACCATCGACTGCCGAAGAAACCGATCGAATACATCCACCGTGTGGGACGTACTGCGCGCGCCGGTCGCGCTGGAATGGCGATATCGATCTTACGCTTTCCGCGCGATCTGGAAGCACTGGGAGAAATTGAAGCCCTCATCAACACCAAGCTGACGGAGTACTCGGTGGATGGTAAGCGATGAGAGAACGAGCGAACAGCTGTATAATGAATAACTCCTGTAAATTTCCTTTCCAGACCGTCTCGTGCAGCGCATATTCATGCAGGTGAAGGTGGCCCGTGCCGAAGCCGAAATAAACCTAGACAACAAGGACTTTGACGAACGGAAGCACAAATATCGCCGCTTGCGCTGGATACAGGAAGGTCTCGATCCGGACGAAATGGAGGCAAAGTGGAAGGAAGACATGAAAGCTCGCGAACAGGAACGACGGGAGCGATTGCGACAGGAAAACGAAGAGCGCCGCAAAAGGGATAAGCAAACGATCGCCAGCCCGGCCGTGGTGAATGATGCTCGGTTCCAGGCGGCTGCAAGCGACAAAAAGTTTAAGAAACGGAAATTCATTCCCACGGAAAAGCTGAATGAGTTGATTGAACAACGCAAAACTGAAGCAAAGGGTGGCAAAAAAGCCCGCGCCCGTGGGAAGGGCGACAAGAAGATTGTAAAGAAGAAGGCGAAAATGGCACAATAAATACTACACACTTCACCAAACACAAAAAAAACTACACCAGGTTGTTGTATACGGTTTCTCCTTACATGGTATTGTTGCTTATATTCTCATTCCTTTTGAGCGGAATGTTTTCCAATTTTCCGCACAAGAGAAAACATATAAACTTAAAACACGGACCGCCTGAGGACACGCGGCCACCACTTCTACTGCGACAACGACCGTGGCAGCAGCAGCAGCAGCAGCGACGGCACCATCACCGTTCCGCCGTTTTACTTCTTGACGGCCTGTCCGACCTTGGCCTTCTTCGTGCCGCGCACCTTCTTCATACGGTTCTTGCGCTCCTTGCGCTGCTTGCGCGTCATCTTCTTCTTCTCGTACAGTCCGTGGCGGCCGAGACGATGCTTGGGCTCGAACTTCTTGGCGTGGTCCAGGGTGTCGTAGATGAGGGCGAAACCGGTCGACTTGCCGCCACCGAAGTTCGTGCGGAAACCGAACACGAACACGACGTCCGGCGTGGTTTTGTACATGACGGCGAGCTTCTCGCGGATCTCCTTCTTCGAGACCGAGGCGAGGCCAGGGTGGAGGACGTCGCAGACCATCTGCTTGCGGCACAGCAGCCGGTTGCTCATGTAGCGACGGGTACGAATCGTTGCAGTACTCATCTTGGGATCGTTCTACAAGCAAACAATGGAAGTAGAAGAGAGGAAAATCATTAGCGAATTACTCGTCACAGTATGAAACCAATGTCCAGCGTCACAATGCAGGGAAACGTTTACACCGTGGCGAACAGCGTTGACGGAACATCCGCTAGATGGTTTGGTGCTGACGGCGGTGCTGCGGTACCGCTACCGCCCGTATACATATTGAAGCATAACCTCACTACGCTGTTCCGTCATCGGCTGTCCGTCCCGTTCGGTGCCGTTTGGCCCGAATTTTGGCCAACACTCAATCGGATTTCGGTGCAGCTAGCTGGCCGCCTTGCTTTGCACCCATTTGCGATAGTTTTATAGATAATTGGAACATGATAAACACCTTTATTTGCAGACTAAATCCGAAGTCGCAACACGTCTCGCGAACGCACTTTAGCGAAAAGAAAGAAACATGGTAATTTGACAGCACGATTTCAGTTGGCAGCCATGTGATTGGAATGTCAACATTGCGCCCGTCTGTAGCGATCTTGTTGGACCTTCGTTCTCCGGGCAACAGATGTCGCTGCGAACGGTGCGGGAATTGTGCAAGAATAGTGGTGGTGTAATGTTTCAAAAGGTTGTGCTGTTAATTTTGGATTAAATTTGTTAATTTTTATAAAATACGGAACAAAACCAACGTTAAATTTACATGTAGCTGTATTGTTTTTATTCGTGCGCGGTGTTTCATAACAAAGCACCGAAAGCGCTATTATAAACACACAAAATTTGAAAATCACACGCTGTCAGTTGCGCCGCTGACGTTCGGAAAGGAACAACAAATAAAGCAACAACACCGCACCGTACGAAAAAAATGCAAAGAATGGGAAGTGAAAACGTAAACACATAGAACTTGCACTGCTCTTTCGTCCCATTGTTCATTGCCTTTTGCATCGAGAGAACGGCCGCAAGGAATTGTGAAGCTAGTGTTTACGAAGTTAACTTTCATTTGCCAACATTGCCCATCAAGGTTGCACACGCTTTACCTCGGAATTGGTGTCTACAAAAGCTACGAACAGTTCCTAGCCAGTAGGCAGGCAGAGTAGGCAAGATTGTAATCCTTGAAACTGGTTTTAGATCCCCGAAAGCGGTCCTGTTTCCTCGCTCCATTTGCAATGGTGGACCCAACATGGATAGAAGTCAATGAAATAAAGGGCTTTATAACGTTTCTATCGAGTGTAAGTACGCAGCGCCCAGCCATGGCCAACCTCCGTGTGGAGGGCATTGCTTTGCAGCCTTACGGTAGCACATTATTAACATAGGCATTATTTTTACAGATCGATTGGTACGATCCTTGGCTGATTGGATTGATAGCTTTTCACATCTGCATCACCTCGACGGCATTGCTGACCAGAAACTATGGCAACTTTCAGGTGTTTTTATTTTTCGTGCTTTGTAAGTGCTGCGTTACGTACCGTGTATCGATCGTGTTCGTTAAACCTTCGTGTCTGCGATTTCTCCCTCCGTTCTTTCCAGTGCTGCTAGTGTACTTTTCCGAGAGCATTAACGAGTACGCGGCCATCAATTGGAGGATTTTCTCCAAGCAACAGTACTTCGACGACAAGGGTTTATTCATATCGGTGGTGTTTTCCGTGCCAATACTTTTAAACTGCATGCTCATGGTGGTACGTTCCAGCTGCTACTGCCCGTGCCGGAGTAGGCAATACTAACCCGCTCGTGTAATCCCACAGGGAAGCTGGCTGTACCAGTCAACGCAACTGATGTCCAAGCTGAAAACTGCCCAGCTGAAGCAGCAGATCCGCCAGTCCAACAGCCGGCAGCGGCTAAAGGACGCAAAGGAGGAATGAAATCCGCGTCGTGCGTATCTCCTGTTTTTGCTTTACCAACCCTGCTCCCGCTCTCCGCCGTGTGGTGTGCCGGATTGGAACTACAGAATCTAGTGGAGGGTTTTTTTTAAATTAAATCAAAAACAAAAATCGCCGTTACATTTGTGAGCAATCATAGATCGGCGCATTGGGAGTGGGGGTGCACTAGAAGGGCACCGATTTGTTTGTAGCGTTAAAATCAAAGAGCCAAGCTCTCACAGTCTGTTAAAGTACCGGCAGTTTCAAAATGCCATCCGCTCCTGGTGCACCAACACAATCTTGCTAATAGTGTACCGCTTTGCGCACCTAATTAATACAGGGTTGTTGTTTTTTTTTGTTTAAAAAAAAAGAAAAGGCCGGTTGCTTCAGAGCTTGTGTGATTCAGTTGCAGCAGTGTTACTGTGTGCAATATCCTTCGGCATACCTCTGTGCAAGCGACACTTTTCGTAAATCATAATTAATCCTTTAGCGCGGCAATCATACCTTCCCTAGTCAGTATATATTTGTGCGTGTGTATGTGTGTGTGTGTGTGTGTGCTAGCAAAGTTAGAAAGCATTTAGAGCGGTAGAAAACGGAGGAAGAAAACGCAATGCTTTTGGTGTATGTGCCCTGCAGCTTTGGAACAATAACACAACCCCGCAACACTCCCGGTCTAAGGTTACACTACTAGTGAACGAGTAATTCCACATCCACCACCCCAACCGCACGGTAAAAACCGGAGGGTTCGAGAGATTTTTAATTCCTAACGACGCAGCAATGCAAAGTTCATCACATCTTGCCGTAATATTGTCACGCGTATCATAATCACGTTTATTTTGGGTGGCATCTCGATAGGGAAACAAGAGGATATAGTTCCATTTTTTGTTTTATGGTTTACACAATTTTGTAGATAAAGCGTAAGAGAGCGAAAGGTGAACAAGAAACCGAAAGCGATTGATAAAATTGTTGAATAAACGGAGAGAGAGAGAGTGTGTAGAGTAAAACTGGCCACTGTGCTGCAGGTGTAAAAACAAAACCACACATCAACGCCATAAACGTGTATATCTCAACAGCAAACAAAGAAATGGATCATTTTGTTTTATTAAAATCTATAATATGCGAAACAGTTTCAGTATCCTTGCATCATTCTCTCGTATGCCCTCAGCGCGCAGCGGCTGTCGTTCTAGCCCTAAAACCCTCACTTCTGCCTCACTTCTTCAAACCGTGTAATTAAGTTCTCTTGTTTTTTTTAGTGATTTGGTTGTATTAAGTTTTGGTTTACCATCCGTATCCCGCCCATCGTCTTCTAGCACGCAAACGAGCTCCGTCTGTCTTTAGTTTTAGTTTGTTTGTTTGTTTTTTTTTTTAGATATCCCATTAGTTGTGATCGTTTAGAAATTTTGCTATAAAATGTAGATAGTAGAATGCTTAGCGATGCCTATTTGCATATAGTTTTCACTTCTCCCGTGTACTGTACCTTACTTCAATTGGATAATCCCTGTCTCGTGTGCTCGGTAGGGGGTTCTTTATCTCTTATTTTGCCGCTCACGTCGCCTTTCACCTAAATCAGTAAATATCAATCCAATTTGCAGTATATTGTGTATGCCTCTTGTAACATTGATGTAAAACTAAAAAAATAGTTTAAACGTTTAATAGTGTATAACAATCGGTTTTGATGTACATTCTCTCTTTTCCCTATTCGTACGATCCGTCCATCCCTAAACCCAGAACAACCTGCACTTCATGCTGCACTCCATCATTTTCATCTCAACGCATGCTTGGTTTCGCGATAACGCGTGACTAGTATCGTTTCGGAGCGTGTGTCTGTGTGTACGTTCCAATTCATTTCGGGTGCAGGGTTCCTTTCCTCTCCTTTCCTTAGAGTCCTTTCATTATAGAAGGGTAAATTAATTCAACAGTAAATCGGGGCTCATTCCGGCTCGCACGCGCAATTCTAGTTGCGTCCACCCAAGTTTATCTCATTATCGTTTCATGATCTGTTTTTTTTATGTTTTTGCTTTAGAGTTATAGTTCCCTCTCTGCCGCCTTACAGTCAACAAACGGTGCTGTTTGGTGAGTGTGGTGTGAAGAAACCGACCGTTTGTGACATGCCCAAAACCCATGCGTACCGAAACTATGAATGCAAAAGTGCGCGATTGTCGATCCCATTTATCCAGCTTTGTTCATCAAATTGTGACTTTTTTTTCTTCTCAGTTTTGTTTTAGTTTAGTTTAGGTAGCTCTCGGCGGCAAATGGTCGGCATTTTTAATGCACAGCCGTTGGGTCGTACTGCTAACCTGTGCCGTTCCGTAACACCGTAATATTGGCCGAATACGTGCTACCGAATTTGTTTTAAAGCTTCCGTCTACGTCACATCACACCCCTCCCCTCACATGATTGGTTAAACCATTCGACCCGTTTTTTCTTTTGTTTTACATCTGCTGGCATGCTGCTTCACAAAAGGAGTTCTATGTGTGTCCGTAGTTTGAAACGCAAAATTTGAAACGACCTCAACATTTGTCCCCACCGATGTGGTTTTTCGTTGCATTCGTCCTGGGGGGAGCGGGGGGAGCAAAACAGACTGCATAAATTGCACATGCACCAGAATCTGGCTCATCCTGGTTCCTGCAAAGCTAATGCACGAATGCCAACAAGTTTGAGACATAAATATGTAAAATAATCTCCACAGTGAGCATTGTGGGACGATTCGAACTGTGAGTGGAAAATGTTTATGGCAACGTTAGAGACATTTGTAACAAATATAGTCATTAAACGGGGGAAGAACAAAGACATAGAACAAAGTCCAGCAAATGGACAGAGGATTAAAAAAAAAAGACAAAACTTCTAACAATTAGTGGGCCCATTCCGAAGTCCCTTCTTGCCGCTTCAGCAGCCCCGCAGGCGTTCAAACGCACGTTGCCGTTGTGCCATTGCTGGCGGTCGTCGTGCCATCGAGTCGAAAGTCGCGGCTCTTGGAGCACATATCACAGATGCGTTTGACATCCGGGTTCAGGTAGGTACAGAAATTGCAATTCCATTCGGCACCGGCCGGCGCTCCACTGCCCGACGGACTGCCCGAGCCGGTCGGGCTGGGGTTTATGATTGTGACCGCGCCCGTATCGAATGTGGCCGTTTTCTTCTTGCCCTGTGCGGGCGCGCCGCTATGGCTCGGGTAAGCGCTTCCGCTGCTGTTCGCGCTGTGGCTGTGGTGGTGATTGTTGACCAGTATCCCGGTGCTCGTTGAGCTATGGGTTTTGTTCGTTTCCTTCGCCGGTAGACCGGTGGACGAGGACGAGCCCGAGCCCTGGGGTGTGATTTGT
This sequence comes from Anopheles gambiae, assembly GCF_943734735.2. Taxonomy (NCBI): domain Eukaryota; kingdom Metazoa; phylum Arthropoda; class Insecta; order Diptera; family Culicidae; genus Anopheles; species Anopheles gambiae. Next base: position 79,277,454 of record NC_064601.1, read on the forward strand.
TTCTTCGTCACCGAATTTCTCCGACTGCTGCCGGCGGCGGGCGGCTCACCCTTGCTCGCACCATTCTGCTCGAAACTTCCCAGCAGCAGATCGTCGTTCGTCGCGTTGTTTGAGAGCGACATTTTCGCCGCCTTCTGTACCAGCATGGTGGTGGCGGTTACCCCCGAACCGGTGGAAGGGTGGCGCTCGTGCCGTCGCCCCTCGGCCATCGGTTGCTTCGTGGAGGAAAGCCCTGCCGAAGCCTGCCGAACTATGCCGTCGACCTTGTCGGCCGCTTTCGGTTTCATCGCTTTCAGCTTTTCGTTGTGGTTGCGGCGTAGTGTCGCGCTGGAGGAAGCGTTGCCGGACTCTCTTCTGCCCGAATGATGATGATGATGATGGTCATGATGGTCGTCCGTCATCAGGTCATTACGACGCCTTCGTCGGAGGTCGTCCTCCTCCGCCGCCGTACCGATCAGATGATTATCATCGGCGTCCAGTTCGTCCGTCAGAAAGTCACCCCGCTCGCCCAAATCCTTCGAGTAGCCCTGCTTTTCCAAGTTTTGGTAGACGTAGTTCCACGTTTCGTAACACCCGATACCGTCCTGATTTTTGCTGGAGATGCGCCTGCTAACGTTACTGCTCTGTTCCTGCTCCCGCTGCAACTGCTCGTCCTCGTAGCTATCGAAATCCGACTGCCGGGAGTTGCGCGACGTCTGATGGTGCAAATAGTGATGATGGTGGTGGTGTGGCTGCTGCTGCTGCTGCTGCTGCTCCTTCTGGTTTCGCTCGGCCAGCGCTTCCGGCAGCATGTCACTCTCGTAGTCAATCAGCAGTTCGGCATTTTTGTGGTACCGGTCCAGCTTTTTGGCACATCCGCTGCCGGAGCGTAGCGTATCGGTGCCCCGGCGCATGCTAGACATCATGTCGTAATCGTCGTACCCTTTTTTCTTGCCACTCAAAATAGATGCTGCCGGCTGGGCGGGCACCAATGGCGTGCCGTAGGCGGCGGTTTGCGTAGCCGCCACCGACGACATCGGTGCGCCACCGTAGATCGACGAATCGACCGGCTGACAGTAGGAAGGCGGTGCGGCCATCATGCCATTCGGTCCACGGTAGCCGGGATAGGCCAGATTCATTGCCGGATGCCGGTACGAGCCGCAACCGTCCACCAATCCGTTCTGGTGATGTTTCAGCTGGCCCCCGCCATTCATAAACATCGGCCCGGGCCCGGGTATCCCCATCGGGAAGTTGGTGGTGCCAGCGTACTGCAACGGTGGGTAGCGTCCGCTGCCTGGAACATTGTTATAGGGATGATTGTTACTGTTGCAACTAGTTACAGCACCGGCACTGGGACCGTTCGCTACTCCGCCGGCCACACCACACGATAGCAGTCCATCGAGCGGCCCGCCCTCGTACGCTGGCTGCATGCCGGCCGCCGACGAACCGGCACCTTGCGAGCCTCCGTACGGCGTTGCGAGCGTGTAGTGGTACGGTTGATCAATGGAGTGTCGCTGCATGTACGCACTCATGCCGTACATGTTGGCGGCCGAGGCAGCAGCAGCAGCAGCTGCAGCCGCACTGTTCGCGTCCTGATAGTGATCGAGCGATTTCGAATGGGGCATCGTTCCCAGCGCTGGTGCGCAAACTTGCTGCTGCTGCTGCTGCTGCGACGCAGATGTAGTTGTCGTCGTTTGAAAATTCTGGTAACTACTATGTTGTTGTTGTTGATGATGATGATGATGATGATGATGATGCGAAGAAGGGAGATGATGGGGATGATATGCACCGCCGTACGCGTTTGCTGGCATTTGCTGCTGTGATGGTGGTGGTGGTGGCGGTACCGGCGGTGGTTGCTGCTGTTGTTGATGATGCTGTTGGCTATGAATACTACAGGGTGCACCAGCAACAGCGCTATTGTACAGCTGACTACTACCAACAACGCCACCGTTCCCACCACCATTCGCACCGCAATATGCGGTGGCGGCGGCGGCGGCGGCTGCTGCTGCGGCCGGTGGTGGAACAGGGGGAGGTTGTTGGCTTTGCACATGGAACTGATACGGGTTGCATGAATTGCAGCTACTAGCAGGCGCTAAAGCGGACGCACTATTATTGCCGTACGTGTCTGGAGAGAAGAGAGATAAAAAAATTGAAGAACATGTACGTCATACGTCACTCGAAGCGAGTAGAGAAGAGCGCTGAAGACAATGTGAAAACATAAACCGGAAATGAGGTTGTTAATGTGAATCTTATGCAGATAACAAACAAACGAACAAACACAGGATTCTGTGCGTTTCATCGTGTTGACGTTGTGCAGTTTTGGAGCGAGGAAGGAAACAAACAAACGATATAAGTAGTAGTAATAGATTAAATACGAAGACCATGCAAAATATTACTTATAATGAGAGAGTTTGTTAGGACAACCGCAACAGGCTTGTTATAGCCGATGATCAACATTTATTAAAAGTTTCTCGTAACGTACAGGAACGTCGCTTATAAAATGTAATCAATTAAAATGTTATTTCTTCATTGAAAAGACAGACATTCGTTGAAATGTGGACAAACGTACGTACAACTCAGGTAGATCATTTAGCAGCAAAGCCTCGTTAAGCTAATTGCAAACTGCCAAAGTTAATTTACTATAGAAAGTATAAGTATGATAATATTATCAATAGCTAAATTAATATTTTATAAAGGTTTTAGACGTATAGGAAACAAAGCAACACATACATTAGACAACAGCAACAACAAAAAAAAAAACAAGAATAACAACAGTGAACCTAAATGTGTATGTTGAATTACGAATAAACACACTATCGTGATGAACTTAATCTTAATCTTAGACAAGTAAAAGCTTTATGAAATCTAGTTATGGTTAGGAGTGGAAGATACATTCATATTGCGGAATGCAAATGCAAATGCAGCTGCCATAACAGCGCATTCAGGTACTGAAAACAAGATGATTCGTTAAGCAGCATGCAAGTGTAACTAGTTTCACTACGAGCTAGCTAAATATGACCATGTTAGAACAGCGATTTCTACGGCACGTGTTGCTACTAATTGACTACGGCTCGCCATAGTATACCTCTTAGCTTTGCTTGTTGTTTTTTGTGATGCTTTTCCTGTATCGACAGCGCCATTTGCTTCACCGTTTGCATTACGTCAGCTGTGAATAGGTAAAAATATAGAAAACATAAGAAATGATCTCATAATAATGTGAAATGCACGATTGGCTCTTGAGTTCTGCTTACCAGCATGATAGCTTCTGAAGTTGTAAATGTCAATCCAATCTATCGACAGTCGTAGCGGAGTAAGTTCACTGTAAATTCGTTTCATCATCTACGGTTAAGTAAAGAAAAGAGGAAAGAATTTTACTTATTATTTGATCTTGTGGTATCATTTTTTTTTCATCGCATTCTCCCAACCTGGCATTCCACGTACGCTGTAATAGCGTCCCGCGCAACGTTCATCACTTGATCGGGACAGATTGGACCGTCCAAGATGAGTGTCTTGTTCGGCATCAGCTGATAGCCCATGGCTTGAAATAGTTTTTCCGCGTTCACCAGATTGGCGGCAATTTCGTGCTGGTAAAAGCCGGAATACATCTGCATGAGGGACAAAACGGTGTTAAATATGAAACAATTTTGCTACGTTTCCCGGTAGACTTTCGGGACATTGACACAATACCTTTATCACTTTATATTCCTTTCGCCATGGTTTCACGAACAGATTGTTGGCATATTGGCTGATTGCCTCAAATCCGATCGATGCTTTGTAGGCCGAAAAATCGTCCAAATGTGCAACCGAACTGCAGCACCAGAGCAAAAAGTAGCATGGGACACCATTAATTATTAAATGCGGGACAATGAAAAGCGTTTCGATATACAGCTTCAAAATGGCTGTTGGGAGATATAACTTACCTGTCGAACGCATATCTTGTATCGTCGAGATAAAATTTCTCATTTGGTGGCACCTTCCCCAATCGTTTCTCGATCAAATCTGAAAATAAAATAGAAATGATAAAGTGTTGTTATTTGTTTTGATTATTTTATATGCCATCATGGGATAATTTTATTATACAAGATAAAAAAAACACATACGAAAAACATCATACAGGGTTTTCCAGGAGTTCTCATAGCTGTGGGACACATTATTGAGTCTTTCTTACGGGAAATGAACTTAATGTAATAGGAACTAGACTCTATAGCACCCTTGTTTGACAAATCCAATAAGAATTTCCAACGAGCCTGTCAAAAAGGGTGCCATGAAGTTCAATTTCCATCATTTGTAGTTAATTTCCTAAAAAAAGAGTCAAGCAAGTGTCTCACAACTTTGAGAACCCCTGGAAAACCTTGTAATAGTGAGAATAAAAAAAAATGTTTACATTTTACTATTCTTCGGCGACTATTCAACTATGAAGAACAAGTAAGATTCCAAACAAAACAAAGTACATTAATCTCATGTTTTTGTTTAGATGTAATGACTCATCTCGTGGGACTTACACACTTCGTTATTGGTGTTTCTTGTTCTGGGTTCATAAAAAACAATCAACAACCAATTGACCCGTGAATCATCACATTTAAATTCTCGCTATAGTCGAATGGCAGTTGCTTTCCAAGGTGGTCTAATGGCATTCCCTTAACGGGAAGAAGGTTAGCTTGTAGCAGCAGCGTTTCCCTTATCTACAGGCGAGAAGCGTGTGATTCTGCAACAGGTTTGATAAGGATAATTGCGAATTCAATCAAGGCACTGCTCTTGAGAAAGTGATTCATGCTTTATCGTGTATATAGTCAAATGATAACGCAGCAACCTCGATTCTCATAGTGCGAGACAGTTCAACCACAGTCAGTACCGCGGATTGTTATCAGTTTCTAGAAAGTAGTCCTAAAACCATGCTCTGCCATAGTCTGACACTTACTTAAAAGAGCGATCTTTGTTTCATCATCAGATCAGGCGCTTGTTCAATGTTCAAGCTTAGCAGAAAGCCCTTTCTGTTCGGACCCGCGTTTGACAGACATTTTTATATTGACCTTTAATAGCTGCTAAATTTATTCTTACGACATTTGTTTTTGCTTTGCAATAGTATTTGCCGCAATGTACACCTCGTGTCGAACGTTTCCATGATTGCATTGATAGTTCTGTAATCAGTCACATTGTCGCACCTGTGCAATAGGTGATATAATTAAAGCCCCGTGTGTTTATGAGAGAACAATTTAAATCCCCTTACGGCAACGGCTACGAGAAAACAGGTTCTCGCTTCCATTACTATTCCACCGACCCCCGCTACTCCTCCGAACTTGCTCTCTGCCGGTAACCGCTAGCAATTGAGTCATCCCTTACCTTCTAGGTCGCGCCGCAGTTCGATCTTCAGCATCGATTCCTCCGACTCGACATACTTCCAGTGATGCTCCAATATTTGCTTCCACAGCGCGTCGTGCGTTTCGCTCGCTCCATAGGCCATTGTGGTGGGTCGGTTCGGAGCTGTGTTCGTACACCAATGAGTGAACTCCAATCGGTCGGCCAGTACGATTATTGGCAATTGATTTTTCCTTCACTCGGAACGACTCGGCCCCGCGCCTGCCCTTCGTGCCTCTCGGTGCGTGCCGTTGACCCGATTGCACGACGGAACCGGAAGCAAACTGATGGAACCGTTCACGTTTGCACTTGACCCCGCGCCGCTCACCGCCCTATCATCGGGTCCCCCGTTCACCACCTGTGCCCCCTCGAACGTTTACACCGCTGCCCTTTCTATGCACATTTGGTTTCGGATGCTTTGCGTGTGTCCTTTTTGCGCGTTCAATACCTTGCACTTCACCGCACAGACACAGGCATAGCCGCGCACAAACACTAGAAGAGGTTTTGGAAGGAATCCAGCAAATTCCTGCATAACCAGCACATACCACCACCAGGCACGGGTACACTTTGGCTCATCGCTGCACACACATAGTGCACACACCTCGCGTATAATTATAGTGGGACTCGTCCGCTCGAGCCAGTAGCGCACATGACGACTAGCAATAAAAAGAAACACACACAAATTCTATTAAAAGATCTGCATAGCCAGCTCCGTCCGTCCGTCGGCGACACCAGAAGGAGGAGAGAAAAACACACACACGCACACACAATCCGTGTCTCGTCCACCAGTCGATGATGTGTCAGGTGTTTTGTTGTTGTTATTGCTTTGGCTTATCGCTCATCATTTACCATCACCAATCATGTCGATGATTAATCTCGGAAGCAGTAGAGCTGCTCGTAAGATCGCTTTTCCAACACCTATTGTCGTATTCCGTAGGTTGCTACTGCTTTCCTGCTGCGCTACTGAGCATCCTATTACTAACACGCACTTCCGCACAGCTACACCACTTCCGTGACTGATGATGCACCGATTACTTTTCCTCTTCCCCTCCACCAAATCAAAACACTAACCTTGTCCTAGATTCGGGCCTGGGACAGGGATTGCTTTTAAGCAGTAAATTATACGGAAAAACTACAGCAGGTTTGCGCGATGCACAATCTACAGCCAATTCCAAGCTTCCGCACGACAAAACCAAAGGAATTTGTGACAGATGTAATCCTGCACCGATTTCTTCGCACTTCACTGCAATTCGAGGCGCCACCGATTATTCCGCACGCACAAAAGCACACATTCCATCACATCGTTTCCGTGCCCGAAGGATTTATCGTGATGGGCTTCCGTAAATGTGCGATAGAAGCCAAGAGATTGCAAACTTCTGCACGATCCAATATTTGTGTAATTTTTTCTTTTTATTTACGTTTTTCCTCCGAAGCAGTGTGAAAGGGGAAAGGCAAACTGTGCTACTGTCAAAACTGACGGACACGTTCTGTCGGACAATTGACAGTTTCCGACACGCTGTAGGAGCTGTTCGGAAAAGATCCGACATTCGAATAATTCTCCATGACGGTTAAAATACATTGCAAATGGTTGCCTTTTGAGCTCAGCTAGAAAGTTTCGTCGTACATTTTGCGATTTTTTTTCGTTTGTATCCAGCTATTATTTTGCAGTAGAGCTAATGGGCTCCGGAAAGTATGAATTTAGATGTTGGGGTGGGATGGATTTTCGTATTGAAGGTGAGTTGTGAAATATCTTTATAATCGATAATATTTTAATACTCCTGCAAGAAATCGATATAATAGTGAGAAACTTCAACAACTTAGATGTTTTACAGAAGTTTGAACATACTTATGCGATTTTGATGAGATTTTCAATGTTGGATTACCGGCCGTCACGTTTCTTCATTTCGCCATGTTGTTTATTTTTGCCAATTTTATATCTGCTCATTACACACACATCAAGATGAAAATATAAATTATCGCAAAACTACCTGAACAAGCCATGAAATTATTAAAACAATTGAAATTCCGATCGGAGCCGGTCACCATCGCTTGTGTGAGCAGTCAACTCTCGGATGTAAACGAGACGAACCAATTTTGCCGAAAAGAACAATCTGTCGGACAGTGCAAGAAAAAGAAGACGACCTCCATTTTCACGAAGGAAGTCGCGCAGTTCGTGCGAAGAAGTTGTAGGAACCCCATTACTCAACGACGACCGTGGAACTTTAGGCGTTAGTTCAGCAGTACTCTAAATCCAGCAGCAGCCGCAAACAACAACGATGTCGATGATTTCTGCCCGTCTGGCGGCCTCGGTGGCCCGCAGCCTGCCCAGAACCGCGACCCAGGTGAGCTAAATTGACTGCAAAAATTTCATCACAGTAGCCACACACGTACCCCGGCGGCGACACAGCATCGCGTGTACTACGTGGGGACCTTATCGATTGGGTCGGGCGGATGAGAAAATGGTGACATAATCGCCGGGAGCCGTACGGTTAAAAAACGGTTTTCGAAGGCAAGTGCAAGTGCAATTGTGAAAACGGGCCAAGTTTTCGTGGTGAGCAGAAAAGCATTCCACCCACCCGTCGGTGTTGGTTATGCAACCAGGAAGATTTTCACAGTGCCGGTCGCCCAATGTTCCTTCCGTCTCCCCGGTGACGTTATGTAACCTCACTGCAACTTGGTAGGAGTGAAAATGGAAAACTAGTGTTGAATTGATAATGTGTCGAGCTGCGCCCGTACAGAATGTGCTGAATAGGATGGAAAAGAAAATTGAAGCCGACAAAAAATCTGTATGCTGTGAAATGTGTTTGCACCCAGCCGACGACCGACCCTTACGACAGCGCGAGATTTCATGATGGCGGACGCGAATTGACAGCACATGAAAAAACTAACCCCTCGAGAGAGCATGGAAAAGAAATTGAAGATTGTGTTTTGGCCGAGGTTGGAATGAATGCTGGAACGATAAATGCTACACTATTTAATGCTAATTTTATGACGAAAAACACATTTCCCAAAATACCCCACTTTTCGGTGGGCTTGCTCTTGCATCCGTTATGTAATGCTTATTTTTTGTTGTTTTGCCGGTACTCTCTTTCCTCAGGTTGCCAAGATTGCCGTTCCGGCCGTTTCGGTTGCCGCTCGCAACTTCCACGTCTCCACTGCCAACCGTGGCGCCGAGATCTCGGCCATCCTCGAGGAGCGCATCCTCGGAGCGGCCCCGAAGGCTGACCTGGAGGAAACTGGCCGTGTGCTGAGCATCGGTGACGGTATTGCCCGTGTGTACGGTCTGAAGAACATCCAGGCCGATGAGATGGTGGAGTTCTCCTCCGGCCTTAAGGTAAAATAAAGCTGGATTCAATTCCCCCCGTCCCTCCCCCCCCCCCTCGCCCCTGCTATGTGCTAGCGCAGCGCTATTAATCGTCGCACGCTCGATTACGTTTAATTCCAGGGCATGGCCCTTAACTTGGAGCCGGATAACGTCGGTGTGGTCGTGTTCGGTAACGACAAGCTGATCAAGGAAGGCGACATCGTCAAGCGTACCGGTGCCATCGTCGACGTGCCGGTCGGTGACGAAATCTTGGGCCGCGTCGTTGATGCCCTCGGTAACGCCATCGACGGCAAGGGCGAAATCAAGACGAAGCAGCGCTTCCGTGTCGGTATCAAGGCCCCGGGTATCATCCCGCGTGTGTCCGTGCGCGAACCGATGCAGACCGGTATTAAGGCCGTCGATTCGCTGGTGCCGATCGGTCGTGGTCAGCGTGAGCTGATCATTGGCGATCGTCAGACTGGGTAAGGCAAAGCAGTATGCTTTTTTTTACATTTAAGGAGCTGTATAGCAGAGAGAGAGAACTAAATCCGTCTGAATGTATGTATTTTGCTTAATATTTGTTATTTACCTCCCTTCCTCCCCCCTCCAACCCTGCAGTAAGACCGCTCTGGCCATCGATACCATCATCAACCAGAAGCGCTTCAACGACGGACAGGATGAGTCGAAGAAGCTGTACTGCATCTACGTCGCCATCGGTCAGAAGCGTTCCACCGTCGCCCAGATCGTGAAGCGTCTGACCGATTCCGGTGCGATGAACTACACCATCATCGTGTCCGCCACCGCTTCGGATGCTGCCCCGCTGCAGTACCTGGCCCCGTACTCGGGCTGCGCCATGGGTGAATACTTCCGCGACAACGGCAAGCACGCCCTGATCATCTACGACGATTTGTCGAAGCAGGCCGTGGCCTACCGTCAGATGTCGCTGCTGCTGCGTCGTCCGCCAGGTCGTGAGGCCTACCCGGGTGATGTGTTCTATCTGCATTCGCGTCTGCTGGAGCGTGCGGCCAAGATGAGCCCGACGCTCGGTGGCGGTTCGCTCACTGCCCTGCCGGTCATCGAAACCCAGGCCGGTGATGTGTCCGCTTACATTCCAACCAACGTCATCTCGATCACGGACGGACAGATCTTCTTGGAAACTGAGCTGTTCTACAAGGGTATCCGACCGGCCATTAACGTCGGTCTGTCTGTGTCGCGTGTCGGCTCTGCTGCCCAGACCAAGGCCATGAAGCAGGTCGCCGGTTCGATGAAGCTGGAGCTGGCCCAGTACCGTGAGGTGGCTGCCTTCGCCCAGTTCGGTTCGGATCTGGATGCCGCCACCCAGCAGCTGCTGAACCGTGGTGTGCGTCTGACCGAGCTGCTGAAGCAGGGCCAGTACGTGCCGATGGCCATCGAGGAGCAGGTCGCCGTCATCTACTGCGGTGTCCGTGGCTACCTGGACAAGATGGACCCGAGCAAGATCACCAAGTTCGAGCGTGAGTTCCTGGCGCACGTTAAGACGAACGAGAAGGCGCTGCTGCAGCAGATCGCCTCGGAGGGCAAGATCTCGGACGATGCCGACGCTAAGCTGAAATCCGTCGTCACCAGCTTCATGTCCACCTTCTCCGCCTAAATGGTGCTGAAGTTCCGTATAGTTCCCGGAGCATCAAATCGTTTTTTTGTTTACAAATCCCTTCTAAGAAGAGAGCGACAGAGAAAGAGGCAGGACACAGCGCGGCCTCTGGCAAAACCAACATACATACACGGTGGTGACATAAGATCTTGGCGAAATGATGTAAGCAGCTGCAATAGGGAAAGAGAGAATGAACACGCGCGCGCACTAGGCTTTGTTTTCTGCCTGCCATCATCAGTAAGTGAGCAGAAAGTTTCGTTTTATTAATAGTCGCCCATTTTACTACAAAGCCGAATGAATGTTTAGAATACACACAAGTGCGAAAGTTGGCAAAATAGAACATCCTACCACGATAAAGATCCGAGGGCGGCACGAACGCGTATTAGGGAGACACACGTAGATGGAAGAATTTAAATAAAGCGAGCGACAGTCATTTCCCAGTAGCCCCAGACAAACCGGTAATGATAATAATGCTGTGTAACCCACCCTTTGGGCTGTTTAGGACGCTGGAATGACTGAGACAAAAAAATCGAATATAGATTCTTGGTCTTTTTATTTCAAAGTTCAATGAATATCACAACTGCAGTACATGTTCTCGCATTATCCGAGACTGTTGGCTTACTTTCTTGATTTTTGGTGACTAGATGACATATCTACAGAAGGCAAAATCATGATTGTCGAGTTCATGTCACTGTTCATGGCGTTAAGATAGTTGGCCGATTGTTTCAGGTAAATTAATTTCATTTTATTTATTGTTCTGCTAAATGTGCTTCGTGGCTTTGCAAAGAACCCAATTACCAATCCTGCCCTGAGCCTAGTGTAAGTAGACGCATAGCATAGAAATGTTGAAGAAGTTAATTCCAAGATCGGTAAGGATTCCGAATTAATTCCAGAATCGGAATCGGACTGGTATAAACTCCAGAACCGATATCGATTTAGAACCAGTTCCAGGACCGTTATGGGGTCAGGGTCAGTTAAAACTTCTATGTAGGTTCAGAACAGGTCTTATTATCAGTACTACAGTGGTATGGGTTTAGATTCAGTGCTAGGGCCGGTTTACGACCGAACAGTTTCATGATTTGTATGAATTCAGGATCAGTTCCAGGACCGCTAGTACGTCTAGTATTAGTTTCTAGATCAGTAGGCGAGCAAGATCATTTACATAACTGTTATGGGTTTGGGATGAGTTCCAGCACAGGTATGGGTTTAGGATTAGTTCCAGGATCAGTAATGGTTCAGCATCAGAGTGTCTTATATCTAAAGGTCACCTGGAAATTACGAGGTATAGAATATAGAGAGGTCCTTGAACGTGTTCGATCGGTTTCGGGTGTAAGTTGTCGAAAAAAAAAACACAAACACACAATACTTTTTCGATTCGTCTTTACATTGTTTTGTTTTCTTCACAATTATTGTTTCTGGTTTTAGCATTTATTTGCAATAATAGTTTTAATGTTACAATAATAATGATAATAATAATAATAATAATAATCAATAATAAACGTGTATATAATAGATTAATAGTTATTTTAATTTGTGTATCGTTTCACTTACGTTTCACCCACCTTTCTGCCTTTCTTATCCATAGTGTGTATCCTCTATAAGTGTAATTTCCGTGTGAGAGACGGTGTAACCTGCGCTAGCACGTTCTGGCTTTCCGACACGTCTACACGTCCTTCCACCTTCCGACTCTGTGGCTGTATGTATAATATTTTTCGTTCATTAACTTTCTCCAGGCTTGCTGGAAAAATTGTCGGTGCCAGAGCTAGCTGTCTTTGTCGGTAATATCTATGCATGTATATAATTCTATTTATTGTATTATTTTTTTGTTTGTGTGTTTTTGATGAGCTGAGATAGATGCTAAACGTCGTCCTTTGCTTCGCTTACATTGCTTTGTAATAAAATAGATACCGTGTAATCTGAATGAATGAGAGAGTATTGGAGTATGAGAGTTTCGTGTTCGCTGGTCGTCTTCCATCAACACCTGCTAACGGTCAGGAAATGAGCAGCCACGCATAACCATGACAACGGAGGTGGCAGAGACAGGCTTGAATTCTTGATTTCAAAATGGCATTCTTCCAGTACGGTTTCTGCTGCTTAGTTTAGAGTGTGTGAATCGTGTTTAGTACTCTTTGCGATTGAATTTAAAACGAAAAGAGGGGGTTTGTCGTCTGCTTAATTCTTCTGTTTCTTTTTTTACAAACAAACTCTCCACTTTTCTCTTATCTGCTGTAATTTACAAGTAGTGTGGTGTTTTTTTTTTACTTCATTACTATCCTTGCTCTTGTGTGTATAGCTGTTTTGTCTTTTTGGTTTGCAGTACTTGCAACCATTTGTTAGCTTCAATGCTGAATTTATAATCTTCCTTTTCGCTTCGTTTTGTACACACAATGTGTTTTACTTTTGTTTCATTCAATTATTTCGGCGTTTTTCTGCTGTACTCGTGCCAGTTTCCCGACCGCTTTTAAAGCATTAATTATGTTTGCTTCTGCTTTCTTTGTGGTTTGTGTTGTGATAGAGCATACCCAAAACAATGAGAACTATCCTTATATCCTGCACATTGTCGTTCAGCAGGAGTATCAGCAGTGTGTGTAAGCAAACTGCACCTAACTAACGCAAATGCAGGGTTTTGCGGAGATCATCATGCCGTGTGCTGGAAGGACAAACAAAACACAATATTTCTAGTGTTTGTTGGTCAATATTTTACGGATACGGTACAGAAGGTATGGTTGTTGTTGTGTCGCTACATCGTTGCTTTACAGGATGTACAATTTACATGCTTATACATTTAAACGCTACCGTGTATCTCTGCTAAACTGTTTGCTTATTGTGGTGGTCGCTTTAGCTCGTGTATTGCCTTTTTTTCAAATAGAGGGAAGAAACGAAACGAACGAAACATATTTTACACGCGAAAGAGTTTCAGATTAAAAAAAAAACAGTCAATTTCAAGTCGAAACAAAAGCAGAATGTACTTTACTTCCGCTTGCAGAACCGGGCTAGATAAAAGCTACGCAACACATACGAAAGACTATTTACAATTGTGAGTTGCATAAGCATCTCTACGACTTAAAATGGTGGCCTGTGCCACACAAAAAAAAACAATAGATAAAATAAAACAAAAATATACTAATGGTTCTGCATTTGAGTGCAACAATCCCTTCGTAAAACAAAATACCTAAAAACAACAACTAATCCTGGACTAATAAATGTGAAGTGTGTTTATACGATCAGCTCAGCTAATTTGCACCCTAACCCTGATACAGCTCGGTCTTTTTCTTTTTTAGATTTAAATTTTATCCACTTTACAGCTCTTTTAGTAAGAGTCTAGTAGTAAGAGTCTACGCGCACCTACATTTGTCAGCTATTCGCAATCATATTGTTCATGCTTTCCTTCCTTCCTTCCTTCCTGCTTACGCTACAGAGTGCGGCCGGAGAGTTAGCAGTATTTTTTGCCGGCCACTGTTTTTGATTTGATACCCCCAAAACTTACAACTACTTAAAACAATGCGTCTATTTTCACATGTACCGCTGTGTGCGATACGCGCAGTATTGCGTATAAAGCTGGCGCCAGCATTTGTTTGCGCTGAGCCACATGCGCGCTCAGCTAAAAGCCCTTTTTCGGTTGTCCCGATTATTCCTCCTATCCTTTCCTAAGAGCTCGCTCTCATGGCTAAAGCAAACGTGTTCTACACGTTTACCGAGTGAGTGTGTGTGTGTGTTTTTTATGTCAAGGGAGCCAGTTTTGCACCTGATAGAGTTGTTCCGTTTTTTTTACTCAACGCATCGAGATTTAAATAAAATCTAAAATAAGGTGTTTTCGTCGAGAGACCGTTTCATAGCAAAAAAAAAAAACTAATTCTGTTCCTGATTAAAAAGAACACATCACTAGTGGTGCAGTAGGTGCTAAAAATTAAGCTAAAGTTTGTAATTTGCAGTTTGCAGTTTTAGATTAATGTTTGTTTACCACATTTCCCAGCACTTTGTTCTTTTTGTCCAAATTGTCGCCTTTCGTCGTATTCGGTACATGCCAAATGTAATATCGTTTCTGATGACAGCACTTAAATGTGCACACCGACCGAATTGTACGCCGTTGGGCGAGCATTAGTCGAGCGAAAAGAATGAATAAAGTTCGATGGTAGCCTCCTCTGTACGGTACACACTTAATGTAATGTAACGATACCAAACATGGACGATCGTCACGATCATTCATTAGATGATGACGCGACGAACGGTCGACCTATAAAGCATTATCGTTATAGTTAACAAGGTACAACACACCGGAACGTTTTGGGTGCAATATAAAATGGGAATGTTTGCAGTTTACAATTTGACTAAATGAGCAAACGTACGAACGTGCTAAAGGTCGGCTTAGCACTGTAATGTGTATAGGTAGACGGACACGACGATTAGGAAGAAGAGAAGAAAAAGCTACGTTCGCTATTACACGTACTGAAAGGACTGTTGCAGATAGTCGATTGATTCCGTGAAACTGTCGACAAAGGGTAGATTGTTCGGCGTTTTCGCGATATCCGTGGGCAACGCAGAAGGATTTGCACCAGCATTGGCATGATCGGCTGCGTTCTGGGAGGGATTAAAACTCATACCGGGCTGTTGGGGAGGTTGTTGTTGCTGCTGCTGCTGGCCGGGTACGCCAGCATGTGCTGGATTGTGATGTGCCATATGAGTGGGACCACCGCCAGACAAACTGCTACCACCACCACCACCACCACCACCACCGCTTCCACTGGGCACTTGCCCGGGTGGTCCGGGTGCGTGTGGATGATGTTGCATCATCTGGGGATGATGTGGTAGATGGGCGTTGTACTGTTGTTGCATTTGCTGCTGCTGCTGCTGCTGCAAGTGGTGCTGATGATGAGGATGATGCGGACTGGGAGTTTGCTGTGCCGAATGTCCATGGCTATGCTGCATCTGACCATGGCCATGAGGGATTCCCATCGAATGGCCCATCGTACCGGTATGATGAGAATGTGGTACCTGCTGATGTGCCCCGTGATGATCTGAAAAATATTGCTGCTGCTGCTGCTGTTGCTGCTGGTGTTGCTGATGATGGTGCTGGTTCACCATTTGGCCTGGCTCTACGCCCGGCAGCATCTGCGCGTGACTGTGCGATGGATGTTGCTGTTTGTGAAAATGGGTTCCTTTCGCATGCGGCTGCTGCTGTTGCTGATGTAGCTGTTGTTGGTGCTGCTGCTGCTGTTGCTGTTGATGGTGCTGATGATGTTGTACTTGCTGTGACGTTAACGCAGGCGATTGGGCAGACTGCCCTCTCGATTGTGGATGAGTATCGGAACTGGTACGTGGTGTGGAAACCATTTCATAGCCTTGCTGCTGCTGTTGTGACTGCTGTTGCTGCGTCTGCTGTTGTTCGAAGCTACTGTTGCTACTGCCCATCATTTCTAGATTGTTTAAAATGTTCCCTAGACTGTTGTAAGCACCAACAGTGCTGCCCGTATTTGCACCGCTTCCTTCGTCTTGGAATTCCATCTTCATCATGTTCGCATTCCACATGTCCTGAAAGTGCACATTACATTGTTTACAATTGGGCTCTAACACTCTCAAACAATTTACTTCAATTAAGAAACAGCAAAATTTTCTTACCTGATATCCCATCATTTCTTGGCTGTTCATATTCATCATGTGCTGTTGCTGCTGCTGCTGCTGCTGCTGCTGCTGATGGGTGTGTTGTTCTTGCACAGATTTATTTTGCAGCCCAGCAACCTGCGCATGGTGAGAATGATGAGGAAGATGTTGCTGCTGCTGTTGCTGTTGAAGCTGTGACTGTTGTGCATGCTGATGTTGTAGATGCTGCTGTGCATGATGGGGAGATTGGTGCTGCAGTTGTTGGGGTGAAAGGAAGCCAGCCGTTGTGTTACCACCACCCACTCCTGGACTTCCGGCCGAACCAGGTTCATGCATTGCGTTGTAGTATTTGTTGGCGGTAGCACTTTTCATCGTCCCGCTACCAGATGCCGCCTGCGGTTGTCCTGCCGACCCACTTATTAGGCCTGGTTCAGCATTGGTCGGAGTTCCCATCTCCATGCTCTGCCAATCGAACGCATTATTCATCTGGCCATAGCCGTAGGGAATGTTGGTTGCGTTGCCGCTTGCCGTTCCGCTGGTTCCTGGCACTGCTGTGTCGCCCATTCGGTATGCCATAGACACCGACTGTTGTTCGGGGTTAGCTGCCGATGCCGTGGCGCCGGAGCGGCCACTGTAGTGAAGCCCCGCAGAACTGCCCGGATTGCCCATTCCGATAAACTGAGCTTGAGCGGCATGGTGGTGAGCATGGGCTTGTGAATGATGTTGCACTAGCTGAGCTTGTGATTGTTGCTGTGTAGGCTGTTGCTGTTGCTGTTGCTGTTGCTGCTGTTGCTGTTGCTGTTGTTGGAGATGATGCTGATGGTGATGATGATGAGGATGATGAGGGCCGCTGGAAGCGACGACACCCGCACCAGGCGGTCCCAGCACACTGTTGTAGTTCAATCCACTAGCATCGTAAGGATTGTAAGGTATATTAGCACCACCGCTACCATTGTTAATACCACTCATTCCTGTGCTGCTGCCGGCGCTGCTCGTTCTCGACGGAGGCACCACCATCATACCGCCAGCGGATGATCGACCGTCTGTTTTCAGCCCAGCTGCAGGATTTCCCATCGCCATCATCGGGTTCGAGCCGCCCATCTGGCCCATCACATTCGGCTGCCCTCCCGCCGGCATTGTCACACCCGGCAGTGGATCCGGATGGTGCATTGCTTTCTCCATGCCTTTCAGCGCACCGGAGCCACCCGGAGCATTGGACGTTCCTGACGCCATTGTGCCCGGCAGCAGCTTGACTCCGCCAGGCATACCGATACCGGCAACGACCTTATCCGCCATTGGCTCGTGGGCTAAAACATTGCCTACAGGTACGGGAACCGTCGACAGCCCGGCCGGGTGTGCCATCTTTTTGTGCTTCGCCAGGTTTGCCGCCGTCCGGAATGCTTCCTTGCAACCATCGATCGGGCATCGGAAAGCGGCCTCCTCTTCGTGGCACAGTTTATGGCGTTTGAGCGATCGACGGGCAGCAAAGAGCTTGTTGCAAATGTTACATTTGTATTTTTTGTCCTGTTGAAAAAAAGGAAATGGTTTTAATCATGAGTGCGCCCTATCGCTTTTCAATTCCAATTTCATCCAGTTTCACCTACCATCGAATGGGCTATTTTGATATGTTCCTTTAGTGCTTCCTGCGTGAGGAAGGACGAGGCGCAGTGCTCACAGATGATGGACCGATCCGTCACCGTCTGGTGCACCAGCTGATGCTTGTCGTAGTCCTGTTTCAATATGAAAACCTTCGAGCACTGTTCACAAGCAAACCAAACGTCTGTGGAGGGATGAAGGAGAAGAAACAAAACCAAAATGAACCTTACGGACATTAGCTGCGCGTTGCAGAGTGCCGACAACGGCAGTGCCACCGGACCAACGTACCATTCTTGTGACACTTCAGCATGTGCTGGTAAACTTTTAGGTTGGAGTTGAATATTGCACTACATATTTCACACGCTATGCTTTCGGTGTGATGGTTTGTTTTGTGAATGTGCCGATCGAGCTGCGCTCCCGTAGCGAACACCAGATTGCATGTTTTACAATTTAACCGCAGCAGCTCTGAAACATAGTGAAAAAAGGGGAAAACAAAATATGAAATTTCATGCAACTGCTGTTATAACCGCAAGGGATTTTGTTTTGTTTCGTTTTTTTATAGCGATCGTCGTACTTTTGCTCGGGTGATCTTTACCATCCTTGGCCGCAAAATGGTCCTGCACATGAAGATGGTACTGTTGTGCATTTATGAAGTTGGTTTCATCGCAGTGCTCACACATAAAGTTACCCTCCGGCAGCTACACGACGGGAAATAAAATAAAACAAAAAGGAAATTATTTTGGATCAACATAATAATCCTCCCATATTGACTATGCAGGATAAATTAACGCTACCAGCACTTACAGGGAAACGCCTCGTGCCGCCCGCTAAGCTGCCACTGCCCATAAAGCTGCCCGCTGTGCTGGCCATCGGATTTGCCATTGGTCCAAGCCCGTGATGGTGTGCTGTGGGGTGTTGAAGGTTCTGATGATTCTGCAGGTGATGGTGTCCACCGTCCATAAAGCTACCCGTCGTGGCCGCCAGTGGATCCTGTAACGGTTGCATACCACCAACGACACTACCGGGAAGTGCTGCCGATCGGTGTGCCGTCGCTGTCCCTGCACCAAACTCGAGATTCTGCCACCCACCCCCGAGGTGTTGTGGTTGTTGTTGATGTTGTAGCTGTTGCTGTTGTAGCTGTAGCTGTTGTTGCTGTTGTTGTTGCTGTTGTTGTTGCTGCTGTTGTTGCTGTTGCTGTTGTTGCTGTTGTTGCTGCTGTTGTTGCTGCTGTTGTTGCTGCTGCTGTTGTTGCTGCTGTTGTTGCAGCTGCAGCGATTGCTGCTGTTTGTTCGTACCAAAGCTGATGGCAGGGTCGTTGAACGTACCGCTGCTTTGCTGTATGCCCGTAACGGAGCAGGTTAGGGCGGATGGGCGCTGGCCCGCCAGGGCGCTACTGCTAGGGGTAAGCGCGCCCGGCACGCTACCGTCACTGCCCGTCGTACCCATCGCTGCTGCCAGCGCCGGCGTCGACGTTCCTGCGGTCGTGTCAGAAAACTCGTAATTAAACGACGACAAATTGTCGCTAAAGTTGGTGCTACTGTCGCCGAGCGACTTTTCGCTGCTTCCGAGCGATTTTTTCAACGTGCTGCTGCCCATACCCTTCAGCGAATCGCACGAGCCGCCGCCCATCGTCGCAACGTCACCGTGCGTGATGAAGTCCGTGCTGGCCGAGCTGGGATCGGCCGATGAGGCAGTGGCCGTGCTTGTGCCCGCCCCAGCTGCGGCTGCCGCCGCCGCCGCCGCAGCCGCTTTCGCTTTCTGCAGTCGCTTCGACGGCGGATCGATGTGATGGGCGGTCTTCATGTGGCGGGCAAGGTGCGATTGGTTTTTGTACGATTCCTTGCAGTTTTCCACCGTACAGCGGAAGGCGCGCTCATCCGAATGGCAAAGTTTATGGCGTTTGAGAGACCGTTTGGCGGCGAACAGCTTGTTGCAGATATTGCACTCGAATTTGTTTTCCTACAAATTAAAAGCGTTGTTTAATATCCTTTTTTTCGCGATCAATCAGTACCGATGATTTGCAACTTACCGGAACGGAATGTGATAGTTTGATGTGCTCCCGTAGGGAGGGCTGCGACAGAAAGGAGGCTCCGCACTGCTCACAGGTGAAGGCTTTGTCCGTAACACTCGTTCCCTGCAGGAGCAAACTTCTCTCTAATGTAGCTTTCTGAGTAAATACTGAAAACGCGAAATGGAAACGGGATCTGTGTTAAAGGCATTTCTTTATAAATTCTTCACTTCTGCTCGCTTACCGTTGTGATGGGTGCGGCTGACGTGCTGGCTGAGCTTGATACTGTTACAAAATATTGCACCACAAATGTCGCACACCAAACCTTCCGCCTGGTGGTTGGTTTTCTGGATGTGCTTTTCGAGATATTTCTGGTTGTTAAAAACGATACCGCATGTTTTACAGCTGTACTTGTGAGTTTCTGAAATGATAGGGAGTGGAATGAAGGAGTTCACAGCGATGCACTCACTGGTGCCGAAAGCTAAACTTAGCATACTTACTTTTACAGTTTTGCTCCGCTACCCTATCCTTGCTTATAAAATGACCCTGGACGTGTATCTGATACTGTTGATTTCGCGTGAAGGTTTCCCCGCAGTGCTCACATATGTGAGGCCGGTTTTTGTGATAGATTCGATTGTGTTCAACGATTTCCTGCAAATAAGCATGGGCAACATTTTTCGACATTATTCACTCCGTTTGCTCCGGACAGTACACGTGTGAGCAATCATCATACCTCTGAGGTTACTCCTCGCTGTTTGCCACAATCGGGACAAAATCCCGGATGGTGGCTGAAGTGGATGACAAGAGATTTGCGTTTCCTATAGCTGCGGCGGGATGAGAAAAGGAACGTTTATAATAACACACACAGTCAACAATGCAATCAGCAGAATATGCACACACACACACCTTTTATCACAAAGTAAGCACTGGTACACCTGTTCCTTGTTGCGCTCGTGCGAAACCATGCTGGAATCGTTCGTGTCCAGCGTGTTGGTGTCGGACGACAGCATCAGCGAGGTGTTGTTGGTGGACGATTCCTCCTCCGAGAAGATTTCGTTCGAATTGTCTATCGAGTCGTCTTCCTTCATCAGCAGAAGGTCCTCGTCGTCCTCGTCCTTGATCTCCTCGAAGCAGTGATCGTCTGCGATCGAGTACGGTGTGTCGAAGTCGAACTCCTCCTTCTTGATGTACGTGGCAGGTGGCGAGTGGGACGAACCGCTTCCGTAGCAAATGGCGGGAAGGGAGGTGCGCACTGTGACCGTGGTTAGGGCGGGCCGTTTCCGTACAAATATTCGCTCGTTTTTGTAGATTTTCCACGCGGGAAAGATGCTTTGCTCGAACATGTTGAACAGTAGCTTAAAATCGTGATTGGCGATCATACGAACCAGCGCACGATTCATCCGCACGTTCCCCAGCCACCGATTTGCACTCCCCGCTCGCTGTCCCGCCTTGAGCAACGTTCCACCTCTGCTGCTGTACTCTGGTCCTAGCCGCACGCTGCCGGTCAGTGGTAGACCGTCGAACAGGTTGCCCCGCAGTAGCTTCCCCCGAAGGTCCCAGGGGGCTAGCGGCGGTTCGCGGGTGCGGTGCGGGTGCATCAACAACAAACCATCGCTACCGAGCGACAGATCCGTGCAGCGGACGCTGGTGCTGGTATCGATGTCGAGACAGGCCTTGCCCGCGATGTCGCCACCAAACGAGGACACGGTCGTGTGGCCGGTGGCGACCGACAGGGACGAGCCGGACGCTGGCGCGCTGCGCGTCTTCAGCAGGTTCACCACAATCACATTTTCGATATTGTTCAACTCTTTGAGTATTGCTGGTTTGTAGAGACGCTCCTGGCAATCGTTGTACAGGAACTTGACGTACAGCTTGATGGCCGAGATGAGAAACAGCAGCGCCTGGTATTTATCGTCTGACTGTAGACATTTCAGCGTTTTGATCAGCGCTTTGACCTGGTACGCGGGAAGGACGCAAGTGATGGTAGCGCGCACAGCGGCGGGGCGCATTTTCGACAGCGGAGAACATCGGGCCACAGACATATTGTGCAATGGACGCGCCAATCGTGGTAACGCACCGACGGAACACACAAAGGGAGAGAGAGAAAAACAGCGTAGCATTAGCTGGGGGGAACTGGTTGGAGTGTTGCAGACCCAATTTACGAGCCACTGAGGGCATCATCGACCCGTCTCGGGAGTGGCCAGCGGAAATGAGGCCATTCGCCAGCACCTACCTGTATCTGGAACGCATGTGCCCGTGTCCGGTGCTGCATTTTCACTTCCATTTAGGCCGGGAAATAGTAAGAAAATTAAAATTTTCTTTGATTGTTTACCAAAATCCTATTCTTTGACATATTGCTTTTCAGAGTTTTTTGCTGCTTGACTTCTTTTTTATTTGTCAATTTCTGATGCGAAGAAGCAAGGTCAGTATGTGACCAGGCTGGACCATTGTATCGCGAATTGACAGGACACGATGGAAAACGTACCTCAAATGCCAATGACAGTTTGGCGCAACGAATGGCCGTCGAAATGGGTTTTTGTGTGTTGTTATGCACAGTTTGTGTGTTAATTATTTATGAAGGAGTTTTTCTGATGGTTTGCTTATGGGAAGGAATCTTCAAAACAAATTATAAAGAAGGCGATCATTTAAAACAAAATCGGTAACAAATATTCGTATGAATCTTAACTTATCGTTTTAATGTCAATTCATATTAAACAGTTCCTATGAAAGAGGGAATTGGATAATTATTTAAAATTATTCTACAAATTGTAATTATTTTATTCATGTACTGTTTTTTCTCGCACAAATTGAATGAAATAAATTAATGAAACGTAAAAGATGGGCGAAATTTATTTGAACGATGTTAAAAATTGATTGAAAAAAAATCGATAATTGCTGTCAAACGGTACAGAAATGGACGGACCTGGCCCATGCGTTGTAATGCCATTTGCGCCAATGTCGGCAAAGTACAAAACAAAGCCTCATCGTTCGAGACTGTAGAAACTTTAATCTTTCATTAAGATGGTAAATAGAACCTTTAAATGAGGAGTAAAGGAAAAACTAACCAACCATTGTTTGACGTTTGTAGCTATTCTATTCCTTTTTCAAATCTCTCGTCGGGAAGGATGTCGTTGTCGAACTGAAAAATGACCTGAGGTAAGCATAGGCCCCAGTGCTTGCAGTGTCCATTTGCAGAGCAAGTTTGGCTTGCCGGCATATGCGAGATAATTTAGCTCTTTTATTTCGTATCCATCTTTCTGATCCCAAATGTGTATCGTTGCAGTATTTGCGGAACGCTACATTCGGTTGATCAGTATCTAAACATAAAGCTCACAGACATCAGCGTGACCGATCCGGAAAAGTATCCACATATGCTGTCGGTAAAGAATTGTTTCATCCGAGGTTCGGTCGTACGGTACGTGCAGCTACCAGGAGACGAAGTGGACACACAGCTGCTGCAAGACGCAGCTCGAAAAGAAGCTGTAACAAGCGTACGATAAGTAAAGGCAACGCGTAAAGTTGTGTAAACACGGAGTAAGTGTGCTATTTTTACGGCAAAGAGGTTGTGGAACATAGCCATGATGACACGCGTCGAATGGAAGGGAAGACTGTTAACGGAGAATTTGGGTTTTTTTTATGATCGGAAGGGGTCCATCTGCGAAATACATGTTCCCGCCTGGGAGTATGTAAAGCACAGGAGAAGTTGGAAGCAAAATTTAAGACAGACTCCATGAAGTTTTTGAACGGAAGAGCTTTACCAACCGGCTCAGGCTATTTCGTATTTAGTATTTCGGAAAACTTTTAGAGATTAAGCATTACGAATGCATGTCAAGAATCCTACACTCCTTCATTTTGAGTTGATTAAGGAGCTCAAGTGAAGCGAAAATAGACACGGACATTGCGTAAGTAGCAATTTACACGGTGATGGGATTAACACAGCATTTGGGTATCGAATCGAAACGGAATGGAAGAAATCAATCGACCTATAATGTACTATAATCAATTGGACTTCAAAGTCCCTCTTCAAATGATCTATCCTTTTTCCAAGTCCGCTATATGAACCTCTAAAGACGTCCGTTCTCGAGAACACCACGGTAGCTCATGCCGCTAATGACGCCTGTTTCCTTAGCCACGGAGGACTCTCTGTTCTTGGTTACGTTAATGTACATCAGTGCATTCAAAGTGTCTACGGATGAAAAAGACCGCTTTGAATTAACCACGTAGAATTCAGTATGATTCTTACTTCTTAGCGAAAGTATTTTCTAGATCGTTCCACATTTCCTTCACTGTGGTCTTCTCTTGTATACATCCTAAGTACTCATCTGAAATGAAACTCACCAGCAACGACTTGACCTTGGCGTCCATTTCCTCGAACTTGGCCACTTCACTAGCTTCTGTTGGAATATCCTTTACGACTGCGTCCTATACCTTCGAGGTTTCAAATACACTTCGACCCTAAACTTCCAGGTGTTGTAGCCTGTTCCGGAAAACTACGACATTCCGTGAACCGCCTTTTCTTTCTGCTTGTCTGGGCCCATAACCTAGAGACGTACGTTCTAGCTGGTGTTTTTTTACAACTAATTATTGGTACATGCTATTACAGGCTACTGCGATCTGCCTTTGCAATTTTTTAAATACGTGATTGCTAGATCTACAATAACCTCGATTAGCAGTTCGTTATACTTCAGTTAAATTCAGGTCTCGTACTACAGGTTAATCCCTTGAATGGCTTGACCAGCTTCAGGCGAGGAAAATACTTCAATACTTACTGCTCCTGGTGATTGGTTTGGAAATGCCTATTCCGGGATGTTTTTTTCTCCAGTTCATAAATTGTCTTATTCAACATGTACATCGAATTTAGCCTGATATAGAATCAGGAAGTGATACTGAAATTTTCTTGATGTTGGAGTTTACTAAAAACACCATCTCGTGCCTTCGTCTCCACACCATCTAGCCCCTTAACTTGGGCCTTCCATGACCCCTCTGTCTTTGTGGACGGCCTAAAAGTACTTTGCGGGCTGGGTCGTCCGGTTCCATGCGTATAGCAAGGCCAGCCCGACGAAGCTTGGCGAGCTTGATACGCTGCACTACAATAATACCACCGCACATCTCGTAAAGGTCGTCGTTGACCTTTGACCCGAGATAGGCGAAATCTTGGGCAAATTTTAGTCTTTACTTCGATTATTTGCAATCCGAGAGTGATGCTAAAGCTGAATTTTTTAAACCACGGAAAAAAATGTAGCCGCTTAGGGCGGTCTTACAAAAAAAACTCCTTCCTTTTAGTGTTTCATTGAATGAGAATTCCTCTATCAAGCTTGTCGCTGGATACTTCAGGAGGTTTGGAGCATTAGTGTAACCGCTCATGGTCTCTACTCGTGTTAATCCTCTACTGACAGGAAACGTTAAATCTGATGAGTTTGTTGGATCATTTGAAAGTACGGCGCTCATGCAATTATGAAAACATGGTCTCAAAGTTGTCTGGAAATGCCAACCGATTTGCTGCCACGCATTCAGGCGGGCTGGTAGTTCAACATGACGAACGAAAAAAAAAAAAATAGGAAAGAAAATGTGTGGCCGGGAATATCTCGATCATCCAAATTTGTAGAGAGGTGGAATAAGTTTAATGAACTATCTGGTCTAACTGGATGATTTAATTTGATGATAAAGTCATCGGAAATTGCAAACTGTTAGTTTACTTCGTTCTCTAAATCCTCAAACTGTATTTCATATCACTGTATGCAGAGTTGTGTAGATTACATCGGTGATACTAGTTCACAGTAGCACAACGCAATAATAGATTCGAAAATTCGTTTAAATCGGCCTATGAAAACCGTTAATTTGGGTACTTTTTGATTCTTTTTACAACGTTTAAAGCTATCGTATGTGGAGAGGGGAGGTGCTATATAGATATTTTCCAAAAGCGCCAGATGACCACGCTAAGCCTTTGAATATATATTACACACTTAAGAGCTTACCTGCAACATTTTTCAAACAAATACGTCATCGATAAGTAATACAAAGTAAACAATCAAGCAGTTTTTTTTTGAAATATTGTTTTTGTCTTTTTTTACATATTTCACAATTGCGCTGTTAGGATTCAGTTTAGCTTCATTGCGGGATGTTTAATAGCCATCGATGACTGTCATTGTGAAATGCTTCTATTTGTCTTTGAACTGAGCTTTCGGGAAGGGAAATTAAAACTCCGTAACAACAATAAATTACTAAAACCTACCAATCTCATAAAGAAAGAAATCCGTTCCGAAAGCAGCAGTTCTGTTGTCTACAAGTAGCTGACTTTGAAGTCATTCTCATTGTTAGCCTGGAAATTGTCCGATTTTTTTTTATGTTGCTTCCGATCGATTGACTAGTTTCGGTGTGCTAATTCATCTACCAACTGCTGATGCGGCAATAGAACCATCCCGCCCCAGTCACTGTTCGATCTGCGCCGAGTTGAAGTAGGAGTTTTGCATCAGGTAGAGCTTATCGATGTGCGTAATGCTGCCCGCCATGTTCGACGCCATCATCGAGCCGATCGTGTTGTTGTTGTGATTGACTAGTTGCTGTGGACCACCGCCGTGCAGCCCGGGACCGGAACAGGTGGGGCCCTGGCCTCCTCCACCACCCCCCATCACTCCGTTGCTATGCAGGTTGGGCTGTAGGTCCAGGTTTTGCAGCGACATCGTGTCGGACGTTGCCTCGTCCACGTTGTCGAAGCTTTCGTCGAGCGAAATGTCCGAACTGCACAGGCTGGCATCGGAATTGTCGGGAAAGTCTGTAATGGTAAGGCATCATTAGTATATTAGTACATACAACAAGCCTGTGAACGCTTGAGGGACACTTACCGGGCGAGTAGGGCAGGTTTGGATTCAACGGTTGGCTGGAGGAGCTGTACGAGCTGTCCAGCCCGAGATAGTGGCTGTGGTCGCTGCTCGGCGATTCCAGCTTGATTGATTTGTCCTCCTTGTCCGAATGGTTTTTCTCGCCGTCGGTCGCACCGTTGGCGTTCGCTTTGGATTTGCGCGAGATCTTCTTCATCTTGGCGCGCTGGTTCTGGAACCACACCTGCACGACTCGTACCGACAGGCCGGTGTCCTTTGCTAGCGCCTCCCTGACCTTGCGGCACGGTTTGGGCGACACGTCGAACGACGCCTTAAACTGGCGGCGCTGGGCCGAGGTGAGGATCGTGCGCGGACGCTTCGGTCCGCGTCGTCCGTCCCGCGTTCGCAGTCCGTCGTCGAGCAGGTAGTCATCGCCGTCCCCGTAGAGGTGGGCGGCCGGTGGCAGATGTGGCCCCAGTCCCGCTCCAGCACCACCGTGGTGGTGATGCATGGCGGCCGCTGCCGCTGCAGCCGCAGCTGCCGCTGCTGCGGCCGCGGAACCGTAGAAATCTTTCTCCAGATCATGCTGACAGATGAGCTTGCCGGCACGGATGGAGAACGGTTCGCCTTTCTGGAGCGGCCGGTTGCAGGTGTAGCACAGGAAGCAGTGCAGATGGTAGACGAGATGTTTCGCTCGCATCACCATCTCGCTCGGCGCGATACGTTCGCCACAGCCGTAACAGTCGCGCTGGTGTTGCTGCTGCTGACCATGCTGCTGACCATGCTGCTGGTGGTGCTGCTGGTTCTGCTGATGCACGGATGACACACCGAAAATCCTATGAAATATAGGGAGGCCAAACATATTAATTTCGTGTGGAAAGCTGCTAGCATCATACCCAGTGGGTTGGTGGGCTGTGTCATGCAGAAATAAAGGACAGGAATTTTATCACACTAACGACCTCGTCGCCGACCGAGAAACCAGTGCCACCGGATGGAATTGCTAGGGCGCTCGTGGGACACCCGTTGGGCATGGACCACCCAGGCAAGGTGACAAAAGCCCACGAATTCGTCTGTCTGTCTGAAGTTTGCCGATGAAAAAACGGGTTCTACTGGATTTCTCGTGATCCGAACAGCCGGTACAAGCGAAGAGGGACTGTTTGCTGTTGATTGAGCAAAAGCTGACAACGAGCACCGTTGATTTCTATCATTGATAGCCCAATGTGTATGTAGGATTTTGTGGGGTGTGAAACATGGCGTTCGGGGCAAACGTTTTGGCGGGACTTTTTGTTCTACAAACACCATCCATACGTAGCGTGTTCCTATACAAACTGTTCTGAACTGTCTTTTTTACGTGAAAACTTACCTATAATAATCATCCTTGCAATAGACCTTGGTGTTTTTGGTGTAGCACGTTTGGCTGAGCTGTATGCGGCATATACAGCAGAGAAGGCACTGCTCGTGCCAGAACTGGTCCGGGGAGAGCTTCATGAAGTAGCGATCCTTAATCTTCTGTCCACATCCTTCACATATTTCCTGCGTCTTTTCGCTCTTGATTGTACCGACGATATCTGCAAAACAGAAGATTCGTATTGGAGAAGTGTTAACCATCGAAGCTTTACAATTGTGCAATGAAAAGGTGTGTTTGGTGCATTGAAATATGTTTGTAGTGTATTATCACTTAAAAAACGTTTCCCACTTGCATGCACATTTGAATGATTTCCTCGCAAAAATAATTGCCTGAAATAGTATCAGGCCCAGCTTAGCTTTCCTCTGTTGACCTTTTCCACCCTTGGTTGCCTCCAGGTTAGAAATCCCGTCGGCTGCGGCGGTTGATAGGTGTTGGGTGCATGAACGGCGGAAGCGTTATGGAAACTTGCAGCCGTGGTGTCATTTTCGGAGCGGATGTGAACGCATAAGACCAGCACATAACAGGCTGTTGCATTTCTGTACTTTCGATGTCGCCCCAAGCTGGTGGGTCAGCCCCGAAATGAGCTCATATCATACAATTTTGTGAACATTCGTAGACTTTAATTAAGACTTTTTTGACAGATATGCGCCATTGTTTAATCAATTCTTTTGATTAATAAAATTACCTTGGATTTTCGTGTAGATTTCAAATTTATGATGATATTTTTAACCATCAAGTAACAAGTTGGAATCCACCTTTTTTTATTTGTAAAGATTGATTTTGACCTTGCGTGAAAGTGAACGTGAAATTTCGGGGTTTTTTTGCTACTTTAATATATAATATATTTTTAATTAAATATTAATCAGAATATCAGGCTTATCGTACACCAAAATAAAGAATATTCAATTTCCCGAATATTAAGACTGTAAAACATATTCATATAATGAATTAAATGCATTTGCTTGTGATTTCCCGCATTCTTTACGGTGCAAATAATGTTGGAATGCATTGGATGCATTGTTGGATTCAAACAAGGGAATGCATTTAATTCATTATTTTAACACGTTTTATGGTCTAAATAGTTGGGGTTTCCTTTCTTTTGGTGTACGATAAGTCATATCCTGATTAATATGTAATAATAGCTAAATAGCTTAACCTGAGCTTAACACCGTATCCTAGCTTCATTGAAACGACCGTTACGTAATTTATAGAAGACCCCTTTGAAGCCATGCTGCATGAGGTTGTTCTTCATGAAAAGCTATAGCTTAGTTACTATAAAATACTTGTAAAATTCAAACGGAATCACTGTTGTAAAGTATACGGTGGAATTTATTGTTGTCACCATTTAAAATGTTAATTTTAAATATTTTAATCATGTTTCTGTGCACTTCTTTGGCTTAGAGGATGCCAACTGTAGAAAAATATATGATAAAATCTGATACAATCATGAAATAATTATCCTATGAGTGATTGTAATTTTAATATGGAAACAATAGCGCATTACTTTTTGTTCTAAAGATTCAAAATAGTTGTACCGTTTAAATGTATCTATAAAAAATTGAATTATGGATTATAAATTGCTGAAACAACCATAAACATGATATGTTCTTTAAATACAGAACCACATGCATGTTAATCTGTGCGTTAATCGATTACAGATGACAGCTTTGCTTTAACAACAGTTTAACTTTAGTGCCCCTAAAATACATCAACATGACATGAGCATAAATAGTTGGCCAGTTGTTGGACTGGAAAGGAACATTATAATGTTGGAGCCATTGCGAAAGAAAAGCGAGGGAATACGCTCAAGTGCATAAACAAATAGTAATAGCCATACCCGAAGCCCAGCGTATACGGGGGGCTGAAGTGCAGCCATATCCAAACGGCAATAAATTGGTCACGTTTTAGTGCGGCAACCAGTCTGCTGGTTGGGGTGGTCCACCAGGGGTGAAGGGGGGGGGGGGGGATGTCAGGACGTGGGGAGCCATCATTCGAATGACCTCCGACCTTATGCTCAATCAGAAAACTTTTGCTTCGGAATGACAAATATCAACGAATGTTTGGGTTTCTGTTTTATTTTTTCCGCTTTTTAATGTACATTTCTCTCTTTGTCCTTTTGCATTTACAGCCGCTGTATCGTCCTGTACATCCTGATTTCATTGCTTGGTAGCTCCCTCTGCGTGTGTGTGTGTGTTTTGGAGCATTTATATGGGGCTTGACGATCAGTCATTTATCAACAGCTTGTAAATTATGAGTGTGCGGTAATTTTTCACCTCAAATGGTGGACGGCCAAGATGGGAGGAACGGTTTTTCTGTTATTTCAAAAAAGCGTTAAAGCAAGCAAAGGCCCACAAATGAATGGAACGTGTGGGTGCTTGTGTGGGGTAAAAGTGATCAATTTTGAATGGTGTAATAAAATATTACTAAAACGCAAGAAAAGGACGTTTGTTGCAAAGCAAGAAAGCCATTAAAATTACGTGGCAAAACAGTGAAGAAAAGATTTCCTCTGATGGATACTTATTCGAGAATGGCTCTTTACGATCAATTTCAAACTCCTAATATTATTTATTCCTTTATGTTTTATTTCGAACGGTCATACAGCCAAATTGCTTAATTGATTTGTTATCAAAAGGTTCAAAAATCGTAATAAAATGATGAAAAAATTTTATACAATTAATGTACAATTTTTAGACCAAATGTACGTGTCACGAGGTTGTTCGTAACATTCCATCGTGAACATTATTTACCGACGGCGAATATGCAAACAAGGTGGAAGGTTGTACGCGCATAAGCTGCAATATTGTGCTCCACGCTTATCAGCTGTTGGCAAACGTGGTTGTTCGGACGCTCCCTGCGCGTGAATTGATATGTTCCGCAAATTGGTCGGTGTATGGTTGGCGCTCTGTTTGCCGAGAGAAAGCAGGGGACAGAGGGCAAAAAACTGCAGGACACGAATGTACAATAACAATAAATCATGCATAAATCATACCACAACAGGCACACAACGCTACAAAAGGAAGGAAGGCAGGCGTACGATATAGTACGATAAGGTGGAAGCGCGGTATTTCCTACTCTACTTGGCTATCTTTTCTGTCTAGTTTTTGTAACAAGTGTTTTTGTTTGTATGTGTGTGTGCGATTGTATTTGACTAATCAATATCACGATCATATGTTTTGATTCCCGCGAGGGGTGTTGTATGATGATAAAATTCCTGTAATTGTTTATCTCTTTGCACCTGTAATATGTTTAATGATTAGCCTAAAAAAGGAGAAAAACATTTTGTAATGCAAAAAAACATTTTTTTGGTAACTTTTGATATTACAAACACAATTTTCTATGCTGTGATTGATTTCTACATTATTACTTGTTAGTGTGAAACTTTATGTAATATTCACGTGGTAATTGTTAAGGGTTAAGGTACGAATAATTATTAATTTAATGAAAGGATACAATTGAAAACATCTAACAAAAATTATAAAAGTGCTGATACAAAGCAATAAATAAACAATTGAAGAGCATAAATTTCTTAAGCCATATGCAGCATAGAGTAGATCCAGCGATGGTTAGGTAAGCATATTTGGCTAAAAGTAAAATATATTTGAAAAATAATCCATGTACAGTCTGTTCCCGAGATACGCGGTTTATACGTTCCCCTGGAATCCGCTTGAAGTAGCTTGAATATCAGCGTATGTCAAATTTCGCGGTTTTCGGCGATAATACAATTGATTTAATTTATTAGCAAAAAAGCAATTTATACTGCATTGGACAATTATTGAAGCAAATTGTATTGATTTCACATTTGATCTGTTTAATCTGTTTAATTTAAGATAGTGTCATAGTTTCCTTTTAGGACTTAAGGGAATTCCATCAATCTCTGTCGACACCTTTCCAAATTTACACGCGTAGACATGAGTATTAAAGCCACCTTTGAACCAACAATCGTATACAGCGCTTTAAGCACCTTCGAAAGGCTCATTTTACACAGGAACCGATAAAGCCCGGCGATATTTTTAGTCTGCCCCACTTGCCACTGCCACTACCACTGCCACAAAAGCTGCGGGGCAGCCACTCGATTGAGCGGTCACGCGAACAAATTTGGCCGAATATTGAAGTGTGTAAAGCGTACCGTCCTGCCAGTAGCCCACCAAGCGCAAAGACCATCGTCTTGAGCTGCAGCCGCGCTTGGAGTGGTGCTTCTTAACTTTAACCCAACGAACCGAGAATATCGATTACGATTCCAGCCCCATTCCATTGCCAATCTCTCCGGTGGTGGATAAAGTTTTCCGTATCGCCCACCGGGTTTCCGCTTTTCGGGGCATTTTTGGGGTTGAGTTGAGGGGGTGGGGGGGGGAAGCTAAGAGGCCGGAATCACAATCCATCCATCCATTCAGGATGTCCGATCGGACTTAGCTTTGTGGCTTTTCGAGGATAGTAAGGATTGGTTAAGTTCGGTTGAGCACTTTATTCCCAGCTGAGAGCTGAGGCCGAGCCGGTGCCGTTGGCCGTAAAAGTTAATGTTTCGCTGAAGTGTTAACTTTCTCGGCCAATGGTATTATTTTCCCCGAAATGCTCCCATTGGCAACGAGCCGTACTTTTCCCACACTCTGCGCAGCACTTCCGCAAGGCACGAAACCGAAGGCACTCGAGCGAAATGCGTCTACTTCAGTTGCGTCTTGGATGTACGGGCGAGGTAAGGTTAAGGTGGTGGCCGGTTTTGCTAATGGCCTTGTGGCGGCGTGTGCTCGTGATAGGAAATTTGGCTGAAGATCATCAAAGGAGGGCTTTAGACGGCTGAGCTCAAGGGCCGAGAGAAGGTTAAAGTGGTTGATGTCTTGCTACCAGAGCTTTACCGTGCAAACAACTCCCACCGGAACCGACCACACGGCTGTACGGCGCTGATCTGTGAAGAAAAGGAGCACGAGAGTTCCTTCTCGACCACTCGACCAACTCTGTAGAGCGGGGTGCTCGAAAAATGGCGTCCCGTAGACCAAGAGCTTGGAATTGATTAAAAGATATCCTTCCTGCTAGTAGTCTCTGTTCTCTCTCTTTTTTCTGTCTATGCTGTGCTAAGGCATCTTACTTTCACCAAATGAAAATTATCTCTTTCTCTTTCGTTACGCTTGCTTGAAGTTGTTCGCATGCGCCTTCCCCGTCGACGGTACGGGAGAAGACAATCCGAGAAGGCGGGAAGATGATGTAAACCACCTTTTTGGGGTGGAAAAGCCCGGCTAACCCGTTTTGCTGGGGAGAAGAATGAGCGGGAACATGTAAAACGAGGCTATTGGTGTTGGTTGTTGGGGAATATGATTTTTTGGTTGTTTGAAAACTTGTTAGCCTTTGCTATAGGTGCACAGGGCGGCTTTTGCATGTGGGGCTTGTGTTTACCCATGTGCCAACATTTCCGAACCTATCGATCGATCGATTGAGTTTTGTGTCAATTTCTTGTGCTGGCGTTTTGGCTTCGTTGAGTTTGGCTTTCCTTTACTAAGTGTTACTTTATTTGCCGGAACGCGGTTCTGTTTTCTTCAATTATTTAATACTAAATTATAACTGTAGTGATTTGATTGTACGCTTCTGTATCATGCCTATAGAATACAGTACTAAACTGTAAGGCTTGAGCTTTTGGTTTTAGAGCGACTTTAAACCAGAATATAAACTAAACAACAAGAAACTACCAAATCAAACAATTTTGAGTTTTTCCTAATTACACCATTTTTAGTAAAAAAGAAGATTTTTAGTAAGAAAGGTGTGTAAAATTGCAGAAGATAGCACAAAAGGAGAGTTACCTAAATTTATCTCTATTTTAATGGGCTAAAGCATCCGACAAAAGTCAAAATGTATTGCTTATTTGTTCAAAGCTGTATGACGTACAAGTGAATCGAACAAAACATTTGCAATACCTTTCCTGTTCCCTTCGTTCAGCACTGTTAACCACCCCTGAGGGTATGCAATGTGCATTTTGAAGATGTTTTTTGGTTTGGTGGTGAAAAAATCCTACACAAGGTGTATTTAAAATATCATGTATATTTCGTAAATATTATTGGTTTGCTGCCCGTCATGGGTTCAAGCCCCGTATGTAATATGTCTCCACATACGTAGGATTGACTATCCTGCTATGGGTAATACATAAGTCACTGACAGCGAAGGCTATTAGTCGCAAAGGAAGGTCAAGATCGACAATGGTTGTTGCGCTAAATAAAAATAAGATTAGTGAGAAAGGTTTGTTTTTGTCAATAATTTATCTACACTGCAATGTATAAATAGTGGAATCAATTGCATTTCGAGTACAAATTCAGCGCCTAAAACAACCCGAATTCTCATAACGCTCACAATAGATGGAACCAATTAAATAAGGTATGTCTGCACTTACTTAAAAAAATGCATTGAAACTAACTATGCAAAGATACTCCAAAAAATATTGAAAACGCAAATAAATAAATTAATTAAAATTGAGTAAATATTTAAAGCGTTTTCCTTCATCCCTGTTCCCTGTACTGGGATATTGTTTATTTATACTGTCTCCTCAGTACACTTTTTGCTCAGCTTTAGTAAGTACGTAATTATTTTTTTAAAAAATATATAAGACAAATATTACAACTAAATTTAATAAGATTTAATCCCATGATTATATAGAAAAAGGTTAAGATATTTGTATAAATTTGCTTTATTTGCTTTAATGTTATACTTTAAATGTTTCCTGCCGGCTGGCTGTTAAATGATCCTATTATTAAAAAAAGGCACATATGGTGCATTACCACTCTTAAATTTTTGAATTTTTTTTCATTATTAAAGTATGAATTTAAAAACAAAATACTATACTGTAGCCTAAATGCCTTGTGCATCGTCGAACGTGTATTCTTTCCCATCAGAATTGAACAACATACAAGAATCACCACGTAGTTCACGAAGCAGTTTTTCAAAAGGGCTTGACAAATCCTAGACCGCAAACGGACGCTTTATCAATAGTGAAGAGAAAGAAGATTCTCATTAATCATTTTCATCTTTCTTTTTGTTATATTTTTACTATTGCACGAGACATGCACGGTAAAGCTTGAACATCGGATGTTCATGTAATAGCAATCTTGACCAAATACTTAGTCTTTTGGCAAAATGCATGATGACCACTGACATTGTAACATACGGAGCATGCACCACGAAAACACGATTCAATCACGGTTCAGTCCACCCTTTCCCATTCCCTCGCAGTCGGCTGTCTGTGCCACTTACCTGCCCGTTCGTTACCGTCCAGCATGCTATTATTATCCTTTAAATTAGTGTCGGCATTTGGTGCCGCAGGAGGCAGACCGGTGTTAATGTTGAGATTATGGTAAAACTCCAGCATGTTTGCAGTTGGTCACGTGTGTGTTTGCTCACTTCAGATCGGAAGTCGTTTTCGGGTGCCTCAAATTTTCACTAGCTACCTACGATATGGTCATTGAGGTTTGCGTTTGGGCTGTTCGGAAGCTTCGACACGGAGTTGCACATAAAATTTGCACGTACACTTTTCTCACGCACGCACAAAGAAACGATTCGAAATATGAAATATTGAAACACACAATCTTGGGTTGGGCATATCTTTCATAGCACGGTGTTCACCATTTTCCGATCGATTTCGTACAATATTTTTCAACATACACGAAATCAAACACCGTATCCCGAGCTTTGGATGATGCGTACGGCGCGTGCCGGATCGATGTATTCTGGTGGCGATGTTTTCGTGGGTCACTGTTCGTACACTGCTGTCACTTCCGCGGGCGCAGACACGTCTGAACGGTGCGAACGACAAAACGCATGTGCGACCGCTTCGAACGGTGGCTGTGCATCCGTCAGTAAACTGGTCCCTTTGGCAACGCGTATGCTACCACCCCGTCCATGCTTTTTCACTCTGCGCACGTGTATGTGTGTGTCTGTGTGTGTATGTGTTGGAGAAAAAAACGCACGTTCTGTCCACTCTCATCACACTCTCCCAGCTGATGAATGGTTTAAGGGTGGAAAACAAGGGCGCCGAATTCCCGCCACCATACGTTGAAAGAAGGGGAAGGAGACGCTTGCTGTGGGTTTCGGTGTGTTTCGGTAGGGATGTGAGAAGCGTTGCCCCTTACGCTAGCGCACACAGTACACGTCGATTTCATCGATAAATCGATTCTGACTTCCGACTGTGTTCGTAGTGGTGCGGCCAAAGAAGTGCAGTGCTGGCACAAGAAGCAGTGCATTCGCTCGTTGGCTGCCGAAAGAATGGCGCATGTGCAGTGGCACGATGGTGGCGTTGCGAAGAAAAATCAGGTAAGCCGCATACCTAACCTAAAAGAAGAAAGAGAAGAAAAGCAAGACGTAGCCACGCCTGTTTTGAAGAATGGTGCAGATGTCAATAGTAAGGAAGAAAAAGAAAAATGACCCTTTGGATATCAGTAGTGAGGGGTACTGGGGTAAACATTGACCATTTAACGTGCGTAAATATGAAACCGTACTTTCGCTGCATTTGCCAGAGATTAAATTGTTAAACGTAATGCGACAGACAAAGCGCAAATGAAAGTGATGTTAGGTTCATCCATATAATAAGTCTATAAGTGATATAGCTCGTCACTTTAATTTCAATCGTTGTAACAGTGATTAAACTAAAACAAATGATTTTTAACTTAAAAAATTAATTTGATTTCTTGATGTAGAAAATTGCTATGTTTTGACTTAAGCGCAAACTGATATGGAATCGATTCAAGCTTACAATAGTTAATTAGATAGGTAATCAATCACTTGAGTGAATTGTGAATAAGTAGAAAAAATTAAGGAAAAAGCATGTTATAAATCTCATGGTAATTTAAGGACGGTCCCGTGGTGCAGTCGTCAATTCACGTGATTTAACAACATGTCTTTCGTGGGTTCAAGCACTGTATGGATCACTGATGCTGTAGCAAGGACTGACTATGCGGCTGAGTGTTACTAAATAATTCTCGAAGCCCTTCATAGGGTCGGAATGATCGCGTAAAACAATAATTACAATTTGACATGATATTGAAAAAAAATCGAACACTTGTAGCAGATTAAAAAAGACAGTTAAAATTTAAATTTATTTTTTTATTAAATAGTAAGCAAGAGGTAATGAAATGTGTTTCTAGTAGACTTTTAACATTTCAATAACAAATTCTTCAATACTCGTATGGTAAACAAAAAGATGTACCGTATTCATATTTACACACCGGAGACTATTTGTACTAAGCTATCAACGGGATAGTAAATCGTAATGGCCGGGGCGATCAACGCGGTGATGAGTTCTTGTTGGAGCTAGTGTTTGGAGCCATTGGGACAGTTTGATGTTTGTTATATTTTATTTGCTTTGAGCGCATTTAAGACGTTTTCAACTGTTATTAAAGTAAGTTAGCTAAAGTAGTATTAAATTAGTTAAAGTAGTAGTAGTTAAAAACACAAATGAAGGAAGATTTGATATTTTTTTTTATGAATAATCATTCAACACAATTTTTATTATCTTTTTTTTCTATTTTTTTCGGCGATATGCTCAGACATTGGAAAATGTATGAATATGTATAATTTTTACAAAAGAGTAATTTATATTTTGATTTAAATCATGTTTTTCTTTGTTGATACTTTGTTGATGTTTGATTTCTTTCCATATCTCTCCAGTGTACCACTTAGTGTTGGTAATATTTGTAATTTTGTAATTTTTTGATTGTTTTGGTTATTTTATATACTCTTTAATATACTTTTTTATGGTTGTTTTAGAGTGGTGGTCTTCTTTCTTTGGATCAGGTTTACTAAAACAATCTCCATAAATTGAACTATTTTT
The DNA here is from genome assembly GCF_943734735.2 of Anopheles gambiae. NCBI lineage: Eukaryota > Metazoa > Arthropoda > Insecta > Diptera > Culicidae > Anopheles > Anopheles gambiae. The sequence continues at coordinate 79,314,949 of NC_064601.1, forward strand.
TACAAAGTTGGCCATAACATCGAGAGAAATTGTAGCCTTGCAAATGCAAAACTTGTCTACACTATTTACTAATCAGCGAAGGAAAGAAGAACAAGTAAACGGATTGTTGGACTCAAGCATTTTCTTTCTTTCATATCGCAAACCATCTTTTGGTAGCGCGCAAAACAAGATATTCCGCTCACGAAAACACCATTCCGTCCTGAATGCTGATGAGAATGGTTTTGCATTTTTATCGCGCTACGTTCGTTGCCAATATGTATGAATGTGTTTATACAGAGCCATTTTTTTGTTGTTTTGTTTTAGCAAAGCCAAGAAAGGATGATACTGGGTGGGAAGAAAAACGCAAAAAGAATACCGAAACCTGTAAAAGACGACAACGACGACGACGGCGTCAGCGACGATGGTTGACGTTTGAACAAATAAATATGGCGCCAATCCTTGAGGGAGAGCTGCCATTCTTCGCGCCACGATGATCCCGCTGTTTTTTTTTTTTGGTTGTTGTTTATGTTTGCGCCTTATCTTCCACCTTGGCGCACACGTACGCAACGGAGACGATGGGTTTTGCGTGTTGTAGCTGGCCAACGGCAGGTTACTATGGTAGCGTTGAAGAGTATCATCATCAGGCGATGGCCTCCTGGTCTTGTCAGCAGATAAGTCGTACATTTTGCTTGCTCTAGTTGTCGCTATCGTTTGTGTTCAAAGCGGGTCATTGCATTGCCAGGGTATGGTGGGAGTTTGTTGTGTCATTTCCAAATATTTAAGAACGCAAAGAATCGCTTCGTGTGGGTATGGGTATAAAACTTCAGAAGAAAACGTAAAATCTTGACCTCGTTTGTTCCAGACGCAGATTTAACCCAAAAAATTCAAAACACAAATGAAAGCAATCTGAAAAGTAAAAAAAATAGTAACGTAATATTATATCGAGTAAAAGAGGAGTGCAATCACATATATTTATTTAGTTCATTTTGTATGTAACGATCTGGAATTATTTTTAAGATTCATCGGATATTGCTCCCAAGTAATTTGACGAAAATTCACATTCAAATTATTTAAGAAACTTATTTTAAGAAATTGTGATTTGTGTTTATTATATTTATAACATTTTTCAAACGATTAATATTTTTTTACTAATCTAATCTAATCTATTTTTTAATATCTAGTCTGTTCACGCGCTGTTTATGCGTTTCTAAAGCATCTGTATAACTCGAATGCCCGTATAAGTCAAATATCCCTTTTCAACCAAAAAATTACAATTAATATTCAATATAGGACTTGCATGCACTTAATTGTTTATTTAATACAATTCGTGTAGATAGTTCTGATTTTACCAACCTTGAAACAATTAAAAAAAATGCATTTGACTATTTTTTGAAGAAATTGTACACATGAACTGTCGAATACTCATGGACTGGGTAAGTCGAGAACCGTCTGTATTTTTTTTTAAGTACGCATCTTTTTCCAGTGTTGCTGATGTATGAAAGAAGTAAATGTAAATGTATCTTTGTGAAGAAAATTTCAATTTTTAAACACAACTTTTGCTTCGATTCAGCAAAGTAAAAGATCTAACGAGAAACAAAATAATAGTTTAACAAATGCATATAACAATTTAATAACGTTGTCTGAAACGTGCCCAATGGCTCGATCTCATTGATATATTTCGGGAAGTAGTGCTTCAACTGAACACTGTACACATTTCTTTAAATGTACTATCATACGATGCAACCACTTTCTACTCCATGGAACCATCTTTGGTGCAGGATCATGTTCCTAGCTTCTTTGCTCGCAACCGTCTACTTACTTTCAATTCCAATTCCAAAATGCTTGACACCTTTCGCTCAAGATGGTGTGAATGATTTCCCGGGCTTCCTTTTTCTTCTGACCTGTTCCGTCGGACTTCCCCCGATGGTGGTGCCATTGTAATTTTTTAATAAAGCTCAACGATACGATACGGGCACGCGATACGCAATGTTCTGAAAAAAAGTAAAGTAAAGTAAAATCGTCAAGTGCTGCGATGAGAGTGTCATTTTATTTTGCACCAACATAAATGGTACCAACGCAGCGGCATCGGGGGAAGTGTGCGTGTTGGAGGTAGTGTAAAGTCAAGATACTGTTCCGCAGCGACACAATGCTCAAACGAGTCCTTTTCGGTTCGTTTCGTATCCCGTTGCTGCTGGTGCATTCCTTCGCGCATGTAGTGTTACGCGCATGTTGGTTTCGCTGCACAAACGCCACGTCTTGGCAGTGATAAGAGCATTTCAGATAGTATCACTTACAGAAGGCATAGTGGTGGGACGGAAATTGAAGGGGGAGGAGGGGGGGGGGGAATTGAAGTGAGCCCTTCAGATCGAGACGATAGGGCTATTATGAAGGTGATAAATGTTGAAGTACACATCGTTAGCACTAAGCTGAAGTGTGGAATGTCGCTTAAACGAAGCGTCGTTGGAAATGCTGAAATTTCATCCCCTTGATATTGCGCGTTTCCGAGAGGACTGTTAATATTTTCTTCAAACGAACGAAACGAAAAAAAGGCTCAACAATGCAACTCACAGTACATACAGTCCAGTGTTGTTGGGTGAATGTTAAAAATGCGCGGCGTTACGGTACAAATGGGAGGTTACGGGTACTATTTTTTAAAGCACTATAAGTAGAAACGGTGCGGTCGTACTGCTGCTTCTTAGTAAATTAACAAATAAAGTAAATGATTGGTTTCTAATCAATGGGTGAATGAGAACTCAAGGTAGAATTTGCATCATCAGATGACTATTTTCGATAACTAGAGTTTTTTTTAATATAAATAAAAAATAAATAAATGCCTCATCCAATGTTGATATAATAATGGTTCATTTCATTTCATTCTTCTGAGGGCATTCTTATTGTTGAATGATTTTTCTAAATGTATTCCACTCATTATGATCATCCTTATGGTACACCCACCTTTTGCCAACTTTCAATAGGATATTGAAGATTTAATCATTTAATTCACAAGAAAAGTGAATGGAAATCATTTGCATAACCTATAAGGCGACTGTCTATTTTAATTATCCCATTCAATAATTTGAAATTAAAACGGCCGAAGGGCAAAATGTATATGTAGAAGAGAGAAAAAAAACAGCACTGCAAAAGCAAATATTGTTTGAGATAATAATTGAAAAGTTATGCAAATCTAGCTGCGGTTTCGATTTGAGAACCCAAAAACCCCAAAAACCAAAGAAAACGTTGCATGGAATGGGAAGAAGTGTCATGTTTCTAGCAATATTGTATAAATTTTCATTAATTTACAAAAGAAAAACGTCCCAGAACTGTGTGGAGCTGGAAAGATTTTTTGACTGCCGTGATGAAAGCAAACGGGCGCCCCGGGATCGTGTGACATGGACGGGATCAGCTTTTATTTTCTGACGTATCATTCCTTCGATGTCCTTTTTTCTTCATCACTGCATACGAATGATTTCCCTCCTTTGTTGCATTAAGAAGTTTGCATTTGGGAAGGCTATCCTCCGGGTTCCTTTTGATGGGTAGTGGTGGTGGTGTTGCGTAGGAAATGGTTTGCGATTAAGTTTGCGCATTCAAACCGCAGCAACCGCTGCGCAAGCTTGTCAAATGTGTCAAACGTCTATAAATATTCATCGAGTGTCAATATTGAGGCGGGAAGCTAGCCTCCGCCTCCCAACTCTATTCATCGTCATTTTCACACGAAAGAGGGCCCTTTTCTAAGGCGATGAAATGTTAATGTTGGCTTCCTGACTTTGTTGGGTGAAGGGAGCTGTGGGTGGATTTCTTACTTTTAATTAATTTTCTTCGTATGGGGAAGACGTAAGATTTACCATTTTAGCAGATTTTTGGCATAGGACCATTTAGGCACAAGATAAGGAAGAATTGCTGATTATTCAAGGAAAGATAAAAATGCTCACGTTATTCAATTTCATGTCACTTAAATGGTTACAAAATCAGTTATTGAATCAAAACGTAGTGCTTGATTTAAAGATAACAAGTGATGCAAGTGGACGTTCTTGGAATGATGAAATAATGTGGGTACCGAACGGATTTTCATAGTTTCTCCAGCAATAAAGAGAAATAGCAAATTTTATGCTTGTTAAAAAAAGAAAATCTGAAGGAAAGAAAAAAAAAACAAAAAAAAATCTCGAAACGCTCTTATTGATGAAGTTGAGTAAAATAATTTTCATTTCGCGGTTTGCATCGTTATTCCGCGTGAAAAGTTAATCAAGAAACGATCGTCGCCTTCTGCTTCAGAAAAGGGTTACGATGTTGGAAACATTTTCTTTTGTTTCAAGTTTTTAATGAGGTTATAAAAATGAAAGAATTTCAACACAATGTCTTGCGGATTGCTTCTGGGCTGTGGTATTTCTTGCGTAAAAATCAGCTGCAGGCGATATGTTTTTTTTTGTATACTGCGCGAAGAAATTTTCGTATAATTATCTGCAGCTTTGCTTTCAATTTTCCTTTTTTTGTTGGTTGCTGAAGTGTTCAGAAAATAGCAGAAAATCTTTGTAAATTCCAACCATTTCAATAGAAGGAGTTGGCGTTTTTGTTTGCGTATCGACGTATCTTCTGGACTTTGGCTGCGCTGCTGGACCACTGCAGCACAACGGGCTGCTGCAATTGCCTCACTTGAGAGGCACCCGGGCGTCAATCAACCGTCAAGTTTGGTAACCCCTAGCAACTACGGTTCATCCCTTTCCCTCAGCTGTACGCTGGCTCACTGGCCGTTGGATAAATACGTTGTCATAAGTCGTCAAACAATCGCCACTTATGTCAGCGCAGGGGGCAACACTCGTACCGGCGTGCGTGCGTGCGCGTGGTACCTTTCCGCATCTGTACAGCTGTGTATTGGCCGTAACGGATTACGATGCTTTGGTGAAGCTTCGTACCCAGAAGTAGGAACCAGATTGATGGAACAACAAAACCACCCGACAGCGGGCGCATCCTTCAGCAGTTTTTCATTAGATTTGGGTGTATTTTTTCGAAGAAGGAGCTCTTTTACGGTCCCTCATGCGGTGGCTTCCAGCAGGAGATAAAAAGGAGTGAAGAAAACAAAAAAACGGACCAGCAAATAGAGGCCCGCAATTGATTCTGCAAAACAAACTCGAGTGGCTATTTACGCGCCCCGCAGGGTCTTCATGCTCAACCCTATGTCATTCGAATTTTATGAACTAGCAAAAAACATCCTTCGAAGCGTGAAGCTACTTCCTCGATGCAAACAATCGTGCAAGATCACCACCACAACATGCACTGGAACGGTCGTGTCCCTTACACCGCCGAGGGATCTCAAAATATGGTATTACCTCAAGTAGCTGGATCGATTACCTGGGTTTTACAGTGTACATTAATTTCCCATTTTTAACTGCCATACATGCCGATCGGGTAGGTATCTCGGCAAGCGGTTTGAAGGGTCTCGTTATTAACTTTTTTGTTCACACATTTTAATCGCCCCTGATAAGACTGCGGTGCTCAAAGCGACCCCCGGATGTGACGCTTTACGTGTGTATGTTTTTTTCCAGTTGCGGTTCAGTTTTGTCAATTAGATTGCCTGTTGTCAACCCTTTTTCAGGCACCTACTGTGGGTTTTGGTGTGCAGGGAGCGAATATATCCTAAAGCGCCGCCGGAAGTGGCCTTGAAGTGGTGGTAGGTATTTATGGTCTCAAGGACCTCCTCTGCCGATGACAAACGGATAGCTATCGATTACATTTTCAATGATCGTAGCCTACTTACATGCAGAATAGGGTTTGTAAATATGGTGTTGTTTTGTTATTCTTGTGGTTGGCTGGTGCTAATTAGCATACTGTAGTTTTGCTTTTCCATTGGTGTGCTACGCGCCTGAGGATAAATAGAGACTGTTGAAACACTTGAAAATGTTGCATTGTGTTTGGGCATAATAATAATGAATGAAGAATTGTTACCACAATGGTCCAAGATATGGCAGGTGGTCAATAATAAGTGTGAGAAGTTTAAACAACGTTAATCACCAGAACTAAATTTTAAATAACCAAAAAAAAATTGTTAAACACAAAAAAATATTTTTATTTATTTTCAAATTTGTTTAACTGGTCTGCGAATCGAAAATATTATTTAACATATTTAAAAAACATTCAAAGCTTATTTAGTGGATACCACCCCTCTAGGGCACCAATAAAAAACCTCATAACAACTTTCTACTAATGCTGTTACTTTAGTAGATAGCTTTGTTTAGGATGGATAGTTCAAAATGTTCACACGATGGCAAGAGCCTCAAAGCTTAAAATGTAATTAGTACAATTATGTATAACAGGTGCACTAATAATTGTTTGGCTTACCATAGTTTTTTGGATATTTTTTTTCTATTCAACAAATATCGATTTAAGAGTGATACACCAATTATAGCGATTTTCAACTTTTCGATAAAATTTTTGAAGTGCGATTTGTTATTTGCCTCAAAATTGTCTTTAGTTTCGGCGTCCACCTCTTCATTCGACGAAAATTTCCTCACAGCGAGCATCCTATTAATATCCAGGAGCACAGAAAATTAGTTCCCAAGAGCCAGGTCTGCATTATACGGTGGGTGAGGAAACAATTCGTAGCCCAATCCGTGTATTATGGTCACTGTTTTCACAGATTTTCTGACTCAACAACTTGTTGTTTTTGGTCAAATGTGTGCGTGCGAGCCAGCCTTTTTGTATAGAGCTTTCTCATATAAAAATATTCGTGAACGATATGAGCAAAATATTCCATTGAAATCTGATCAACTGCACTTTACGGTTGTTTTTCGTAGTTTTTTTTTTTAATATTGTTTTATATTTTCGTCGGGTCAAATCACCTTTTTTCGGGGGCGCCCTCTGTGTTCACCGTCTTAAGTGCTCATTTCACCATGTTTAACTTCACATACTAATACTTAAAGGTTGATTTTGGTAAGGTCGTGTCCGAAAACACTTTATCTAACCGAATTTTAGCTTGGACTTTATTTTATCACCACCTAAAATTTTTTTCCGTGATTTTCAAAACACAAAAGCTTCACACAAAATGTTATAACTCACGAAGTAATTGTCCGTTTGCTGTCAACTTTTGACACAAATCGTTTGAAGGTAGATACAAAAAATATGCGTAATATGCGTTTTGAACTAAGAATGGGTTTTTTGTTGCGTATTAGCTTGGCGATCGTGCCTGCCTTTATCGGATTCTTGGAATTATTGTACCTGATACCAGCCCATGCTTCCGTCCGGATAGTCAGTCTTTGCTACAAAGGGACAGATCGAATGGGAATCGCATTCGTTCAGCCTCGTAGAATTCCATTATATGCATTGTACGGTGAACATTTATTTGTAAAAATAATTGTTTTGTGATCTTGTAATTGCTCGTATTCAACATTTTAATAATACTTTTAATAACTAATAACTAATAACTAATAACTAATAACTAATAACTAATAACTAATAACTAATAACTAATAACTAATAACTAATTAATAATAAATAATAATAAAACAGTGTAATGTACGATGATCTTTCTTTACGACAAATGAGTATTGGTATGACTGTGACATGACAAACTGTGCGATGACGATTGAAGGATAATTTATTACGTTTTTTTATCTATTATCAGTTGTTTGATGTTGTTCAACAGTGAATAAATATGAGTGATGCATTGTTTAATAAATATCTCAAAGAGAGTAAAAACACTCACCTGAAAGAAAACAATAGTCTTACATACAAAGCCAACAAAGCGATTCATCAATTCGCTCCATATTGCACGGTTCAACACCTTTCGTTCAAAACAAAATCAACTACACTGTCCACCGGAACTTCAAGGACCAGCGGGAAATCGCCCTAGCAACGGAACAACGACACGAGACCACCAATGCACCCTTTTCCGGGACAGCGATTGAAAAAAAAAGAATAAAAGGGTTTAGCGCACCGGAGAAGTGCACACGCACCCGCTCTTCCCGGGGGCGATAAAATCGTAAACAAAGGCACACGGTCCCGTTTTAATTTCACACATTCCCGACTTTATTATTTAATATTCATTGATCCGGGCCGACCGAGCCGAGTACGTTCGAAAAAGGGATGGAGGAAGGCCACCGACTATTAGCGTTTGGGGGGTTTTTCGCCAGGTCAAAGAGTTCCAAAGCGCACATTGCAAGCCATGGCCATGGGCCAACGGGAACGATCAAAACTCGATCGGAACGATGAACACGAAGGGAATTTGTGTGGGTGGGTGAGGCAATTTGCTCTTCCCCTTAGTACGCCCTCTCGCACGGCCCACGGTGACACGTGACTTGACGCCGGATTTGGGCCGTAAACCGTAAACAGAGGAATTAATATCTTCTGCAACGGTAGACTACAAACAGTTTAACGGATGAACTGCATTTGCTCTCAACCCGGCAGGACGCATGGACGCGCAGGAGGGTGTCGTTCGGGATCGGTGGGAAACGGCAGTGACGTTTTATCGTCGAGGGAAAATCTTTTCGAAAACTCCCTGGGACATTCATAGAACAAGGGGAAACGATACTGTTTCAACGAAGGCCTTCCTTCTAGATAGATGGACATACTGTTGTACCTTTTTACCATTGTGTGATGGAAGCACACAACAACGAAAAAAAAAACAAAAACACAAAATGATACAAAATGGGCTCGAGATGTTTGATAGCAACCGATTAACAAACGATGACGACTTGATCACTGTTGCGTTGGTCTCCGTTTGGGGTTTGCCCGTTGGTTGCGCGAAACGAGGGACGCTTAACGCGGTGAAGCGTATTTGTTGATTTTCCTATTTTTTTGCTCTACTTCCAGCTACGCGAGCAATCTTGCACATCGAAGGAGGCTGTAAGGCGCATGGTCGGTCACGTGTGTGCCTCGGGTACCTGTCGGCACGTGGCAGGCTTGTTTTGCGTACGATCAAAGATTCTTTCTTCGCATCCAGTATCCAAGCATCGCGATACATGTGATTGTTGATAAAGGGTGGGCTTTTTTATTGCCTAAATTGGCCCGGCGAAATACCACACCTATCAAAACACTCCAACAGGAAGATAGCAGCGGCGGAACTGGAACTGGAGAACGTTGAGAAAGGGAGTTGGTAGACAATTGGTGGTGTCAGGGGTTCCTTTGATTTTTCCATCTTCCTCGTGTCGAGTCAAGTGGGTTTGATCGTAATCATTTCGCTATGGAGATACGGTTTTGGTTTTGTTAACCTAAATTTCGTTGTTTTATATTGTTTATTGAAAAATATAGCATAATAATGATTAGATCGCATGGCGAAGTGTTTTCTTTTCATTGTTTATGTGCTGTGTGAGATAACAACAACCTTGTAAAACACTTTAATTTTAATTATTGTTGCCGCGTTGTTATACCGTGTGGTTCAACATTAATTTCATATGTGGTATGTGATTTAATAAGTTTGATATTTTTTACTGTACCCATTCTAGACACTATTATCATGTAACGTGGTCGAGCGCTCGCGAAGCTGCAATGGCTTTTAATCAAAGGTGGAAACGTCAGCCATAATGATGATGATGATGATGATTTGCATGGTGAATATTCTTTAGCCCTGTTGATCGAACAGGACAGGTTGAGATTGATATTGGTTTCATGTATACTGAAATATTGCTATAGCTTTCGGGTCTAATTTCCTCAGTATATGTAATTACATTTTCGCACATCATCAGAAGTTTTCTATTTCATGTGAAGAGTGCTCACCACTCAATTTACTAAACATCCTGCCATGAATTTAGGAAACAGGAGGTAGCAAGTCTTGTGCGGTTTATTAATACGTCTTACCTAAGGTGTAAAGTATTGTTGATCACTTCGGATTTTCATAAGAAATTTATTAGTTATTTCACAATGATCATACCATAGAGGTATATACGCAACAGTCCTGTCATTATATTAAGAAGATAAAACTTACTTACTTGTCGGCTAGAACAGGCGTACCTTATATGGATACAACGAACCGTTACATGATCACTTTGATTTTAATTTAACGACCAACGCATTTAAAGAATTTTTTTTATTAATCTTCAATTTTGGCGACACTGGATCTAGGGAGATGTTACGGGAGTCATAGCCTCAAGAGTGTAAGACACATATGTTGGTAAATAAATAGAAAATAAGTAAATTAAAGGGTTAAATTTAGTTAAATAGATTTCATTTTTTTAAATATGCAAGCGCTTAACATATTATTAAAATCAGCATTTTAATGTTGATTAAGCGTTTAGTGATTTTTTGTTGTTGATTGAAAATTGTACGTTATTCATTATCACTATAAAGCAAGCAACAAAATAATGAGTAAACAAAAAATAAATTCTGATCCTTATCGAGCCTGATTACAATATCAACATAAATAGAATTTCCTCGATGATAATTCAAAACTTCTCTCCAGGTTAAACCAGGGATCTTCAAACTGATTCACATTGATACTGATGTGACACACAAGAGAGTACGGGTTACGAGGGCTACATTTGTCTCGAGAATGGCATATACGATGCTCATGTGTTGAGCAAAGACAAATAAAAAGATGAAATCGATTACAGTTGTTGCGGTTTAACAAAACATTTTTTTGTTATTAATCTTCTAAACAAAAGTAAAAAAATACACAAACATACATTTTTAGTGCCATAATAAAATCAGTAATAAGACATACTATGATACAAGATAATTCTAGTAACATCGTTCTTTGAAATTGATTAATTTATAGCCACTAATAACCTTCACCAGCCTCTGAATCTTCGAATTAACAAGCCCGCGCGAAGGTGAATAATAATATCCTGTTCATTCATTATTTGCTCCGTGCGAACTTTTCACTATCACTGCTACGGTCCGGACGCATTTTCCCATCACCTTCACTCAACGACGAGCCCCAGTTAGCAACAGTTTTATTGAGTTAGGGTCAGGGCGCACGGTTCGATTCCTTCCCGCTGGTGAGGTCACGTGCCAGTAAGCACTGTTGCGCGGGGATAACATCCTAATCTTCGGAGTGTGCTGATGACTTTATAATATTTTTCACGTTACCATTGTCAGCCGGGCCCGGCACACACAGCACAGACACAGGCACCGGCAGCTCGTGAACCCACACACGGAGAGGCGGTTTTATTGAATATTAATAGCTGGCAGGCGTGCCCCCGCTGGAAGGGATCACCGTGTAGTACCGCATTCGCCGGAAATTTCCCCTTTCCGGTCCGGGAACCGACCGCGTGCAGGTTGTTTGTTGTGCGACACTAGGTACTACGTTTTGGTGGCTGTGCGCCATCTTCGAATGGAACGATTGAAAGAAGAATTGTCACCACGACTACTTTGCAGAAATCATTCTCTCGTGACGCGAACGGAGGAACCGCTCTACGGCAAGGGGCCGGTGCGAGGAGGACCGTGCGGCACACTTTGTGGATCGGCGATTAAAGAAGCGCATCAAATGGCACACAATGACGGGCGTATTTATACTCCCATTTGTGGCCAGAGCGTTAAATGCTACGTTAATCCATCGGTGGTTCGTTTAACCGTTTGGCGGACGGAGAAATAGCGTATCCTTTTCAGGTCGCCGAGCAGCGTAAATTTGCCAGCAGAATCCACCAAACCCAGTCGTATAAATCTACGATGGGAACTTATTAAATATTTATGGTTCCCGGGTGTGTGTATCCATCAACCTCGAAGGTTCGGTAGCGGCGATAAAAACTGGGAGGATTAAATTAGGTTAAATTAGACATCAACCTACCCTAAGCGGCGCGTGAGCCGCGGCTTCAGTCTCGATCGGTCGGTCGGTCGGTGCGATTTATGAGCATTTACTCTGTGCAACGCTCTCTATCAATAGAGAGAGAGAGAGCTTGCGGCTCCTGTGGTTTGGGAAGGAAAATTAATGTGAAAAATATTAAAATCACTTACACGCGACTTGACGATGGCACCGGGGCATGTGAATTCCGCGTACCGCTCGAAGTCGAAGATGGTGATAAAGATGGTTATGATGCTCATTTGATGTTTTATATTGGATATATGTGGCCATATTCCGCGAATACGATATGTGTGATAAAAACATGCGCGGTCGCATTTGATGAGCGCGTTTGAAGCCCTTAATAATCATGCGGTTCATGGGGGAACTTGCCACTAGCTTTATGGTTCAGAAAATGAAATAGAAACACATAAATCAAAGCACACGATATAGCTTAATGAAATTCTGAAGATTAGAATGAGTGGTTTGAGCTAGAATGTGGCGTGTGGGTTTTAAGTTCTGTGCCTCTGTACTGTATTGCAATGGTTTAGTTCAGATCCCGTCACAACTGGTTAAGATGTAAGACTTCTTTTGAAAATACGTTATGTAATGATCTTATTTTGTAATAATAATAAGTAAGGAATTAATAGACCCTTTGAAATAAGGAATTAATAAGTAAGGAATTAATAGACCAAAATATCTGTTCTTTGCTATTGTTTATCCTTATATCTTCTTCATCTTATTTGGCAGACTATAACTTATTGGTTAACTCATAGCAGGATAGTCAGTCCTGCCTACGGGGATCGAACGGGACTTGAACCCCCCACGGGTCTATTGTTAAGTCGTGTGAGATGACGACAGTATCACGGGACCACGTGGATTATTTCCTTGTTTTACTTGGGATACGCAGACAGTTCCATTGATACTGCTTTTCTGTTCCGTCCCATTTTTCGCTCGTTGTATCGAGTATTTAGAACAGTTTACGATCGTAATCTATTTTCTAACGCGAGACCATTTTGATATTTATTTATTTAATCATATATATTACCCAATGGATATAACAAGATTCAAAAGGACATTACCCGCATTTCCCACAACAGCAAAAATACATACGAAACCTAATCTGTCCTAATTGCAGGAAATCTATTCTTTTCTTTAACTGTCCACACTATGATGATCAATCGAAGGACTGATCATGTTTATTAAAGCTTCCACTCATACTAGCAATCGTTTCATGGTCGGCGTAGTGTGATCTGGTTCACGAAAATCTAATGAATGGACCAGAACGAATAGTCCTATCAGGCGTATTGATGCTAATATTTGCCATCAGTTTTATAGCAACAATTTAGAGCAACGAACGAGTTAACATTTTGGCCACAAATGTACATATTTCTTACTTCTCGTCTGTGTTCTAATGAGGACATTCCTCACAATAAGCATCTAGCATGATAATGACTATGACCAACGTCACTTGTCAGGTGAGTTTAATATTCAACTTGGCACTAGAGAGAGCCATCCGTGACTCGAGGGTAGAGATGGACCTGACATTCGCTGATGATATAGACATCATTGGTCTGCGGCTCTCCTATATAGCAGAAGCCTACCAAGGGATAGAGCAGACAGAGAACTTCGGATTGCAGTTCAACGAAGCAAAGACCACACTGATGGTGGCAACCCTACCAACAACAAATCTAAACTTACGTAGGCGTGACGTATAGATAGGTGAACGCACTTTTGAAGTTGTCCCAGAAATCACCTTTCTTGGGTCAAAGGTCAGCAACGACAATAGCATGAGAAATCAGTTCACCTCAAAGAACCTGTCGCGACGGACGAAGCTGGGACTATATAGTACCTATATAGTACCGGTACTCACATACGCCTCTGAGACATGGACAGTGTTAAAATCTGGCGAAACTCTCTTAGCCCCGTTCGAGAGGAAGATACTCAGATGGATCCTTGATGGATACGCATGGAAACGGACGACCCGGCCCGTAAAGGCTGTATAGTCTGTCTGTTCCACAAGGACAGAGGAGGCGGTGGCCCAAAGTGAGGTGGCAGGACGGCGTGGAGGCGTCCGCCATTAAGGCCGGGATAACGGATTGGAAGTCGAAGGAGCGAGACCGTGAGCGGTTTCGGACATTCCTGAGGCAGGCCAATTGTGTATGTTGTAGTCATGTGTAATAGGACGTAGTTTGCGAGAAAAACGTATACAATTATATTAATCTATGAACAGTGTCATATCGTAACGAACACGCCACTCATAAAACAATTAACAATTAAACAATTACAAAAATGCTTGAAGAGCTCTGTCTGTACAACACAATAGATAACCCAATTAATTAAATGTTTAAAAAATATATGAATTATACGAACGGCAAAGATCCACCATCTAGACAAAGAGCAAAGAGTCGCATGTGGCTCTCGAGCCGTACTTTTCCGAACGCTGATCTAGGCATTTGACTACTATTTTAATGAGTCGTTCTTGGATTACAAGCAATATATCGTTAAGTTAATGTCATTGTCGATCATTTTTGCAGAAATGTCCATTGATTTTTTGTCATGGTTTGAATCTATAAGTTGCATTATTTCTCCATCTGGTCAAATTACTTAAGGTTCAAATTATTTAATTATTTAAAAAAAACTATACTTGAAAGCAGTTCCTTCATGATGAATAACTTATTATTTATCAATGAGCAAAGATTGGGAAGGATTCCATTGTTTTGGGGTCGAAGACATCTTTGTTTTGTTTGGTTAGGCCGTACAATGGATTTTTATTATAATTGACAATGGAATATCAAATTAGATACTTACATAAATTTGACTTTCTTTTAATATAATTCTAATAAGCTTTTCCTTTTAAACATAGTAAAGTCTAATTACTGGACCTATTTATTTGCACAATAATCTTAAAATCCTAAACCCGTTTTTCAAACCCCGTCTGGATGCATTTGTGGTCATTAGCAATCCGAAACACATCCGTCAATTGTACTGGCTTGGTGGCTAGGTTTGATGACTATTTGAAATAGCAAAACAGTTTGCGGCACAAACAAAAAGAACGACCAAACGGGAATGAACGGCAACGAACCTCGAACGCGTTGCGGCTGTGCATATGAAACACACTAAGCGAACGATTGAGTTTGGCTTTTGGGCATGGGTTTCTTTTTGTGCTCAAGCGTGTGGATCCCCGACATTGCCACCGCAAAAGGCAACCCTTTTGCTCGTTCGCTCGCCGCCACTCGACGCACGATCATCGGATGAATGATGACGACGGAGAGTATTTGCTGCCAACTTCAACAAGAGTGAAGCAAAGCAAAAAACCAACAAAAAAAGGAGTCCCATCTTTCGCTGCTGTATTGCGTGGGATGCTGCAAGCAGCCAAAAGTCGATAGGGTCATAGGAGCCAAACATTGGACTTGCATGAAGACAAAAAAGCGGGCAAAATTAATTTTCCGGAAACGTTTCAACCCAGGTTTTTAGGGGGTAAGTGTGTATGCTTTTTGTGCTGTGTTTATACCTGTCTGTTTTTTTGTTTTACTTCTTCTATCGGCAGTACATGCAACGATATCCTTCTCGATGGGTCAGCGACTCTCGACGGTTCGACGGTTCCCCAAAACACCAGCCTGTGTGGATCGGTCCTAGGGGCAAATTCATCGTTGAGCAGGATGGGTTTTTAGCTGAATGTGAAATATTTCAAAGCAAAAAGGCGTAACGGTAAAGTACGTACGTACCGTACGTACGTAAGTTGTGTGCTCGTCGGGTCGAGTGAGTCTGTTTATGAAATGCGCTAGGCTAGGTACTGGTCGAGAATGGTTCGTTCTTGGTGAAAAATCCCTAACCAATCAAAAAAAGAGAGAGCGAACGAGATTTAGAACCATCCCAAACATGCACTCATTGAGGTATTCGCGCTTTGCAACGTCAAATGAGCAGTCGCTCGCGGAACTAATAAACGGAAATATGCTGGATACTGGAAAACGATAAAAAGCGGAAAAAATACACACACACACGCACACACACACACACACACACACACACACACATCTCGTATGATAATTGCAGCCGTTTGTAGCCGTTCTGGCAATGTACTTCGTATCCGGTTCCCCAAGTGATCTTTTATTTGTGTTAAAGAACTAATGCGCTTTTTTGCTGCTAAAACTGTTTGAAATTGCATTGTTTTAAACACATGATCTTTGGAGTGCAATGGTAAGACTGTATTTGATTGTTTGTGCTATGTATTTTTTTCAGGTTTAGTTCTAATCATTGAGTCAATTAGGACATTTTCCATTCCATACTTGAATGTATATGGGTCTTTCTAAATGCAGCGATATTTAAGGGTAATTTTATTAAGCATGTTAATATTTTGTTAAATTTTCAAGAAATTTATAGTTTTATAATGATTCTTTTTTTTGAGTTAGATTAATCAACAAAGGTACAAATTAATATGTTAATACAACGTTTTCCGGCCTTGCAGAAATTGATAAATAGTTAGAAAAGACACATCCAGAGCTGCAAAATGTCACTGTCAATGTCATAAAAAAATCAAACTAAAACAAAATCCATATCAGCGTCACGTTCAGAGGTGATACTCAAAACAATTGGTGTGACCAATACAAGCTTCATGACATTTTGCGACTATTCCTTGGTCAGTGTCACTATGTCATGACTTTTTTTACTGTGATCAGTTCTACAAAAAGTCACTGACTTAGTCATGATATTTGCATAATAATCTTAAAATCCTAAACTTGGAAACAAGTCCCGTCTGGATGCATTTGTGGTCATTAGCAATCCGAAATACATCCGTCAATTGTACTGGCTTGGTGGCTAGGTTTGATGACTATTTGAATTAGCAAAACAGTTCGTAGTCATGACAACAGTTAGTCATGATAAATTCGAGCTGAAACAAAATCATTCCAGTGTCACGAGCTCTGCTGTGATGATCAGAGGTGAGACTCAAACAGTTGGTGCGACTATTACATGCTTGGTGACATTATGTGCAACCAACTCTTGGTCAGTCACATGGTCGGGACATTTTCCTGTCGGTGATCATCGCGATGGTCATGAGAGATTTGTAGTGCGTGCGAGTGGTCCCAAGCAACGTAATGAGCATACTTTCTCTCTCAAACGCTTTATCATTCTACCAAACAGACCATCAAAGCAGTCATAGCAAAAAATCATGCTCATTTTGTTGCTTGGTACCACATGCCAACTATTTCCCAAGAATGTCGTGATTATCATGGGGAGAAATTGTCATGACCACGTGAGTGACCAACAGTTGGGTGCTACAAAAAATGTCACCAAGCATTAGGGCATTTAGTCCACCAACAGATGCTCATGACATTTTGCAGCACTGGACACATCATTGTGACAGTAATCTTAATTTAAATCTTAACAGTTGTAGTTGCGTCGTGTTGCGTTGCAGTGTCATCTTCATCTTTAGTTTTAGACTTTTCAATTACCCTTGTACAATTTTTCCAAGTTAAAACAATTAATTTAAGAGCGAAAAATGTTGTATGAAAACATTTCGTTTTACTTTATTTTCATTCATTTCGTTTTTAGAACGAGGAAAACATGGATTTTCCCGATTGAAGTGCTTTATGGCAAGTGTCACATACAAAGTGTTTGTAGCTTCAGAACTTTTGATGAACAATTGTCCCAAACGAGTAAATAGCTAGTTTAATGTAGTAAATCGCTGGTCTAAGACAAATAGCATTTAAATGCTCTGACAAAATATATACATGAAATTAAAAAGAAAAAAATAATATCATGACTGTGATTTGTTTTGTAGTCTAGAAGCTAAAAAAATGAAACGATAAATTTCAACGCCATACAAGGGCAACACTTTGATTTCATTCAAAATGGGTAGACTGTACGTCAACAACCTCGTTACCAGATTCTACATATATGTCCATCGTAGTAGCCAGATTCTTGCCTTGATCTAAACCATCGTCCACGCTGAGATGCAATACCATCTCATGTGCTGATCTCAACAAGCAAGCATATCACATGCACTTCTAACCCGATCCGTACCAGTACTTGTCCAGTCCGCTCGCTCATCCATCTGATGCCAAACCGTGTACCGTGCTGTTCGTTCGTTCGTCCGTTCGTTTTGTTGCGTTTTACTCGAACAAGCTTTGCCAATCTATCTCGGACCCTCGGCAAAGGAAGTCCTCCTGTCAAGTGAAGTGTGCATAAAAATAGCATCAGCAAACGTAAACAACTGGGCGCAGAGCAACAACAACCGGCTGCTGACATGAGCATATTGCTAAGAACGGTACCAAGGTAGGCTCGTCTCGTCTCGTTCGACGTGTGCGGGCACATAGGGGGATTATCCGGGAATAATTTCTACTTGTTCCGGTTCCGGTGTTTGGGTGCCGTTGTCTACACACTCAACAAGCACGATGTTGCTGCCAATGTACGAGGGTGAGCAGGGGTAAGTTTCTTTTTACATTCTGCACATTTGTATTGGGGAAAGGGTGTTCCATTTCTTGTGAAGAGCTACGGACACGCGAGTTGAGATCGGTTGCGCGTTTTACACAGTCGCTGAGTTAGCAACGCTGAGTTGAGTCCTGCCACTGGAGGGTATAGCGAGTATCAGTGGGAGGGAATAAAGAGGATAAAAACAACGGCACAGCAGGTATGACGGTTGGATCCCCATGTGCTTTGGTAAGGGTGGATCGAGTGGAATAAAAATTGCCTATCCCTAGGACCTGTGGGTCTGAGCCAGGATGAAGGAAAGGTGTGTATGAAGTTGCACATTGAAACGGGAAACGGGTTTCAGTACAGATTGGGTCATCGAACAAATTTGAAGGTGAATCGTAGCTTTGTTTTCCAGTTGAGCAAGCGCCTTCTGTTGGTGTTTATTGCAATTTTGTACGGTAAATGTTGATATTAAACGTTAATTGCAGTGTGTGTGAATAATGTCATTTGTATATATTTAATTTGATTACGGAAAAAGTAGTTTAGAATAATAAACTATACTTCTATTTCATATTTCATTTCATTCATAATAAAGCTTTGATTTGCAAAACCGTAATTTATGCTTTATTTTGTATAACTTTTGTAAACTTATTTGATTATTTTTCGTTCATGCAAGCTGATTGAAAATCCTTACAAAAAAATACCCTTGCTTTCGAAAACACTCAGTACACCTTAGGACAAACATGAAGCTGTCCTAAAGTCCTTTCCAAAACCAATACGATGTTCCATCGCACATGTTGTATTGCGCAGGAATCAAACATCAGCGTATTATCTTCTAATCCTCCCGACAGGCTGACGAGAAGGACCATCACCGAGCACAAATGTTCTAACCGACGCGACGGGGTTGCTCACCAGCCTCCAACGGGCTACACAGACGTTGAACAGCTACGGCCACCACCTCCTGCACGGCAGCAGCGACACAACCGGAGACTTTTGCGCGAAAGGCGCCATACGGTGCGAACATGAACGGTGCGACTGCACACGGTCCACGATTCATCGCAAAATGGCGTGAGGTTTTGGTTTAGTTTTTTTTTTCTTCTGTTTGTTGCTGAAATGTAGAATATGACTAGGCAATTTCGTACAATTGAACCATGGTTAGGTGCGTCCAGTGACAGGTTTTGATTCGGGTTGAAGGCTCAAACAATACAACATCGTTAAACGGCAGAGACATGTCTTTTTCGATACTGTCTTTGAAGTGAACGCATGAAAGTGTGCGTTTTGTTAGTGCCCTTAAGTGCCCTTAAGGATTAATGTAATAGTGGTGATAGTACTAATAGTGATAGTGGAAAATTGAAAAACTTTTACAAAATAAAATTTAAAAATCAATTGAGCTATTGAAACCTTTAAATGGCGTTTAAAATGTTGATGGTGCTGTTGTAATAAGAAAAAGTCTAAACATCCTGTAACACATGACGCTGACTTCGGCTGCGGCTAAGCTAAAAGGTAGATCTGATGCTTAACATTGATTTTATTGCACTATTTTTGTCTTTTTTATACCTAATTGAAACATGTTTTTTATTCTTACTTGCTAAACCTGATGCATTTTCAACATGCCGATCGATCGTTGATCGTACACGTGATTGCGGCATTGTTTCTGATTAGTTTAATGCAGCGCAGCCGTCCCGTTTCGATCGTTCGATCGAGCAAATGGTTGTGGAGGTCGCGTGGAGTAAACTAAATAAGTTTTTACTGCTAGTAACACATCCACGATTCTATAAAGAAATACAACAGCATCATTTGGGACTGTTTCGGATTTCAAAACAAAGTTATGTATTTCTTTACGATGTGAATGAATATAATGCTACAAAATCTTTAATATTGCACACTACTATTATAAATTATTAACTACTGTTATAAACACACTATCTATATATATAAAAATCTCGTGTCACGGTGTTTGTTGCGAGCAACCTCCGAAACGGCTTGATCATTTTCAACGAAACTTTGCACACACCTTATGGTGGTATGAGAATAGGTTTTAAGACTTAAAAATCGTTCAGATGTTACATTAAACATAATTTAAAAATGATTTTCCAACTCCCATACAAAGAGCAGGATTGTTGTTGTGTTGTATACAGCACTTTGACACTTGGTGTGAGGGGTCTGGCGGTTTAGGGGAAAGCGGGGCAAAATGGGCATGTGGGGCAAAATGGGCACCCTCTATTTAAGCATTATTTGACTACAAAGATACTTTCCAATGCTCAAAATGTATTCATTAGAGTGTTCTATGAACACCATGTAAGTTTCATAACCCTTACATAACAAATAACTAAGAAAAATGCAAAATAAGGTTTAGCAGCATATTGATGTAATTTTTGCCACTTCGAAAATAAGCTTTCGAATAAGCATATTTTTAAAGATATGATATTTCTTTACAATTTGTCTGAAGCAATCAAGGCGATTGAATTCGTATTTTTACTAATATAACAAAAAATACAAAAATGCTACACGTGGGGCAAAATGGGCAGTTACTCTTGGGGCAAAATGGGCAGATGCTTTTGACATACGGCGCTTGGTGAGGCTATGGTGTTGTATTTGTCGCCTCAATAATGATAACAGGCACAGCTTCAAAACATTCGATTTTGTAGATTTAAACGTGTAAAAACTGTTATAATTTTGATAACATATTTTTGGAAGAATTTTAAGGGCTTTTCTGACCAGCAAATCAAAAGAGAGAACGAAAAATACATTTCACGAAACGTGCGCAAAAGCATAGACCATTACCTAAGCGCAGTTGTTGTGGCCCATATTGCCCCAGTGTTTTGACGTTTCACAGTTTGTTTACATATGCCCATTTTGCCCCAGGGCTATGCCCATTTTACCCCGTGTGTCAAAATAGCTTCTCGTAAAACATCAACTTTTATTTTACATTATTTTATTGTTTTTAAGTTGTTTTCATTCTATGTGGCAATTTTAATCCATAGATAAATGGTGGAGGCATACAATAATGAAAGAAAAATTGTGTTTTGTGGCATATTCAAAGGAATATTCAGTAAACTGCTTAACATGCCCATTTTGCCCCGCTTTCCCCTACACTCGATGATCGGATCCTGAGGGGATACGGGCACGATACAACTATCCCGAGTAACAAAGCAATAATGGAATATTTTAGTTTTTTTTATGAATAACTCAGTTTGTCGCGTCAGCTAGTTATAAATACAATTGATTTGAATTGAACAGGTATGTTTTGAAACCGGTTTCTTTTTTTCTACAATAGTGCTATTAAATGCACAAAAACAGACTTATTTCTCTAGAAGTCTAGACAACTACCGAAATCTAGTAGAATAGTCATATTAGAAAAATCGGTAGTTGTTTTTTTATTATCTTGAATTTGCTTCAATGAACAGTAAAATCGTTGTTTCTGGAAAGATACACAGATACAGCAGTAGGTTTTAGCCACAATTTGTGTAAAATATAAATATTAAATAATTATCTCTCTCTCTCTCTCTCTCTCTCTCTCTCTCTCTCTCTCTCTCTCTCTCTCTCTTGTTGACCTGCTCGCGATAGAGCACGTAGGTTTCACATGGCCCGGTCAACAACCACGACGCTCGATCCCTGGCTGCAACCTCCTATCCATGTAAATACCTGATCTCCGACATGTCTCGCTTCACCTGATTTAGCCATCGAGTTCGCTCCCCTGCTCCTTATGCCCCTGTTTCTCCTTCAGTACAGTCTCCTCCACGCTCCATGCACGAACACACCGCCAAAGATGGTCCGAAGGATGCGTCGCTCAAACACCTCCAGAGCGTTTGCATGCTCCGCTCGAATGGTCCAGGACTCGTGTCTGTAGCGAACCACCGGGCGAATCAATGTGCGATATATCTAGAATTTCGTGTGCTCTCGAAGTGAATCTCAGCAGTCGATGAATTCCATAGTATGCACGATTCCCCTGGACAATACGTCTCCGGATTTCGCTGCTGATGTCATTGTCCGAAGTAACAACCGTCCCAAGAAAGAAGAACTCCTTTACTATCTCGAGATTGTCGCCGTCAACTAATACACTGCTTCTCAGCTGGTCTGAGACTTTGGCAGGTACTTTGTCTTCGTCGCATTGATTCTCTATCCAATTCTTGCTGCTTGGCGTTTGAGTCAGGTGTACGCCTCACACACTTTCACTGTTGTCCTGCCGATGATGTCTATGTCATCCGCGAAGCCAAGAAATTGGAGAGACCGGTAGAGGATCGTGCCAAGGATGTCATTGTTTAGCAATCTGCATTACTAAAAATTCCAATACTCGTGATATTCAGGTCTCCTGATATTCCCTTGGATATCAATGTGTTAACTCGAAGGAGTTTCGGATTTCGGATAAAGTCTTGCGCGTTTCTTTCTGTTTTCAAAACTACCAATAATTACCAATCTTGTAACGACGATTTGCTAGAGAAGAAGAGGACGAAAAAGCCTTTTCGTCATCTATATATTAAATCTAAAACTGCTAGTGATGTCAGCGTAAACAAGTTCAAAAATGAACGGATTTGTTCCGCTCCGCTTCGAACTGCTCGACTCGAGCAGTTGCTCCAACACAATGATATAATAGATAATACATATTTTATACATAAACAATTGATTGTTAAAATAATTTCAAACAAGATACTAAACAGTGAGGTAGCTCCGTGGTACAGTTGGCAACGCGCACGCCCTAACAACATGCTCGTCGTGGGTTTAAACCTCGTATGTATCAAGCCCCCTGTAACAAGGACTAATTATCTGGCTGCGTATTACTAAACAAATCACGAAAGCTTTGTATACACCGGCATGGAAATAAATTGCATCAAAACACGAATTACCTAAAAGGCTTGAGCTATTCATGCTGTTGATCTCTTAGCTAAGTTGTAATCGTACATACCCAATCCAACGACAGGCTTTTCCTGATCTAGATCGGCTAAAATTGTTGCGTGAAAAAAAGAAGAATAACTAGAACTCATTTGACATTTTTCGATCGATTGTACAATAAAGTGTATTTTTAACAATATAAATTTTATTGAACTATCCGAATGATGCCAATTACAAATCAAACCCATACCTTCGGTAATCCAGACAAAGCAGTGCAAGTGTTCGTCGTCAACAAAACACGAACCGTGCGAATCGAATTGTGGTGGAAAATTGTATCAGTAATTGAAATTAGTTCCATCGATTAGCGCCATATCGATGTCACTGAACAACCGGGGCCCGCCCGAGCTAAAACCATCCATTTAACACTTGTTCGCTCCAGAAACAAGCGTCCGCAGTAGGGTGAGGGTGCAAGCCAACACGATCACGTAGCGACCCCCCAAGTGACGAGTGTAGAGGTTGAAACCATCCAAGAATGGCATTTTTAAATGGTCCATCACCGTCACGGTATTTACAGCGCGTAAACCTGAATGTGTCCCGTGTGTCGTGAACGTTTTCCCCCACAAAACAGGACAAGAAGAAGGACCGGAAAGAACACTTCGACCCATCGCCCCGTCCCCTTTCTGTGCCCCGGAGAAAATGGAAATGGTCCATCATCTGCCGTGGCGTAATCGTTCCGAATGGTTATTTGAGTAGCATAAAATTTACCGTGCCCAATTCGTGTAAGGAGTGTATTTTTTCGCGCCTCACTTTGATGGTTGACGTATGGCTTTGCGAGAGGCGGACGGTTTGGGATTTTATGCGAGCGGTTTACGCTTTGGGGAAGGCTGTACAGCGGTCTCTTTGCTCGGTGCACGTGTGCGAAGGGTTCGAAGAAGTTTGGTCCAAATAGCACAGCCTACTGCTGGCCGGACAGCTTCGCGTCAGGATCAGATCAGAGTGTTACGCTTTTATGGTGCTTTATGTGCTAGGGGTACAAATTTCTCCGTAATGTTATGCAGCATTAGTCTAGTTGACCCGTTTACGACGACATCATTTGGGCAGCGCGCGAGTTCTTTATGGGGGGGGGCGCTGGTGTACCGATCAAACGAGACACCCTTTGGCTTCTTCTACCTGTACTGTCCACTGTACTGCCGTACGTTGAACGTAGCCCACACTGCCATTGCTCTGCTCTGAATAAACGAGGTGTTTGCTTTTTAGTGTCGGTCTTAAAATGCTGAACCACGCGCACCCGGGCGCCTCCATCCTCTCCATCTCCATGCCCTCAATTGGGCTGCGTTGCAAAAAGTCACATAAGTTTGGAAATTTTATTGGACACGTCGCGTTCTATGTCAATAAATTTGCTTACTTCACCGGTTGGGGTGTGTGGCACCGTTCGTCTAGGTCCTCCGGATGGAGATCTGTAGCAAAGCGAAACGAACGAGACAGATGAAACCAGAAAAAAAGGTAAGAATCATTCCGTTTACCACCACTGGGGTGGCGGACGGGAACGGGATGATACGCAAAATTCCAAATTTGTCACGGCTCGGAACAGGTGACGCGCTTCGATTGCGCTAGAGGACCACAGGACCTTCTGACGGTGCTCAAACGAAGAAAGCGCTTTTCGAACGAAAGTGTGTGTGCCCGCGCGCGCCAGAGAGGGAAAGAGCAAGCGAGCACTGGTGGTGAGGTTTGGTTTTGGGTGTGTTGTTTCCGCTATTCTCTCCCCTGCTGGCAAATCCAGGAACCCTATGGTAACATAGGAGGGGTGTATGCTTTTTTTTTTGTTTAGCCAATTCGCTTCCATATCCTTGCGTAACCCCTGGTAACGGATGGTGTCACTTGTCGGAGGGTTTGACATCGGGGCAAGCGTTGCGAATGGCGATGCTGATTCGGCGATGCTGTGTGTGTGTGCGTCCAGGTTTGAGGCAGACCGACGTTGGTAGAAAGAAAGCACGGCACGGCTAGGTTGAACGGAGGGAAATTTTACGATTTTTCGGTGGTAACACGTGCAGACAATTGGAACCGAGCTGGGCGCACCCTTCCACGACGGCCGATGGTGGTGCATAATTTTTGATGTGCTGCAGTTTCGTCCTGACACAATTATGCCATCACGATTGGGTTGTTTGTGCGTAGCGCGAGCTGTTTGTGTGTGGTATCAGCTTTGTGTTAAAGTTGTGTTTTCCTTAGGTTTTGCGTCGGTACCGGTAATAGGCTGTTGCGCATTGTCATAGGACCGATCGGAACCGGTCTGGCAAAAGCGATATTGAAAAGTGGGAAAAGATTCCGGGGCAAAAGGCTTTAATGTAGGTCGTTTGTATGCAGCTCTCGTAGTTATGGTTGTATTATGATGGTTTTGCTATATTTTCGACGTATGTAAGTTTGGCAGTGTGTAATCAAGATATTTGTGATGTAAAAAAAGGAGTGCCGGAATGGAGGTCGTTTTACCCGTTTACCCCTTAAACTAAACACAAAAACAAACATTTAGCAGGTTCTTATAGCTCTGCAGCAATTTGTATGTTTAAGAATTGTAGCAAACTAATTGAAATATTGACGGTTAAATATAGTTGTTAAGCATGCGAATATAAATATCTTCCTTAGCTAATTTGCTTATCCTAATCCAAATAATAATTGTTTTATCCTTCTAAATTCTTCCACGTCACAATAAGAATATTCTGGAAACCCGAACAATTCAGTCCGAGCGGATATTCGGGTAAACGGGCAAGGGTAACATTTAGTATAATAGTAGGCATTGCTTTCAAAAAATAGATATTCAAACGCAAAAGTTCATGGAGTTAACACCTTTAATACAAAGCCCCTGAATTTCCTAGCTAAACACTCCCTTCCGACTGCATAGGCTTCCCAACCTTTGGATCAGTAGCAACTAGCAGGAAGGACTGGTTAGTAGGCAAAGTGTCAAAGGCTGTATCGAAAAGCCCGCTATTTGTTTCTCTTCCGCTACAACCCTGCGTCTATTGCTAAGGGCCAATTCTTCGCGTGGCTTGCCGGAGAAGCTCGGTTCGTAACAATAATTTAATTTTTAATTTTTTACTGCCTGATAATTTATTGTATTCAACTGATTGTTCCATCATTAGCCTCTTGTACGAGCATTAACGAGGCGTAAATCAGATGTGTTTTTTTATATCATACCAAAGAAATCATATCACATTATTTAAAGTTGTCCAAGAATGCAGCATCCACATTATACTAACAAATTATGAATTTACAGTCACTTTACTCATATAAACACCGTTCTGTCGTTTGTCATAACTTTTTAAAAACATTTCGGCGAATGTTTAATTGAAATCATTGAATCTGCGAACAATTTCCACAAGTGATTCCAAAAAAAAAATAGAACACTTCAGCCAACATCCGGCAGTTTTTGCAGCTTTGCGTTCGTATTTTATTGCCAACCATTTCGGTTGGTGCTGTGTTGTCTGCCTTCGGGCTACAAATCAGTTGACATCAAACGACGGGACGTCCGAAAACACGTGACCTTTTAATAAGGCCAAGCCAAAGTGGGACCCAGCGCTACGACGAACCGTTGGTGCAAGGCGACAACCCTCCGTACAAGGCGACGGTGGGATAATGCTGGAAATTGTGTACCCATCGGACAATCCAATCGACCGCCCCTGTCCCCTGTCCCAAAAGCCTCCGCCACCGAGCAGACACAGCAAGGCTGATACAAACAATAAATTCATCACTGCGCCACAAAACTAGTCCGGGATTTTATATTTATTTACCTTTGGTGGCTTTGGTGCGCTGCGTTGATCTTTTATTTTTACGACCCCGGCCATGTCAGCCGATGGCGATGAGCTGGTGTGTCTGTCACTTGTCGAAGCTGGTAAACAAACAAGGGCTGACCAACGCCCCGAAGCCAACTGCGATGGTAGAAAGGGCGCATCAAAAAAAGGCATCCCACGCCGTTCCTGAGCGGTGGGCGAAGTGACTATCGTAAGTAAATATCGAATTGTTCAATTGTCATTGATGCATCGTGGTTCGTGGTGCGATCTTTCATCCGAAATTCGAAACGGGGCTACAGTGTCTCCTGTGGACATCGGTCCGTGTAATAATAAGCAGGGCGAGTGTGTGAATCGGACGAAATGAGTCAGCGCTTGGCTAGGGGGGTAAGGTAAAATAAACATTTGACACAAGGAAGAGTTGCAGGGTAAATACAAATCACGGTAAGTGTGCGAATTTCGCAGCGCGTGGGACCCAGACACTCAAGGCATTTCTCATAACAATATCATACAAATGAAGAGCATCAAACGGTTGGCAGTTCACGATGTATTTTAATGTGAAACAACATAACGTTCTTTTACTTCTTTATCAGACCCCAATTGATCTGCAAAAGCGTGTTTTTAATGTATCTACATTTGTGCCCACATTAACTGTGGAGATCTGAAGAACCTTATTTTAAACTATGAAATCCTAATCCTATTATTCTAGCTTTGTCGTGTTGTGTATCATTATAAGGTATTTACCAATTCATAATTGCATTTATGCACTTCGAGATCGCATGACACAATGTGGAAAAACACAATCTGTATGTAAATTTTTAGTTTATTCTCTACTTATCCGGGTATCTTTCATAAAGATTCATGCACATGAATTTTCATTGTTGCATTAATCGCATTCCGAATCAAATCTGCAAAGAAGCATGTATCTCTAAAGATTCATAAATCTCCAAACATACAAGAATCTCAATATTTGACTAAGACTTTCAAGATTCATTAAACTCTAAGTAGTCATTAACCGCTTTTTTTAATATTAAGAAATTCATAATCACGAATCAGGGTGGAAATTAATAGATTATTCGTATCTTAAAATCATATCTACCTTCGAATTTAATCTAAGTTTGCGCGACAAAATTGTTGGAGTAAAGCTTTTGCATCATGTTGGTGCAGAACATTTTGATGAGACACGCAGCTGGGGAATGTTGAACAAGTTCGCGGACTAGTGTTTCGCTTCGAAATTCTACTAAAATTCACCTGAAATGATCGCATTGAGTTTAGGCATCATTGTTAGCCGCTGCGAAGCCAATCGATGCGAGTTCTGCTTCCTGATATATTTCTTCATGATTTCCAAGTACTATATTACTGTTTGCCGGTCTCGTGGTATAGTCGTCAACTCGAACGACTTAACAACATGCCCGTCATGGGCTCAAGCCCCTGTTATGGTAGTGGAGGAGCAGAGTTAAACCAAGCTGCTGAGTTCCGCTGCACTGAGTTATCACTTGTAATTGCAGTGTCCCGATTCGTCTGGATTTTTGTTTCTGCTATTTTCACTACACGGAATTAAAACTAATTATGTACACTTTTTCGTGTGTAGACTGGTAGGATCGCCATGTTATGATGGTAGTGGAGAAGCAGAGTTAAACCGATCGGTTTGATAGTTCGATCAAGAAGAAATTCATTTATTCATGGATACAGGGTTGTGACTTAACCCGACCTAACTTTACGTAGCTTAACGAACTAATCTAATTTAACGAAACTAAACCTAACCCGTTACGTTGCACAGTGGATGCGTCGCACACCTTCACACCCCGAATGGACCGCGGCTCCATATGGTAGGACTGACTATCCTGCTATAGATAACCAATAAGTCACTGAAAGCCAAGCTCACTAGTGGTTCAGGCAGGCCTCGGCCGACTACGGTTGTTGTGCCAAAGAAGAAGATTTCACTTTTTGGACAGTTGCATCGATCTCTCTGCCAAGCGAACGCATCGATGTATCGACTTTTCCTTCGGTATTCATTTTCAGCATTATTTGGAGCTTTTTGTCACTCAGATTCGTCGGTCATTCCCGGACTTTCTTCCGATGCTCTAATTGTTGTCTAATAGTGCCAAGATGTTGTAAACACCGGAATAGGCTGATACGACGTCCACAAACGGCCGCATGGAGTCCGTTTTAGACGCTACGTGGTGTCTTGGACATTACTTTTACCGACCCATGCCTATTGCGGTCATAATTAAATTTTTGCTGTAAAATATTCAGCTAGACGAATAGTTTTTGCACCCACTGTTCACTCACTGTGATCTTCAGAGGAGAGATCCTCGAATGAGAATCTTTAGAGATTTAAGTTTCTTTGAATATTGATGAATTTAGGATGTTGAAGGATTCAGATATGTAGATTCACTTAATCCCTTAAAATTAATCCCGGTTCACACATCTGAATCACTCAGGCTTATTCTATTTTGAGTTTGATTCGATTCGAATCATGGCAATGAATTCCAAAAATAACTTTTACACAAAAATATCTTGCATACTATATGTTAAATTAAAGCCTTTTTATCTAAAAAGAAACTGACGATACAATATATAATACATCTTTTCACCTTTTCCTCCAGCTTGGTTCCTTTAAACTTTGAGGTAATTTGAGGTCTATTTCATGTAAATCTACTCAAATGCATTTTTAATCGAGTGAGATACACCGTCACACATATTGCAACACGTTTGCCTTTAATCTCTTTCAATCCTCGGCTCTCCTTCTCTACTCAAACACAAATGGCTATTTAAACACGCAAATTACACTGCATCAACTGTGCTGTAAATGAAGTGCACGAATTCATTTTCCCCCAAATGACACTGGTCACAGTAATGATTATTATCGTTTGCGAAACTCGCTGCAAAGGTCCGGCTTAAAAAAGCAAAATATAAAATAAAGATAAAACACCAGGGCACCTAAGCCTAAGCCACCGCCATCGGGTCGGTCCGGCACCATAAAACGCACTCACATCCATTACCGTTTTTATCACTTTCACCCAGCCAAGTAAGTATAAAGCAGAAAGTCTTCCTAATGTGATAACGATACGAGCCCCCGGTGAGGGGTGAAATGGTTCGTGCAGATCACATCGCAAACGGTGGTCTATGTGTAACATCTTGACTTTGGTTTGGTCTATTCATTTTTCCCGGGGGTTTTTTTTAAGATAGAGAGAGAGAGAGAGAGAGAGAGAGAGAGAAAGGGAGAGGAAAAGAAACCATAACCATTATGGTTCAACGTGGCGCTTGAGGCAACGCAAGTGTCCGTGAATGCTGCATCTTGAAATTTGTGTGGCACTGATGACCCAGCCCGTCCATCAAGGAACGGCCACTGGTCAACCGAAACGGAGGGGGGAAGTAGCGACGGTTCCAAGCTTTATCGTTATCGCTTCGTTTATTTTTATTGAACCATTTCGATCGCTTGGTTGATAAATCGGATCCCTTTGCCTTTTTAGTTGGGATTTTGGGTGGGGCCGGCGGCCCTTTCCGAAACCCCTCATGCCGGCTGGAAATTTTCCGACAAATCGGATATGTTTCGAGAAAATGGTGGCCCTAGTTGGGTGATATTTTTATGATCTACCATCGTTTATCCTCATTCGGTTCCGTACGGTCAGTGTGTGGTGTGGTCAATGGCTGAAGAAGGGATCATAAGAAACAGCTTGGGGGAAATTTCCCCCCCCCCCCCCGCGCAGAGGACTCCGAAGCAACTAAATGTGAAGAAGTCAGGAATTTTTCTTACGTTAGTTTCAACTGTGCACACAGAGCATAGAATGGGTCGTCGTCGAATTTGTCGAAGACCCTTTTGGTAGATGTTGGATATAAAAATTAGTGCGTCCCGATACTATACAACCCCTTTCTGCAATGCATGGAGAAAAAAGGGACACATTCCTGATGTTGCACCACATTGTTGTTGTCCGGGGGAAAAAGGGGGAGGATATGGGAAGGAAGCTCTAAGCAGCCGTAACAAATCGTCTAGTAAATGGTGATTCTTTTGCGTTTTTTTATGACGTGTGCAAGAGGGTGCCAGAGAGAGAGGTAGAGGTAGAGCGATGTTAAAGTGGGGAAGATTCGGAATCTGCACGAGCAGAAGCAACCTGGAGTACAGTTCGAACGGGAATGGAATCCTTGGAATGTGCATCGTTTGCTTATTCATGCCACCATGGTCGAACAATCCACTATTCACTAACGACAGCGTAAGGGGTTCTACATGTGCGGTAAGGACGATCTTTCTCTTCGTCTCTTTCTCTCTGTCTTTCTCTTTCTTTTACGGTCTTTTTTGGCTTTGTAACTGCTTGCTAAGATCTTTTGCTGGCTAGTGAACCCTTCCATTCGTGTTCGCAAGAAACTTTGCACGAAAAATGGAATAGTCATACCTTTTTCCTTTATTTCTCCGGTGCCCCGGGGGTTTCTTCGTGTTCGGATACGGTGGAAGCGCCCTTGTTTGCATCGATAATTAATGACATTCCGCGGATGTTTCACCGTTGACCGAGCGTGTAAGCGTTGGTGGCTAGGGGAATGATAAATCCCGTGCTATAGAAACATTTCGACGAATACATTAGGAAGCATCCATATCCGAGCCATAGATCGAAGTATTTACCCAATGGATCGTTTCCAAATGTGGATGGCTTTCGCTGGCTTGTTCATCAATCAATTAGTAGAATTTGTTTGCTAAAGCGACCAATCAACCATCGACCCGCCGTTGCACGAAACAATAGTAAAAACATGTTAAATTGGCCTATGTATTGTGAAAGTTCATAATGGAAACAACCTGATGAAACATTAAATAATTATCAATTAATAGGGGCAAAATGTCAAAATTATAATTAAAACTATTAACTCATTCTCCAACATAACAAATTGGTGGGACTTAAAAGAGGATTATTAACTGATTGATTTCATGTTATTAACAATTGTTTTTGGAAACTTCTTCAAGACTTGGTCTAAAGTTTTTATTTAAAATATGAAGTTTCTGTTTAACCATCTTAGTGATACACTTTTAGCCAAACCAATTTTTTTTTTCTTAGAACAATCACCATTTCATAATTAAACGAGAGTTTCAAAACCCGACTAAAAACTTATTTAACTCCATAAAATTGCTGTTCATCAATTAATTTTTCGGTTCAAAAAGCTTTCAATATTATTTTGTTCATTGAGTATTACCAAA
The DNA here is from genome assembly GCF_943734735.2 of Anopheles gambiae. NCBI lineage: Eukaryota > Metazoa > Arthropoda > Insecta > Diptera > Culicidae > Anopheles > Anopheles gambiae. The sequence continues at coordinate 79,346,834 of NC_064601.1, forward strand.
ACGAATTATTTTACAGCATTTGTATAAAGGGATATATATAGTCGTTGCCGCAAAATTTGCTCTAAGGGAGCGGTCGGCAAACTTTTCAGGTAAGGGTCCAGATTTATGAAACTTATTTTTAATGATTTTTGTAATTTTTATTTTTTAGGAATTTTATTTTCTTAGTAAATTTAATTTTTTTAGATTTTTAAAACATTTTTTATTTTCTAATAATCAATTTAAGAATATATTTAAAAAAAAAATAGAAACAAAGTCAATGATATGAAGCAATACGATTGTTGATATTGTTATTTTTCTGTAATTATATAATCCAAGTATGGTATTCAATTGATAATTTATTATAAAAAAGTATTATAAAGATTCATCAGTTAAAAATCGACGATAGAGTTCTTCAAGTATGATCAGTCAAAAACAACAAACAAAGAGTAATATATTTATATTCAATGTATATTTAGTAGCCTTCAAAATGCTTTACGAACAAATAATTACATGTCAGACAAACTGATTAGCTGATTCCTTATAAAAAGAACTTTGAATTTGATCGTTGTCCTTGTATAAAAAGCAACTGTAAGAAATAATGTAAGTGTTACACACACAGGAAATTTAACCTCGAGTTCGATCATAATGATAAGCCCATCAATATTACGATACTCAAAGTTAAAAGAGTACGACGGTATTAAATGATGTCCGCCGCTGCCTTAAGGTCGCTTTAGACCTTGCGTGTGAACGTGATAATTTAATTTGTTGCTATATTTCATTCAATATTAATCGGAACATTGCTCATGGTACACCAAAACAATGGAAATTCAATTTCCCATCTATTGAGACTATAAAACATGCTAAAATAGTGAATTAAATGCATTTAATTAATTAATTCAATATGTTTTAGTCTCAATTGTTGGAGAATTTCATATACTGTCTTTAACTTTCTTTGTGATGTACTGCAAGCCATATTCTAATGAATATTTCATAAAATCTGGCAGAAAACCGCAAAATTTTACGTTCAATTTCAGTGGAACTGTAATCCGGGCATTAGGGACAAAAATTATTAAAATTTAGCGGCAACGACTGTAAATATTCAAACTTGTTAGTAAAACAAATATCTAATTTACTTTTGAGTGTGTACATGTTACAGGATAATTGTTTCATTTTAAATTTCGTAATTTTTTAAATACGGATTGTATATCTATGCTTAAAACAATTAATTCCAACGTGTTGTTGTAGCATATTGTTCCATACTTAAGTCATTGTTTTATTAGAAGTTTAAAATTAAATCAAAATATTTAAAGAAATAAAATATGTGTATAAAGCAATAAAAGTCAGGAATAAGACTAGTAAAATCAAGCTCTACAATTGTCGTTCTTTCTAGCTTCCAAATGTATTGCATACTTACCACAAATTGTAGAATGAAAACTTTTAAAATGTTTCAAGAAAAAAGTTAAGAAAAAAAAACACAATTAAAAGTCTGATAGTTTGAATAGTTACCACATGATTGTTATTTTCTTATTACACATCAATCGTACTGAACGTAGAACGGAACTCTTTTTTGCAGATTGCAGTTTTCTTTAAATTTTGCTACATTCACTTTACTGTATGAGCGTGTAATTTGATGAAGCTCAGTACAAAAGCTACCACCACTAGCATCATCGAACGGTGCACGGTGCACGAAAGAGTTGATAGTTTATCGGTTTTTTCACTCGTCTCACTCAAACCTCAAACTGTTTTGTTGCAATGAAAGGTTGCCATCATTCACCAATGTCACCTCTCAATGACCGATGTTATTCAACCGCATGATAATTGACAGTATATGCTTGATTCACTACGATGTGTCAATGTCGAAATCAATGTCCTTTGGGCTTGCTTGCTTGTGGTCACCTTTACCAACCCTTTACGCACCAGTGGATGGTTCAGCAAATTGACGGATGACAATTTGATACTGTTGTGCACTTGACGCGGAGAGCTGTTTATACGATTAGGTAAAGCACTGTACTGCTGGTGTTTATTTATTTACAGTGGATACTGCGCTGTTTGCTTAAAGCACGGGGGTGAATAAAAAAGGTAGTTTTTATGCAAAGCAAAATGGTTATTACGGCTGGATAGATTATAACGATAAAAAAGCAACAATGCGCTTTCCAAGTTATGTGTAACTAAACTTTCACTTATTTAAATGAAAGAAATTTCCGCTTTGAGTCCACCTTGCACATTATCATTTGTCTGATTGCATTTTTGCTCTTTTGCTGCAACATTTACTGCCTCCACTGTATACTGCACTGCAGCTCATCCTTCTTACATGACGCTCTCTTGCTGCTGCTGCTGCTGTTGTTGCTGTTGCTGATGTTGCTGCTGTTGTTGTAGCTGTTGGTGCTGATGCTGATCTAACAAAGGATTGCACATTCCGACCATGTGCTGTCCCATCCCTCCCATGTTGGGGCCACTGTTTGACGGTGCGGGGAAATGATGCGGTGGCATTGCCGATTGCTGCAATCCCGGGTGTTGCAGATGCAACTGATTCGCCTGCTGCTGTGGGCAGGCCGAACCATTGGGCGTTGGACGATGTTGATTACCACCGGGCGGCGTACCAGGATGTCCGGTCGGGGTTGATGGGCAGGAGATGGGATTTTCCTGGTTGCAAAAGTACGAATTCTGCATCGAGTAAAGCCGATCGATGGGATTCACCATGGGACCGACGGAATCGTGGGGCGTTGGGCACCCAGCACCCGGACCCCTATTTTCGGTTCCCCCATTCAGTGAGGAGGCTAGCTGTTGCAGCGAAACACCGTAGTCTAGCGGGGGTCCATTCGCGGTCAGCATTGGTGTCGTGTCGAGTGTCATGTTTTCCGTCTTTATACCTGCATTTCCATGGTGTTCTGTTCTCGTAGCGCAATAGATAAGCAAAATCAAAGGGTTGGAAATGTGGTTAAATTTGATAAAAAGTTGTAATTTTCGATGAGGGTAGTGGTTCTATTAAATTGGTGAAACTTTAAGTGTTGAAATAGATTTTTGATCTAATATGTTATATTTGATTTACATCTATTTTATATATGACTAGAATTATCTGTAAAAAGCGATTGCAATAAAACCTCCCATGTATTGAGAATAATATCGAAGGAATTGAATGATAGTGATGGAAATAGAACCAGTGACAGCTTTTGAAAACGGAGGTGAATAATACTGGTTATATACTACAGGTGATTCCTAAGCCCTAATTTTGGTAGCCTTTTTCTACTTATATTTGACGTAACGACCTACGCGGACATGCCGGCCTATACAGGCTTTCGAGACTTAATTCATAACCACGCAGTTGAATAGTCAATCCTTACTACGAGGGAACGGTTCATTGTAGTTTTGAACCCATGACGAGCGTGTTGTTGAGTCGTTCGAGATGACGACTGTACCACGGGACAACCCCGTGGTAGCCATGCAATTTTGGTAGCCATGTATTGATTGATGTATATTTTAAAGTCTGTATAATACAGAGGTCGAGTCATCCAGAACATTTAATCAAAAAGCGTGGAAAAAGTTTTGATAGATCGATGAAAAAGCTTCAATAGATGAGCATGCATTGAGGTTTTAGTTGTTGTGCATGCAGTGGTCTCAATGAATTTTTGGTCATTTTTACAACGTTTGTTTATAATTTTGTACTTAAAAAAGTTGGCGAACATAAAAAAGATATAATTATAATGCAATCATCGATTATAACAAGGTCAGTTCCCAAAATTTGGATGAAATCATGTGCAGCTCAGGTGGACAAAAGCTAAAAGGCTAGATTCCTGATTGTGGTCGTTTTTAATTGATGAACTACTGAAAAAACTAATCCATGCCACGTACATGAGAAGGAAATGTATAGTTACTCTAGGTTTTGTGCATAAAATGCCCAATTGGCTCTAAAAAGTGTTTGGCTGTGTGGAATCGTTTGTAAGCACTTTTTCATCTAACTGTCAAAAATAAGCTTTAAACATGGTGGACCAAAATCAAGCTATGCATTGACCTCTGTATTATATAGACTTTGATATAGACTTTGGATATTTCTACGGATATTTGCAGATAGGGAGTAATGAGTTGCTTAGGCATTGGTCTAATCTTGTTGCGCGCAACATTGTTGCTGGTAAAATGTATGGATTTGACTGCTAGCGCAACGTTGTTGCTGACCAAATTCAAACCAATTTTATTTTGGTCTAGCAACATTTTCTATTGAGCATAACTATGAGTAGTACAATTTTTGGTGTATATATTATTATTTCAACGCTTAATTCAGCAAAGGGATGATACAAAATAAACTCGATACTGTTAGTTCCCCCACTTTGTGACGCTATACAAAGTTAAATCTAAATGTTGCCAGCAACATTCATAGACCACCTCAGATCAGATATATTTCAGAGCAATATTGTTGCGCGCAATAACATTACAACAATTCCTAAGTAACTTTGTACTCCCTAGATGTCAAAATTGGTCACTTTATAAGTTCTGTTCTTCACTTTATAAAAGCACAAAGCCAAGTATGTTGCAAAAGCTTTGTGGTTGCTATGAGAACAAATCGACTCTAAATAATTGAAGAATGAATTGCCCCAGTGGCGGATCTAACGGTAGGCGGACTAGGCGGTCGCCTGGGGCCCCGCCGATTTAGGGGCCTCGTAGATCGCCATTTTATAGTATGCCGTATGGACAGAGTACTAGCGACAAGGGCCGGAAGGATGGACTTTGGGGCCCCGAGGCTGTCGAATCAATTGACCCCCCCCCCGCCCGAACATCATTTACCATTTACAGGGGGCCTCAACTCGTCTTACCGCCTAAGGCCCCCGATACCCTTAATCCGCCACTGAATTGCCCCAGTCTTGGTATAAAGTGGGATCGGATCTGAAGTATTTGAACATAATCTATTTAATTCACTTTTGATGACACCATAACATGGTAGAAAAAGCATTCAGTTAAAGAGCTTGTGCAAACTAGTGCATGTCTCAAGGCCAAAAAATGAGTCAAGTTGTTAGGTAGAATAATAAGAAGGAAACTTTATAGGTGGCCCCGTTATGAATGTTTTGACACTTTTTTGGCGTAATAATTGTAGTTGATCTAGATATAGGTTTGTCATAAATGATCTTATCTATCTTAATATTACATAAACAATATCATATTTTTGTTATTATTATCACACTTTCATGCAATACGAAATAATTATATCTGTCAAAAATAATAAGAACAAATCTATCCAGAAATGAATAAAACCCCAAAAATAATGGGAATGATCGTCATGCATAATGCGCGGTATAATATTTATATTGCAACTGGTTCAGGGATAATTTTATTTATAGAATCATTTACTCGCCTCACCATCATCACCCCCTATCGCACTAACCCATTTGTTCGGAATCATATTTGGTGATCTATTTTTAGGACAACCTGTTGTTTACGGGCAACCCTCCGGATGCATTTGCCTCTGTGCAGAGGCAGTCCAATTTATTCAATTTGGCTCGAATGGCTCAACCAACCAACCTTACTGGTGGCACTATTTGTATGGCTAACAGCACGATGTGGCCACATTCCCACATACCGATGTGGACGTGGGCTCTCCCTGAAGATGGTTCATAATGTTTCGGGATCAACATGAATTGCGATGGTGTAAAATTATTTCACATTCAACGGAAAAGATGCGCCACCGCCAAGGAGGAAATGTTGGGTTTTGCTGCAGATTATCGGCGGGGTTTTGGTGGGTGATACAACACTTCCGGGGTACGTACCATCACGATTTGTGCAAAGGCAAGCACCCCACAAACAGTGTTAAATCACATCAACACACAGAACGGTTAGGAATGGTCCCTTGTCTTACAGGGTTTTTACGGTGAGCCGTACGATTTCTTACGAACGGGGAAACGAGTGAATCTTCGTTTTTGTACGCACCGAGCTCCGACGATCAGCTTTAAGTTTTTGGCCAGTTTTTCTTTTTTTCTTCTTCATTCCACCCGATGGGATGTAGTAACAACGGGTGGGCTGGTGTGAGAAAATCCTGTGCAACTTAATAAATCACAACATCATCCTTCCCTTCGTTGGCTTTGGCGCCCGACGACACCGTTGCTGGCAGGGAGTGCAGGAACCACATCTCGGACAAAAATCCTACGGGCTTAAGCTCGTTTATGATGGAGTAAGCTCCGATCCGATGGAAAACGAGCAATGCGGGCCAGTCTGCCGGGGAGGAAGGATGGCCAGAAGCGCGGCAGTGAAACGAATAATGTTGTAGGATTTGCTTCAAACGATAGCTTCTTCTGCAAAACGATGAATCTTCGTCCATTTCCCGAGCATCTGCCGGCGCTTTGGACCACCGTTGGTAAAACCACCACAGCCCCAACGGAAGAAACGGCAGGCTGCAAGGTGTTTGTCTGTGGCTTTGTGCAAGCGTGTGTGTGTGTGTATCGTGTGGAAACGCGCCATGAATTCCTTTGCTAATACCTTCGGTAAATAGCGTCGCAAGACTTCCCTTTCTTTCTCTTCTTGTACCTCTCTCACTCTCTATCTTCCAGCGTACAAGCGCCGGTTGGGGATCTTTTCTATTCTTTACCGTCTTCAAAGCTTTTTCAAGGATGTGGTGTATACGCTTCGGAATACGAGTAGCACCAAAGGGAAAAGGGAAAAGAGGCGGCCATCCTTTTGCCGATAACCAGCGCATACAGGAAAATCCCGTTGCCAACACACAAACCAGTTGGGGGGCAGCGCCATATTCAAGCTGTAGTCGATGGTAGAAACCCCATTGAGAAAAAAGGGACGAATCATTCCCGTCCCATCCTGTTTCCCTTCCTGTTTTGAGATGGGAAGGAATTTTCTTTTGCAAGCATTCTTTTCTGAACCTACCAAGGGGTTTGTTCAAGAGAAGCGAAACGGTGTGTGTTTGTGTGTGTGTGTGGGGATGTAGGAAAGGCATAGTGGAATGCTTTTTTTTTGAGAAAGAAGGCAGCTCATGAAACGAGCGACGGTTCACCACCCACTGGGACCGGACTGGGAGAGCAGTTAGTAGCCAAATCCTACGGGAAGGATGTCCGATGTCTGAAGTTGTTCCACGCGGGAAATTCGTGTTTGCGCTTCGCAGTAGGCGGTGGTGGATTGGATGGGTTTGGTGGTCTTTTTTGCCCCGAACAGCAAAGCTAACGCGATGAGCAAGGACTGAGGCTGGGGTATGCCAAAGGTAAGGAAATGTTATTGATTTTTTTCATAGTTATCTTTCCACGGTTTGTTGGGTGATATCGGAAGTACAGGTAGCATGTTGGTTCACAGTGTAGATGGTACAATGTTTGAGCCAACATTTAAATATAATAAAACTACAACTTAAAAGCTATTTCAAGACATTACAGGCAATTATAATTATAGTGAAGTATCTATAAGGCTTCAGAGACGGCTAACAAAATCATCGTCTTGCTATGGAGTGTCCATGACATCAACTGACAACCTGTCTTTCTTAAACAATCAATTCATCTTGAAGAGACTAAACATTAGAGAGATTTCACTGTTTAGTCATTATAATTAAAATAATGTTTAAAAAGAGAAACAAAGAAGGATATAGATAAGCGTTGTAGTTTAAATGAACAAACCTTCAGAATGATGTTCTGAACTTGTTAAACGTAATGTGTGTACAATACACTTTTAAAGTTGTAATTTAAACACTTTCGCTCCGAAACGAGACTCAAACCTGACCGGATCAACACTTCCAAACAATTTCCTGGCACGTAAATTATGCACCTTAAGGTGTCGATTAAGGCGGTGAAAACTTTTCAACTTGTTTTTTTTTTGCAATCTTATTTTCTGTTTTTGTTTTACTTTATTATGCAAGGGGATAAGGAAAACAGAATAAAACTTTGAAACAAACCCAAGATCAACATTTTTTTTTGTTAGCAGCTTCAGCAAACAAGCAGCAAGTAAAAGTTTTCGAACATCCTTATGCCCGGCGTTCTTGTTTGAGTGCTCTTGTTGATCGTTTTTCTGTTGGTTTTAGTAGTCTACCAGCACCGTGATTCACAAAACTGTCGTTCTTAAGATGGAAAGCATATGGACGGAAATGTCACGAATTGTACAACGGGTTTTTATCTCCGTCAGCACGAACTTTCGTTCCTTCTTGCACGGTGACACCAACTGGAAAACTTAGATAGCTAGGCGCGTTTGATCGGAAAACTTGCTTCAAGTAAGACAACAATGGCCGAGCATATGAAGCAAAAAAAATGGTAACAGTAGCAATGGAATGCGTTCGAGTGGCGGAAAATTGTCTCCATGACGGTTTCGCGAAGCATGAACGAAACGAAAAACCCCGTGAAGATGTTTGGATTTTTCTTTCAGATTTCTTTTTGTACGTTTTGCACGATAACACAAAAGAATTCGCTTCTCTATCGTAGCGAACCAAAAGAAAGAAAAGAAAAGACAAAAAAATGCCAAGATGTGATCAATTCTTGGAATAGGCAGACAAAGCGTCCGGCAGTTAGGGTTTGGCGTGAAGCCCCGAGCATGGCGCCATATTTTGCTTTCAAATGGGGAACACCAAGCACACACAAAGAAGTTTGGAAAAGAATTCAATGAATTTTACGTTTGCAAGAGTTTCAGTTGCTACAAACAGTCGTAGCTAGGGTTCGTGAAAAACGGTTCTTTCAGTTCTAATTTCCTCCCAACATAGTATCAAATTAAAGTGTAATAATTGATATGGAAATGGGCTAAGCTAAACAGGTGTTTAAAGCTTTAAATCGTAGTTCTGTGATGGTAAAGGCAAGACACATACTAGTTTAATGTTTGATTATACTTTTTAAAGGAATTTAAAATTAATAACAGTCCCCTAAGGCAATATGTTTGAAATATTCCATGACTTGGTGATCTAAAATTTGCAACTTCTTGATAAGTAGTTTGCGAATACTTTTCACTCAGTTGTCTTTTTTGAGACAATATATTTATGCTTTTGGGCCGGTCTGGTGGTACAGTCGTCAACTCGTACGACTTAACAACATGCCCATCATGGGTTCAAACCCCGAGTGGACCGTTCCACCATACGTTCCTACGTCATACATTCCACTTAAAAATGTATTTTATTTAATGGTTTGGTTTTCAAGATGAGTAAAACAGTAGTATACTTCCGGTAGTATTCCTGATCATAGATTTTGGAGTTTTGAAAAATGAATACAAAAATACAAAATTCCAAACTTTTCCAAATGCGCTGCAAAAAATATGTTTACTAGCAAACATAACTATCTAAAAAGTAATTCTGTTGATATTTACAATGTGAATGTATAAATTAAACAACATTTTATATTTCAATTTAAAAATTTATGCGATGAAGAGCCAACTTATGTGTAAAATTATAGTTTTTTTTAATCTTAGCTCCAAATTTCAAAGCTAATTTAAAGAAATATCATTCATGCAGCTTATATCTGTCTTCAATAGTTGTTATACAATTTCCATGTTTGGAATCTGCATCACAATTCTGGGTCTGTTTTTAAAACATTTGTGCTTACAGAAATTTCATAGCAAATCGTTTCGAAATTGCTATTCCAACACGCAGATGAATGTTAAATTCAACATGAAGTAAAAAAGGAAACAAATAAAAAAGCATCCACTTTCCAGAAAACATGCAACTTTGCTGCTAACAAACACACAGACAGACGCGCATAAATACTGAAAACAAATAAACCGTTCAATCTACCGGTTCAAACCAAATTGTTTGCAGGTTGTTCATCCGCAGCAACATAACTCTCATAATCCACCGGCATTACGATGTTTACGACTGCACAGCACAGACCATTCGCTTCGATGCCTTTTTTTTCGCCCAGCACAACAGCGCTCGATTGTGGTTTGCTTTGCCAACCATACATGCGTTGGAGGGTTTATAGTATTACAGCATTCAAAGTTTACACACTCTTTTACGCTGCCCTTCATGTGTGTGTGTGGGAGCTAAAGCACACGAAATCAGCAAAACACTTTGGTTGCAAAGTAGATATAGAATGGTTTTTGCGCGCTTACGATGTGTGAATGGAAGTGATTTACCCGCGTTGGTTGGATGGTTTAGAAGTTTAGATTGAACATGAGACGATGGTTTGTGCAAAACATACTGCATGTTCTTTGTTTCTGATTGCTGATAGCTTTGGCGCAAAAAGCTAGAATCGTGAATGTTCGTAAATTTGTAAATAGCTGGGATTTACTAGTGGATAGAGTGCGCACTGATGGATGCATAAAGAAACTGCAGCAAAATGTTTTTTTTTTGTGAAATATACACATCATTGGCCTCATTAATTTCATGCTACTGCAAAAACCCCGCTATCTAGCTTATCTCAACCTATATAGTATAGCGAATTTCTTAGGATAAACGATTTATACTGTCGATTCGGGATTCGGTAAAAGATTTCACATCTGTGCAAAAAAGTTAAAACCAATAAATCATCATTTCTTTTACGATTTTCATTCATTATTAAATAAAATATTAATTTCATTTAACAATTATGGAAAAGGCTAAAAATCTGGCATAAATAAAATTATTAAAAAAAATTGACAAATTCATGAATTACAACAACACTTTAAAATAATTGTAAAAATACATATCAAACTGTCAAAAGAAAAGTAGTTGCGTGCTACGTACCAAAGTATAAAAAGTACTGCATGTTGCGGATAATTACTGTTCGCTGTAAACGCTTAAATGGTAGCGTTAAAAGTAATTCTTATAATAAACGACTTAAAAATTTAAGTGCTAAGAACAACTAAGAACAGCCTAACTGCTATATACATTTCCCATGTATTCCACCCAAGATGACCTCCTATGAAGCAAAGCGAAGACACATTTTAACACATCACACACACGTACGGGGAGGGGTGAAATTGTGTTTGTTTTTTTCCTTTGTCACCAAAGGTAGTTTATGTTTGTGTTCGCTCGTTTGTTGCGACACTGTTTACGGTTAAACCACTAACACCTCGCTTACTTTCACAGCACCATGTGCGTATGTATGTCGAAAAGTTGGACATGTAGTGTTGCTTTATTTCGCCGATTTTTTGTAGCTGCTATTTTTATTCTTCCCTTCAGTGTTCTCCATAATACTGCGACCATCATCATAAGCCAACCCGCTGATGCGGCTCATGTGGCGAGAGCAAAAGGACATTCGGGCACGTGAAAGTGAAAGCCCGGTGTGGATAAAGTTTTGTGAAAAATCCCTCGCAAACACACACACACACACACACACACACACACACACACACACACACACACACACAACAAACGATCGCAAAAACAAAGTTAGGCGTAAAAAGCGGTGTGTTTTTTCACTTCCCATTCAGAGCTACCTGTTGTTGTTGTGTGTGGATCTGGGGATTGAAAGTCATGCGAGTGGGGATATGTTTTGTTTGCATTATTGTACACCTTCCCCTCACCCTATCAGCAACGTCCCGCTGGAATAGCGCAATGACAAAGTGCAGGTGATTGTGGTCGACAAATTTAGGAATAATTGTGTGGGCAACCGGAACCGAAAGTTGTTTTGCTACTGTTTGGATTGCTTACCATTTGCAAAGGATTTCCCACCGAACCGGCCACTGCTGACCGGTGCTTGCGGATGATGGTGAGGGTGGTGTTGTTGTTGTTGTTGTTGGTGGTTGGGATGGTGATGATGGTGGTGAATGTGGTTGGGTGTAGACATGGCCATGCGAAAGTAGTCGTCCTCGAGATCCAGCTCTTCCTTCACGATCTTGTATGGGTCCGAGCCGCCAAGACCAAGGCGGGCTGCAGTGCCACCGTACGGGCCGCCATCGTTGTCGGTAACTGTGCCTTCGTTGTCACTGCAGCTATCGTGCAGATAATTGTTTGACCCTGTTGAGAAGATGTTGAGCGTAGTTTGAGGAATAAATTTAAGCGTTGCAACGAAACGATTTCATCTTGTTTGTTGAAGTTACACTTTTGAGTTATTACAAGACAACATTGACAAAACATTAGATAGTTATGAGTAGCGATTTATCACGAACAAGCTAGTTTAAACTAAGATGTTTCCCAAAGGACTTCACAAATAGAGTAATTGAAATGTTGTGTTCAATAGTTACACCATGGCATTAACACAATGTTTGCAAATATGCTCTACTTTCGTTTTATTTAAAACTGAAGGTAGCATATGTATTTCTGCTACTTCAGCTTCGATTACACATGAACTTATCCCTGTTCCAAACTGCTTGTAATGCGTGATGGTTTCGTTTTCTGTTGCTAATTGCTTTACTCTTTGCAGGATAGTCTATCTATACGAAACTTGAACTCACGATGGGTATCTGGTCATACAATAGACCAGAGGCATCCAAACTAAGGCCTATAGGTCCAAGGCGCCCCTAGAGAGCCTGACACGCGGCTCGCGAGAGCCTGTCATGCGTACCGATTGAATTGGAAAAGGTTAAAACAAATAATTTGAAATTCTGGGAATACATTTCAGTTTCTACAATTAAAAAGAACTAAAATTGAATATTAGAAAACTATACAGAATTTAAATATAAGAAAACTAAAAACACAACTAATATTCAAAAATATTAGAACATTTGTACACGAATATTACATAGACAGAATTATATGATGTGCGAATGTTCCTGGTACTATTATTTTCTATCGTAATCGTCTGAATTCAATTGACTACAGAAAGTCAAAGGAATTTTCGAAACGGATTCAACGATACCGACCCTACGCAATGAGACGAAGGCGCGAGACCGTGAGCGGTTTCGGACACTCCTGAGGCAGGCCGAGACCGCAAAGCGGTTGTAGCGCCGGATAAGTAAGTAAATAATCGTCTGTATCGTAACAAGACTGTATAAATCGAAACAAAAGATATCTTTGAAGATCTATGTGACGCATCAACAAATTTGAAATCACCTGCAAAGTTCTTGCCAATAGTTTCTCTGAACCAAAGACTACCGAAGGATTGAACGACGGCAACCCTGAAGTTCAAAGGTAAGTGACAGTGAAAGGATAAACTTAGTCTAAAGCGGTGCCAAAAATCCTCACCACCCTCCTATTCGACACCTTTTCGGTGTAAAATACGTAGCCACTGCGAACTGTGGCAATGGGAAATGTTGGAATGGAATATTTGACACCGTCACCCGTCGTTCTTCCGCGTCGAAAAGGGTGGATACGCCCGGTTAACTTAAACCACGGGCGACGACGGTTGTCACGACTGTTATGATATTTTTGGAAGCTCATTGAAAAGCCACCCTTCGAGGGAGTAAGCCCAGCCGCCTTTCACCATGCGACTTTGCACAGTAGCAGAAGGAGAAAGGCTAGCACTCTTGGTATGGGTGTTGATCTCTATGTTTGTGCCTGCGAGAAAGTGTTAAACGTTGTGGGTGTTTGAAATATGCCTGTGCCGACACTGTGGCACAGTGGAAAGGTCTTTTGGCACTCGGCAGGTTGGCAGGTTTTGGGAAAGCCATGGAAAGGTAAAAATGCAAATGTGGTGTAACTAGATGCGGAGGTGCTAAGGTACAAATTCCAGCTCCATCTGGTTGTTTTCCCCATAGCCGGGGTGATCCGTTTTCTAGAGACATTTGAAGTTGACTTTCCTGTTTACTGATACTGAAGGAGTTGAGCCGGGGTGTGAGCCGGTGGTGAGATTCTTTGTACGGATGTGGCAAACCAACTCGAAGTTGTCGATGTGAAAAATTGACTTCTTCCGCCCTGCTTTCCGGGGCGGAGAGAGAGAGAGAGAGAGAGCGAGCAAAACAATTCGTACACTTACTCGAGTTTTCGTCTTTGATGCGAAGCGATAATTTACCACCGACAGCACTCTCGTTATCTGACAGCTCTTCCTGAGAATCGTTCCCTTTACCGTTGCCGTTGTGGTTTTTGTTGCCGCCCGAGCTGCCGTTGCCTCCGCCATGGTGTGAGCTTTTGCCACCCTCCTTGAGCTGTTTCTTTTGGATTTTCTTCATCTTGGCGCGCTGGTTTTGGAACCATACCTGTCATTTAGAAGGATAAAAGAACAAATAGTAGAATAAACTGGATAAGTTTCAAGATGATGTCACACATGGAAGTTGTTTATCAGCGTCGCTGTTTACCGGATAAATTCAGCTCCAGTTATTCCCCAAAACAACCCCAAAACACCTGCCTTACCTGTACTATCCTTATACTCAGTCCAGTATCCTTTGCTAATCCTTCGCGAATTTTCCGACACGGTTTGGGTGATATGTCGAACGAAGCCTTAAAGGCGCGGCGCTGTTGCGTCGTTAGAATGGTCCGGGGTCGTTTCGGCCCGCGGCGACCGTCGATGCGTGTCTGGAACATGTCATCACAGCAGTAATCATCTGCCGCAACCCCGCAAGAGGCCAAAGAGAAAGCAGGAGGAGATCGTTTTGCCATTAGCTCCGAACATTAGACGCGAACGCGATTATGCCACCCTCCCGTCGTCGTCCACCTACCGTAGCTGTAGCCCTGGAACATTTCCACCTCCTTTTCATAGTCGGGCCGGCAGAACAGCTGACTCTGCTTGATGACGTACTGATCGCCCTTCTGCAGCCGCACGCCACAGACGACGCAGATGAAGCACTTCAGATGGAACACATTATCCAGGGCGCGCATTACCAGCTCGTCGGCACCAATCTTCTCACCACATCCGAGGCATCTGTTCCGGCCGTACAGTCTGCGGGAGAGTTAAGGGGTAAAGTACGGGTAAGCGAGCTGCGGTGGGGGCGGGTAACGGCGGCACAGATTTTAGCTAAACGATTTTAGATTATCATTGCAAAACTTTCGCTTCCGGTATGGCGTTATCAATGCGACCGGAGAAGAAGGGGACTGAGTAGTCCGGAAAGGGGAAAACCTTTAAGGTCGTTTATTTCACGGTTTGTTGTTATCAATTCTTAGCCATTTAAAACGATTCGTTTGCTGCTAACGACGCTTTGAATGCTTATAACGGAGCGAATTGATGGGATGGAGGAAGTTGTCGGGAGTGATGAACCATGTTGGTTCAACCAGTATTGAGAGGAAATGTAAATTGGTTGAACCATTTATGGTAAATTATCGTACATACAGCCTTTTTTTATTCTACATGTGAAAAATGATTCCAAAAAGTTGACTATTTTTTCCTGGATTCATCATTCTGTGTGGTTCATTCTATAAAAATTCAATATAAATCGCCGAAACAACAATGCATTGTTACAACACCACCTTCCGTTTGTTAGATGAATGATGATCGATTTTATTGCAAACCATAGACGGTTACCCTTTCGCTTTTTGGTATTTTCATTCACACAACAAAAAAAACAAACGGAATACAGACATTTTACCGACAATCCACGCGTAAATGCAAAAAAGAATGAAACAAACTAGTCATGCTGCGATGACAAGAAAAGAGTTAAACGAAAAAATAGCAAACCCCAAATAGTGTACTATCATTGCCGTTGTAGAGAGGACAACGATCAAACCCCGATTGGAACATTTATCGCCTGCCTGTTCAACGTTTCACTGTACTGCGTTATGGTGTATGCGGTGTTGTGTGTTGCTTGCGTTAGCCCTTTCCCCTACTGTTATCCACGTGCACTGCCAATGGCTCAATGTGGGTTTGTAAACTTGCCACGGCTCAACGATGCTGGACATGGTGTAGGAAAACGATGAATCAATCCTTCTTGCTGCGCGGTATCCTTCGTTGTCCTAGGTTCACGTACCGCGCACGTAAGAATTGACAAATTGCCCATAATTTATTTTACACCACATTGGGATTGCCATTAAAATTCAATCTATCATATTCACCAAACAATACACACATACATATTTTCTCTTTCCGGCGTCCCCTGTTCTATTTTCGTTTCTCTTCTTCAGTCGTGTGGTATGAAGATCGTACAGCGTAAGTGCAGAATATGCACCGAGGGTTGCTCACAATTGTTAAATAAAGGTACGAGTTATGAACCCTTGCGGGTTGTATGCGGTACCATTGCAAAGCGAGTTGTGATTTGGTAGGGGCTCAATGCCACTTCCTAAAAACATGTGGTTCCTTCTAACATAAGCGGAATCATCCGTTTACTAACCAGATTTCAGGATTTGTTTAAACGAAAAAAGAGAAAAAAAGAACTACTCTTTCTATAAGTTGTTAGCAACTTAGCAGTTGACGGGGTAATATGCTAGTGTGCATTAATGCACAACATTTCGATAAACAACATTGTCCAAGAGATCAAACTCTAAATTTGTGACCCTATCCGTTTTAAGTTCGTAGGCTAAAATTTCGCAGTTTTCGAGCAACTATCTAAGTGGGTATAATGTACAGGTGGGCTTATCCTAAGGTGTATGAATTTAGAAGGCAGATTTTTATCGCTTCTGCTTCTGAATGAAGATTTTAAGAGTATTTTGTGTATTCGTCAAACCTCCAGAAAGCTAGTTTGAACAAAAGTTTTCAGTCATCCTGTCAAAAAGTGATATTCAAATTTGGTTATGAAAAACATGCTATGAGACCACCTGGACTACATACTCTTTGATTCTAGATTCCATGACCTGATCTCTTTAATGCAGCTTGGGATAAATGAAATCACCACCTTGTTTTGCCAATTATTTGAGCTGGCACTCGAATCTAATGCTAGTTTTGAGGCTGAAATAATCTAGACTGAAAATCGCAGACTAGTTTTGTGTGTGGTTTTGTATGGTGTGTTGACATAATTTCAGCCTCCAACTGTCAAACTCCATACAAAAAAATGACTAGAATCGTGAAGGGCCCCTTTGTTGGATTTTTTTTAAATAATTCGTTTTTAGATAAAAAAGCTTAATCTTTACAATCGAAATTAGTTTTACGCAGAGGTGCAGAACACAAAGCACAAAGAACAGCTGGTACAGTAGTATACACTGTATAAACTGATTTGTTTTGTTTTAAATATTGTCGCTAGAATTTAAAGAAAATCGATACGCTATTTCAAAATAGACTAAGCTCTTGGATTAATGTAAAGAAAAATGCCTCATTTAATAAATGTATCCCTTAATTACATTCATTTATTGTTGAAATGCTATAATGTTTCAATAAATGGGATGATTTTGGCAATGTTTACCCAAAGGCGGGTTAACATGAGTAGAGTCTGTCATACTCATATAAGCCCTGCTATAGTTTCCATCGCGAAGCTTGATAAAGGAATACTCAATCGGAGAATACATATTGCGGGAGCTTTTTTTCAGAGCTCCTCAGCAATTCCGGGGCTATTGGGTCTTAAGCGGCCGATTAGTTACCGTGCTGGATGATCTGCCCCAGAATCTATCCATTCACCTCTACGGTAAGAAGCTATGTAATAGTACCATAGCTTTAAAAGAGTCCGATTAACCTAGCAAATGATAAATTACTCAAAACAATGTCTGTTGCATTTAAACTTTAGTGATCATGCGAGATTCAAAGTATTACAGGGTTTCCCACGATTTATTGGTCAGTTCCCATAATTCATCGTCTCACGATTTATTCATCGCATCCCATAGATTTTTGGTTCGTTCCCATAATTTATTGGTATCGTCCGATTGGATATCAATACAATTGGATCAAAATATTCTGGGAAACTGCCAAAAAATCGTGGGAACGTACAAAAAAAATATGGGAAATAACCAAACATTTATGGGAACCAAACAATAAATCGTTGGAAACCTTGTATATTTCAAAATAACTTAAACAATAATATTATACGACGACAACGACAACTGCTAATAAAGCAACATATAAAACGGTTCAAACAACAAAAACCAACTTAAATTATTATCGCTATTTTTCCCATAGAGAGTTGATCTCAATGAATAAGACTTAAATGCCATGTACAACATTAAGAAGAACAGCTTGCTGATTCGTTCTAACGAATTATAAGCATCTCGTGTAACAAGTATCTAGTTTAAGCGCCAAATGGTAGGAAACCTAACGAGGGTATAGAATATTGTCTTTCAACAAATTTATATAAATAAACCATAATATCTTTTCTTGTCTTGTCTTGCAACAAATTTATATAAATAAACCATAATATCTTTTTCGTGTTTAAAAAAGGCAAAGGACATTCAACATTGTGTTCAATATTATTCTTCTCTTTACTTAGGGTTGCCTCATTTCTTAGTTTGTGATTATTTGTGTATTTGTGTCCAAGGGCAGTTTGGGTGTTTATTTAATGCCCTGACTAGAGTGACAACTAGAGTAACAAGGAACAACTTTTATCGGCATCTTATTTGATGGTATAACTTCTGTACTTGTAACAAGGTCAAATATATGCAGAAAATGTTAATGTATCCCATATCGTTGAGCAAAACATTAGATTACATTGCACAACGTTTAGTAACCAAAAAAAACTTGATTTTATACAAATCTATGCTGATTTCTTGAGAAGCTCATGTTAAAATACGCTCCATTTTATTTCACTGACATTTTACGCCCTTTCAATCCAAATCCGTTCAGGATATGCTCCCATCCTGCTGCTTATTGCGCCCACTCCCTACGCGAATACGCTTCCCCATCCCACTCTTTAACTGTCGCACACATGCGCATGAATGGAAAACTCGATGGAAACCGTTCCACCATTGTAAAGGGATAGCGGTGGGGAGTGGGGAGGGGGGGAGGAGAGAGGAACCAGCGTTTGTGATCCTTCTGGCGGGGGTTAAAACGTACCAAGAAACGTTTCATTTCTAGGCAAACGGCAAAAGACAATAATAAAATGGAGTGTATCGTCGGGCGTCGTCGTGTTTGCCTTTCTTCATCGAGAAAACAAGCCGGCAAAACCCGTAGCCGGCTTGATGATGCTGGGGATGGATTTCGTTTGCTGGCACAAAGGAGCAGATTCCGACACGGCAAGGATTCATTCGCTGCGCTGGAAAGAGTGGTGCTTGTGCTGGGTGTGACGAGCGATTGTAAACGATGTCTACATGACTTCACCCGAAATGTCGCCGGTTTTCCTGCTGCCAACATCACGCCGGAGCAAAGATTAAAGAATCAAAAGCCTTAAGGACGACACGGGAAGGAAGCGAAACAAGTATAACAATAAAATCTTCAAATTTATTTGTTTGTTCTATCTTGAAGAGCCATTTTTCCGTCCCAGAGAAACGGCGTGGTGGAATCGGTGTCGTTCGTTCGCTTCGGTTCCGGCTGGCCGGATTTCCAAGCTGCTCCAAATACTTTGCACGCAAACTGCTGCCATGTATCGGGGATGAAGACATTTTTATGTGTGGTGCTTCTAGCCGATAGCACGACGACTGCAAGGGAGCAGCAGAGTAAAGGGAATTGGCGATGAAAAGAAAATAAAACCTCTATCTCTTGTGCAATCGTAAAACAAAACAAAAAATAAACCCAAAAACTGTGTGTTTTTGCCGTTGGTGGTGGGAAGTTGGGAATTGAGGAGAAGAGAAAAAAAGTGCTGTGAAAAATGGCGTCGTATTTCTTGTGCGCTAACTGAGGCACAAGCGGACAATTCATTCATCAGGACCAGAATCGAGGTAGGTTTGTGTGCGCTTTCACAAAATGAGTGTAATGTCCTGCAATGCAAATCGTTGACATTCTGATTGGAACGTTTCGGCTCTGTGATTCATGCGAACGCCATCCCCGGTTGGGGAATGGTGGGTATGCCCCAGATAGCTGGTAAAAATATTCCACATTTCGAAACCACTTGTGTTCGATTAATTAGATTTTCTTCTCGGGCGGTGATCTGTTGGTATGGTGCCACAGTTGCTTTGCATGAAAAGCATTTCATTTGATTTTATCTAGAGTATTTCAGTTGTATAGATTAAAAAAAAAACAGACACACACACGCAATCGCTCTGACAGATCGTGAATTTATAGCCCACACAGATAGTTATCGAAATGGACAGAATTGTGCATGGGGTCTTTCAGTGGAAAAGTGATAAGTTTTTAGTTTCGCGAGACTTTTTCGGAAATTTTGAAAGCAAAATTTTTGACATGCTCTAGAATCTGCCGATATGAAGAACTTCTGATAAATAATCAATTCCAGTATGCATACAAACAAAAAATACAGCTGAAAGAGTAAAAACATCCCCAATCCTTTCAATTCATTTTCAAACGTTTGAACGTGTTTTTTTTTAACGAATATTGTAAATCACTTTGAAATCTATCAGAGCCCTTCTAATTCGATCACTATCATTTTTGTCAACAACAAACTTTGTTTGAAAAGCCTTTATCGAAAAAGAAACATAATGGGATAATGAAAATTTACAAATCTTTTATATTTTTTCGAAGTTCTATAAGGCTAACAAGGGTCCGAAATTTGCTTCCCCCTTCATTGATTTGCTTCCTTTTAGTAGCATTTGAATGATTACAGCTGTTGTCGCTAAATTTTGACTCTAACGCCACATATTGTTGTCCCAAAGGCACTAATTTTTGACAGCGTGTCACAAGTTTTGTCTCAAAGCCATCAATTTTGGACAGTGCGCATCAATTTTTAACTAATAATTATGTTAATAAGTAATTTCTGAAACTGTGTGTCAGAACATGTTTCAACAACAGCTGAAATTATTGAAACTAAGTTTGAATTCAATAAAGTTAAGTATTGAATAATTTCATTGAGAGAATTTAAAATAAAATAATTATGATGCCATGTATTTTTCATGTATTTTCAGGTGCAAACAATCAAATTACACGGCAATTGTATTGTTTATGTGATTTAAAATTGCAATTCGTAAAAATCTGCTCAAAAACCTTAACAAAATATCATGATTCCAACAAGAGTATAAACTGAATGCCTTACAGGCAAAAATAGGCCCTAAAGAGTCAAACATTGATAAAAAAATTATGCTTTAGAGCCAATATTAGGTGGCAACGACTGTATTAATGGTATTACGTAGCTTTTGCTACTTGGAGGAAACACTATAAGCGAAAAAGTGCAGCCAACTTTTAATATTTATTTTTATGATTGAGGATTCATATTGTAGCAACTTGCATAGAGTAACCATTTCGTTTTAACTGTAAATCCCAATGAATTAAAATTTATCCTCTCAAGCGTTCTATCTCCAGGGGAACTACGAGTTGAACGATGTTTAATAAGCTTGTAAACTATGGAGTAACACAACCCACAAAACATCCATTTGCTCCTCATTCCAGCGCACGTCTAGTGATGGATAGTACGTACCTAAGTTTGTCCTCTCCCACAGCTCCATAACCATAAAGGTCGACGGTCTATTTTGTGGTTAATTTTATGTTTGTCTGCCCGTAACACATGACACGAGCATCAAACACGGGTCCTCCCCCCACACACATACACCGTTTCGGGTTTGATGTTCTAAAAGTTGTGTATGTGTGTGTGTGTACTAATCACACACCGAAACATGGTGGTTGTTAGATCGACAGAGCCCACAATGTCCTGTCAGTACACGTATCCTCCCACCGTCCTCTACACTTGGAGGATTTACACAAAAGGAAGCAAAAATTACACTCACCGTTCATAGTCGAAGCGACAGTACAGCTTGCCGTCGCGCATAAAGCAGGAATGCATGAGCCGGATCGAGCAGGAGGTGCACTGAAGGCATCGTTCGTGGTAGGTAATGTCAACCACCTTCATGATGTAGCGATCGCAGATCGGACCACAGCACTGCCCGCACAGGGACGTACCCAGCAGCCCGGCCAGGTGTTCGGGCCCGTCACCACCGGAACCATCGCCGTGCTGCTGCTGCGCTCCGATCTCACCGTTGCCGCTTCCCGCCGTCATTACAGCGGCGAGGAGAAGCCGCTGTCCTTCGGCCAGCGTGGCGGCCGTCACACTGCCACCGGTAGTCGTGTACGCTTGCTGCGAGGAGCGTGGCACCGACGGCTGGAGCGTGGGTGTGCCGGTCGTTGTAATTGGTGTTTTTGCACTGCAGCTACTATTGCTACCAGGGATCATGCCAGGGCCCGGTGTAGCCGTGTTGCCAGCGGTAACATTCGCACCGATGTTTACACCGTTCGTACCGTTCGCGTGTTCGTTGTTCGTCAACGAACCGCCCGTATCTGGTTCCGGCTGCCCAGCGCTGCACTTTGACTCGATGGGAACTGAAACAGATGAGAGAGGAGAGAAGGGTTTAGGTAATGTTGCGTTATAATATGTTTTTCTCCCAGCACGTCAATGGGAACTGTTGTTTGCTGTTCAGAGCCCATCGTACGAGGCCTATCAGAGAGCACGTTCAGTGGGTTCGATTACGGCGACGGCGGGCAAGCGGTCGGACGGAAAAGCGACCCAGGCGGGAAATGTTATTTGCTCAGCGCAAATAGAAGGAAAAAGAGGCTATGTAAGCAAACGAGCAAGCAGGCAGTCAACCCGAAGGCAAACACTGCTATCGCCAGAAGGTCATGACGGAGAAGGTGGATGATGGTTTTCCACCCCGGTTCATTTCGAACCGTTTTCCGTGTCAATCGTGGGTATTGGCGGGACAAATGAAATAGGAAATCAGAGTCCTCATCATCTTTTGACATTTGTTTGTCCGAAAACTTGGCCCGGATTCGATGTAAAGCAGCGAGTTTTTGGTGCGCGTGGAACAGGTTTTTGGGAAAATTACACTTTACGAAACTGACGAAACAACTGTAATGACGCAGGGAGCAAACATCGGGTACTAAAGGGGAAGTGTATGGTACGAAATAGTTGAAAATCTGTTTAGTAGAATTTAGTAGAATTGAGTGGATTTTCTTCTTGACGGCTAGACCGTGTATCCTTTCTTCGTAATTATATTTCAGTAAGATTGATTCACTTATGTACGTCTTTTAACAAGTTTTGTGTACAACTTAGTAGCAATAACAATACCTCAAATTTTATATAAAACAAAACTCAACAATACATCAAATTAAAAAATTAACCAGGTATAAGAAAACTTTATATATTTACCATTGAAACAAATGAATTGCAGCACAACAAAAATTAATATAAAAATAAATTAACCAATGTACAAAATTGAAATTTTGGTTGTGCGATATTAATTTTAAAATATCTTATTTTGTGCCAAACTGCTCATACACGTACTCAAGATACGAATAAAATAAAATGGTATACGCGTCAAAACCAACACAACCATTCCCATAGTGCAAAATAGAGCAGCCGCTGTACGAGTTTTATGTAAATTTATCAAATTATTCGAATCTTGCGCTCCAATAGTGATCATGCCGGTCGTGTTGTTTGTGTTTTCCAGCAACCCTCTAACAACAACATCTCGTCGCACGGTGACTCCTCTAACATCTTCAGCCCAGTTCAGGCATGGCAGCCAGCACGGGTGGGATTGGTAATTTTGTCCCTCGAAATCGTCTCTCCTCTCTTCCCCATCTTTTGCTGATGCTCCAAACGTTCCAAAGAACCCCACAAAAGTCTTCCGATGTGCCCCTGCTGTGTGTTATGTCGCACTCGGACGGCCCTGATCCATAAGACGACCATCCGATCCGTAATCAGTGTAAAAAGGGAAAAATTAATTTTAATCAAAAACCCTCCAACCGTCGACCGGTGCCAGCTTCTTGGTGCTTCTTGCACGTGCACATCAAACGATCCCGGTGTTGTGTTGGAGGCTGCATATTTACACGTTTGTTGCACCTGCGAACGATATTATGCGATCCAACCAACCAACCAACGCAACACCCCTCAATATCCCTGTGTTTGCAGCTCCTGTAAACTGACCATCGCTTCGTCCACTCCCCACATCCAGAACCAGAACGGGCCGTGTTGGTCGTTATGGTTGCGTTTAACATTTCCACCCCACCCCAGAATGTGTCGACAGGGTGTACCGGGAATAAAGTTATTTGTTTTAAAATTGCACTTTTCACCGTAACCGTAAGCCGGCGGGCCGGTGTGTGCGTGTACGCATTTTGCACCGAGAGTGAAAGGCGAGCGATTCCGAGTGTGCCGAGGTACGTACGTGTCGCCCGTTTCACCGCTCCATCCGCATTCGCTGGGTACGTACGCAAGGGATGCTCAGGTTTTGCATTTTATTGACATTACAATGTTGCTCAAGTGATGTTATGAAAATTTCCTGTGATCCATCCATCCATCCTTGCGCGGTGCTCTAGCTGCATGAGTGCATCGGGATAGCACTGCCATTTGCGACTGCAACGGAACGACTGCTGCAAGTGCCGTGCACACGTGCACTCACTGTGCAATTGACTGTAATTTAAGTGATACTGTGGTTGAGTGGTAAAACACGATCCTTGGAGCACGGAAAACTTGGCATGATACGGTACCGGCACTGCGCGCTGCTACAATGCTGCATACGGCAGTGGCAGTCGAATATGCATATACATTACACAGAAGGCTTACTTCAAACGGCCACAGGTAAAGTGTTTACTGAAGGGGCTATAGAAAGGTAACATTGAATTGAGCAACATTTGATAGTGGCATTTTTGTGGGTAGAGAGCTGATGAGGAAAGGTTCGTAGCACATTGAGCAATGTTATTGTATCTCAGACATTTCTATTGCATTTGAAGAGTTTGTAACTTTAAACTAGAAAAGGATCAACAGAATATTAAACTATTGCAATAGTTACTGTTTACACTTATGGCTAAATTTTCCAATAAATTCTAACCCTTTTTCTATTCAAACTTTCATAAAGGATTCTGATAATTGATAAAGAATTACTGTAATAAAATGTACTCAAAAATGGACCCAGAATCTAAAGGAATATCACTAGAACTATCACTACTATAACAAAGTTCTAGATTTTCATTAGCACAAGGTTTCCTTTTTTCTGTGATCAAAACCAGAACCAAACCGAGAACATGCAAATTCATACTGCCCAGGTATAGTTATTAAGCTTTCCAACATAACAGAACAATGACTAGGATCAGAGACAGTGAATATGTTGCATCTGCGACATAAAGAGGAGCATATTATGGAAAGAAGGAAACCTATACGAGATCACAAAGGCTCGCCGAGTTCAAAGGCAAATGTGAGTGTTGAATTGTATCCGTATCAGTGTATCTTGTAAGCATTTACCAGGAGAAACGTTCTTGTTCCAAAGTTTATAGTCAATTGGATCATCATAGATTTGATACGAAAGAGATTGTGGTATTGTTTATCATGTTGTATAAAATACTTTGAATAGGCTTAAAGCTACGGAGCAGTCGCGTAGTATAGTCGTCAACTGGTACGACTTAATAGCATGCCCGTCATGGATTCAAGCCTTATATGGACCGTCCCTCCCTAGCGAGGACTGACTATCCGACTGCCGTGGTAAGAAGAAGATTTAAAACTACAAAAAATATAATTTGAACTTCAAACGTATCTGTATTGTTAAATTAGGAGCTACTTTACTGAAATGATCCTAATATCCACAACAATTATCCAAACACATGCTTCTTTACAGCCATTGCGCATCTGTAGCTAGTTGATGGTTGATTCGAGCACTTCGAGCATCATTTGTTGCTTTGTTGCACTGTCTGTCCAAAAGTCAGGGATCAATAGCACCGGCAATGAAAACATGCCAGATTATAAGCGTTAATGCTATCAGCAGCAGGATACCAAACTAACAAATGTTACGGAGTTCGGTGTCCGTGACTAGGCTCGCCTTCAAAATACAGTGCCATTTGGTGGGCCGGGGTAAAATGAAAAGAAGAGAAAACATACTGCGCTGGCGTGCCTTGGCAGTGTTATGATCGGATTTAACAGTCGC
Source organism: Anopheles gambiae (assembly GCF_943734735.2). Taxonomy (NCBI): domain Eukaryota; kingdom Metazoa; phylum Arthropoda; class Insecta; order Diptera; family Culicidae; genus Anopheles; species Anopheles gambiae. Next base: position 79,372,350 of record NC_064601.1, read on the forward strand.
CTAAGCAGCCAAAGACACCTGTGCCGGAGTTTGGTGACTGATTTTCGTCCGGCGCCACATTACACCCTTCCAATACTGTGGGTCGGGTGTTCGTTTGATGGATTTATCCGATTAGCTTTCACAGTTTAGCACCCTTTGACGAAAGGGCCAAGGGGAAGTGTGCCTACCATTGACAGTGCCGGAACTAATCGATCATAAACAATTACGCCTCTCGGCCAACGACGGAGCCGTAGAGTTGATGGTAGAATAGAATGACAGTAGAATGATGATGATGATGAGCTTCCCCTGTCAGTGGTGGTTTGTTTGGCGTGGCTTGCAACGCACACACACTTGTGCAAAAAAATAGTAAAACAAAGTAAATGCTTCTGATCGAACGAAGGTCCTGACGCAACAATGCCGCATCTTCTTCTTGGTTATTATTATTTTTATTGCCCGGCTGACGCATCCCGCGCCCAAAGAATCCTAATTATGCATGCACATACCAGTGACCATTTTTATGCTAATCGCATCAGCGTAACAAAAGACATGCACCAGAAGAGTAGGGATCACGTCGCCACGTCCGACGCGCACTGCGATGAATTATTTTGCCCTCTATCATCAGCACACCCGGCTCCTGGGAGGGGACCGACAGCAGACACCGGACGGACAGGACAGACAGGCAACATATTTGAGTTCCTTGCCCTGTCCCTTTGCCACCGCCAGCGCTTTACGCCGCGTATGTTTGACGCCGAGCCGAAAGGATAAATGGCACGCCGTGAGCTGAGGCTCAAACCGCGACCCCTCTCTCTCTCGCTCTCTGGGTTGGGATGGTATTGGTGGTGTTTCGTTCCGCACCGTATACATGGCTTCCCTTGGCTTCCCGCTCCTGACACCCAGTTCAAGAATCTGTCCGCAGTGAACGTGGCGTAAAACGGCGTACGATATTAAAGTTAACCGGAAATCGATGCACTTGCTGTACGAGCGGTAACAGCTGAACGAGGGAAGGGGGAATGTATTTTTTTTGTTATCATTTTTTGAAACTAGGACAACGTGGTAGTAGAGGGCGAGTGCCCTGTGGTGCCGTGTGTAAGATTTTGGCGGAACTAATCTCACCGTGGGTGGTGGCTTAGATTGCGGAACTGGCGAAACCTAAACAAACGAGACAGGGGAAGCCAATAGCGATAGCATGTTGTATGGATTTTGTCTGTCTCTACTGGATTTGTTTTAAAGCATCGGGTGATGTACAACATTTTCTTACTATTGCTACTTTAAATTTATCGAGAAACTGTAAGATGTTATCAAAATTGTTGGATTTTCCTACTAAAATAGTCTGAAAATTGAAAAATAAATGAAGGGATACTTGCACAATAAACGAAAAAAGGCACCTGATTCAACGTTAATGGTTATTTGGTGGCTGGCATTGTATTATATTGTGATTGATTGATTCATTAGAGGACCAGTTCTTTTCTCTTCGGAAATTGATGATGAAAGTAATGTTTTATCTAAATTTTTTAAACAGAAAGCTAGTTATTCACAATCGTTATTATTATAATTAAATTCAATAAAGTTAAAGAACACAATATTCAATCCTTTCGATAGATTTGTTCAAAATATCATGACTTTGAACTTCAAGAAATGTAAGAAAAACTGCGTTTACGTAAAGAGTACATCGTATGGCAATAGTTATACATAAATATCGGTATAATTTATGTAACAAATTTCCATAAGACCACAGAAATGAAACAACTGATTGTTGGAAGCAAATAGTCATGCAATATTTAATACGAAGCTTGAGGCTATTCAGGGTAGCTCATTTTTCGGATTTGCGTTTTCGGTGATTTTCCATGGTTGCAATTTGGGCTATAACCGCGATCTTCCGTCTTATCTTACATTTCCATATCTACTTTAACATGTCCCTTATCTACTTTAAAACCTTGAAAGAAAGTTACACATCATACAATATTGCCGCTCACATTGTTTTTATCGCTTCTAGTTGTAAAAATGGGAAAGAGGCTTTTACTACATTTTAAATAAATGTTCAATATTATGAAAGCTATAGCTATGTTTCCTGCTGTTTGGAAACTGTTGGATATTACTAGATTTCTATTTTAAATCTCCTATACACATACATATAGCAGCCCAAAATAACTAAAATATACTACCTCTGCTTTGTTACTTGAGATATTTGAAACTGCATCCAAAACCGCTAAGCACTTTACATCGAGTGTAAACCGCTATGCACCTTATTCATTATGATCACTTCATTTCACATTTTGATTCCAGCTTTAATGCAGAGCATTGCTGTTAATGTTCTCTTAAATTTAAATCAACTTTTTTTTATTAAAGTTTTGGTGCCGCTAGAAGGTCTTGTTCGATAGGTTTGTCGATTCGTACAAGCTTTAACAAATGCCAGGACCGCATGGTAACAGTCATCCGCATGGAACGTACATAGACCATAGAGTGGCCTAGAGAGACTTGGATCGACTAAAGTTGTTGTGCCAAATAAGATGTAGAGGATAATAACTTTCATACAGAAAAGTTATTACAGCAAAAAAGCCGAAATCGTATTTCCATCATTTACATAAATGAAAACCATTAAACATTCGATGTTGTTTAATTGTTCTTATTATTTGTTTAATGTTGCACCTCATTCGTAGCACAACAATGCCACAATCCGCTGTTTATTTACCATCCAAAATAGCATGTTTTTCACGCCTAACCCTCTCAATCTTCTGTGTCTTTCAGATGGTCAGTATGTTTTTCCACACATATCAATTAGTTATTACGCACCAGGTAGCAGGGAAGGGAAATCCGAGAAAAGTCCTATGCCTTGTTGTAATGGACAACTGAATGCTCCTCTCTACCGAAGACCTTGAACCAGCTCTCCCGCTACCATCATCCGCGACGGCGTGTACCGCGTCTCATTTCACAGCTCATTCACTATTCATCGCTCGGTGTTAATTATGGAATTCGTTTGTTTCCGACGTAACGAAAACTTTTGATGCCGGCAAACGGTTAGAATTTCGCTAGCCTTGTACGTACCTTGCCTTCCTGTTACAACGCGTACTGGCTGACTGCTACATAGCGGGAGAGGGTTTAGCTAGAGGAGAAAGTATGCTGTTTTCTTTTGTTTTGTCTCTTCATACCCCGCGTTGGAAAGGTTCGTATCGCTGGAAGCCAGCGCGGCTCGTCCATGGTAATTTGAATGCGTGCAAATGGCAGAATGTTAACACCTCGCACCCATTAAAGGGACCATCGGGTTTGGTTCGGGTTCGCTGTTGAAATGTATCTCCTTCTCTCAACGCCTTTCCCTTCTGTACGACTAACCAGAAGCAGTGTAATTATGTAGCGTACTCTCGCATAAATTACATTTGCATCGTTGGCATTTCACTTGCCTGGTCGGAACGTTTAAATCGGTCACACGAAATATTAACAGGATTCAAAACACGATCCTAAGTGTCTTCAAAATTCGTTAAAAAGGCATAACATTTTGTGAAATTTAATCTAAAAGCCAATAGTTGCGACATTACATCATTTAATCAAAATAGCACATCTTTATAAATGTTATAGGCTTTATAGTCTATGAAATTACTAATGTAAATTTCTCATTATGGATTTATATGTTGAAATGTATGCAGCCGTCATGCTAAGCTAACAAATTGATAAAACTTAAATAACGATAAAAAAAGTACTTGTTATCATTTCAAATGCTCAATTATCATTATAATTTTTAATCATAGCTTTATCAACCCTTTGCCAGTCCCACGAATTTTAAGAAGCGCATAATATTTCCTGATTATGAATCTGTTTTAAAGCTGAATACAACGTCAAATTAAGCCAACAACACTGTACTCGTGTCCAAAAGCAAATCAGTGCAACCGCCAGCCGCCACCGACACATCGATCTTTGCCGAGCGACGACGACGACAGCGCGACGACATGTGGCGCGCGACAGGAAGAAATACTTAAATAAACATTTCGCTCAACATTATGTAACATTTATTCCTATCAACACCTTCATCCGGCTGAGCGCCGTCGGTCGCCCGCACTGACAATGGAGGAGAAAGAGTTCCCTGGAAAAAGAGTTAAAAACCCATCGGGCGATCATCATCACCGTCCCGACGGTTTCGTAGCTCTTAACGAGACAGCGAAAGCAGTAGCAGCAGCAGCAGCAGCAAAAGTAGTCGTCGTCATCGTTGTCTTTCGCAAAGTTATAAATCTCTCCACTCCCGACGGAGCAAAACGTAGGGAATGGGCAAGGGTGTAGCTTGACACGGAGATGCGGGTGTTCGCTTTAGGAGGTCCACCCGGGCAGCCTTATATGGACGCGAGCAAGCAAGCAAGCAAGCATAATAGAATAGTCACCAAGTGTCTCCGTTTAGGATGCTATTTCGCCTCCCAAACTGGCTCCCTTACTTTCGTTAATTCCAGTCTGCCTATTGCCATCGATTTATTCTTCCGCCAGATGCTTCCAGATTCGTGGTTCGAAAGGTGACGGATATCGTGTTTCCCTTGTATTGTGTGCACGAACCAACCCAACCTAGCCCACACAGAGCGAGAGAGAACAAGATAAGGGAAGAGACAGAATTTCTAATTCCACAAAACAAGAGCATGGAATGGTTCTAAAACCTGCACGAAAATCTGTATCAGATACATTGGTTCCAGTCGCGTGGACAAAATTACTAAAATATGCTAAATAAGTAGCAACATACGCAACTTTTATGCTGATGCTGGAATAACCGGCAAACGGCTTTGTAAAGAAAGTAAAGACTTTGTTGTAAAACTTGCAAAAATACAGCGAGGAGTTTCGTACTATGAAGGATGTTTTGAATTTGAATGTAATTAAATACTGCTTTGTGCTTGGTTTCACATGCAAATTGTAAGGAGCAGGTTGAATAAATTAAAACAATCTGAACACATGTTTGACGAAAGTGATGAATACTTTACAGCAACATTGCATTTTGAAGTCACAGCGAAGGGATATAAAAATCCAAGGAAACTCTCACCAACCAGACCAAATCAAACGTAAGCCAAAGCAAGCAATAATTTCGAATTAAAGCTAAACTTCATTCATCAACCAGATAACACAATAAATAGATTAATCTTTTCATTAGGTTGCATTATAAGTTCAATTAAGCACTTATAATAGATGTATTGCATTTTCTATTATCAGAAAAAGCATGAAGAAAAAGCATCAAGAAAAAATAGCCACAAAACGAATAAATGGAGCCAAATATTGAACATCAGCTCATGAAAAATGTGCAAAAACTAGAAGGTATCAACAAAAAAGGTCAATATCATGTACAATGAAAAAAGAAACAAAAACAGTGCGCTCCAGTTTGAATAAATATGCAAAAACATACCATTATATCTCAAAATATTATATGTATTGATGTTTTAAATTTACTAATTTCTAAATTATCTATTATAAAAGTATTTAAATACACAGGCGGTCCTCGAGATACGCGGTTAATGGGAACGAAAACGGCCGGAAAATTCCGCGTAAGTCCAATCTCGTGATTTTCAGCCAAAATATCACAAATTTTCGTGTAATTTTACAAGTAGGGGGTAGTTTTAGCCTCCTTATTGATTATTTGAAATGATTCTGACTGAATATAACTATTTAAACCTTTAAAATGAATTTAAACATTCGATCAAAAGGGAAATTATTTGGCATTTGACAATTGATGTGTCACATCACTACGATTTTCTCAAAGAACTCAAATTTAGAAAACCGCGTATCTTCGAATTCACTTTTAAGAGATACCGTGTATCTCAGGGACTACCAGTATACGTCGTACATATCTAGAAATAATACAAGGATGTTGTTAAAATCTTAAAATAATATAATTGAGTCTTTTCATTACAGGACAGTAGATAAAATTAGACAACTTTTGAAAAGAAATTCAGAAACAGAACATTCCTCCAGAACAAAGATGACACAATAATCTGATACAGTAAGCAATTATTAAAATTCGTTGATTCGTGTATAATGCAACACACAGATGCTATTACAAGGTTGAATATGTCCTTGCTTTACCGACGGTATTTGCAATATCACCACTTCGTTGCACTGTTTGCATCAAACACGCCAAGTAAGCTCAATAATCTACACAGTCTATCTAAAGCAAACATACATAAATTAACTTACAGTATGATAACTTCGGCTGCTGATCGATCATTTTCCCGGTATCACATGTGAGGAAGGGTTGTAGCGATGGCGTGCGCACAATTGATACGATATTGCACCAACTTCTTGCTTCACTCAATTTTCACCCATTGGATTGTTAGGTACAAACAATCAATCACTTACAATTTTACAAGTTCTGCTGGTAAATGCTGTTGGTTATTATTTTTCTCATTACATTTGCATCCACTCCAACCACCTGCTTGTCCAATACACCTCACACGCCTTAGTAACACACATATTTCTGCCTCAAAAATCCCACCACAACAATGATGCACCAGTAACAAATTCTGACGATGGCCTCACAACTGCTTGCAGTGACTTTCGTGCTGAAAATGAACTCAACTGACACGGAAACTGTTCAGCCGTACGTTAACGTTATGGATTGTTATTCCGTTCGTTTCGTGTGCGGTTTGGTCGTCATTGGATGCAATCTAGTTAGCGTCGGAACGGAATGGAAGTCTCCTAAACATCTTGTTGCTTCCCATATGCTAGGAAGAAATTCAATTCAATCTATACACACACACACACATACACAAACTGACAACAAACGCATTTGGAAGTGAATTTACTGTTTTTTTAACCAACAAATATCACAGTCTCTTTGTTTTTGATTCTCACTGATGTCACTTGTGTACGGGAAGCTTTAGTTTGGGAAAATCTTTAAAGAACTCAGCAGCACACCTATGCACGGACGTTTACGGCGGAGGCATGAATTCTGTTTCCGCGTATGTGCCCCGAAAGAGAGGTTATGTTACTGGCGATTCTTCATAACGATGCACTAATCCCGCATCGAAAGACGAAAGATCTCTGGATATGTTTCCGACGATTCTCGTACAGACGCATGCACCACTACCACCACTACTACGGCCACTACTACTACAGCTTGCATCCAACACCATCAACACTACGGTCCTTGCCAGAACATACAAGGTGACTGCTGATCCATCTGCCAGCGAATCCTACGATTGGCTTCGTTTTGTGTCTAGTAAACAAGCGCATCGGTCGTGTGCAGTGGTCTGGTTCGGCGTACACATAAGGTTTGTTCAGTGTGAGGTTAGGATGCTTTGCTGGTGGCTGACACACAGCAACACGAAGGAAACCGTGTCTTCACCGTATATGTTGGCTGTAGGTAGCAAGTGCTGGCTGGGGTGGTAGCGTTATCTTGTCATCATGAAGGAATTTTTTTTCGAAGGAAAAGCACATTTTTTCAGCTACTGAAACATTGGCTGATTAGGGGAAGAAATTGAAGGGGAAGTAAAGTTGTCAAACCAACACCGGAAGTATCACAATAAAATGGATAAGCCGCCAAGCTTGCGATACATGGGACGGAACGTTTTGTTACAAGTAAACGCAGTTTTTACCCGTGGAAAACAACGAGAAGCACCAGGAATAAAAATTCTCAACATTGCGTGGGGAAAAAAACAGTGAACGGAGAAACGCCTTGAGAACAAAAATGGCGGATAAGCGAAAAAGAAGGCGGGGCTTGTGTTGATGCATCATCGAAATCGTCACTAGATGGCGCGTTTGCAATGGCCGCGTTCTTTTTAGCTGCGTACGTTCCTGCGGATCAGTCGGTTGGAACATTTGAATAATTTTAGTGCAACAACATTCTAATGCTCTCCCACATTTAGCATATGTTCTAGTGATATTAGTGTAAGTTTGGTAAAAAAGGGAAAGCAGTAGTACGCTATGTTTTAGAGAAGAATGAAAATGGTAAAAGAAATCAGCGTTTCATCACTGATTTGATATTTGCTTTTATTCGTACATTCATTGCTGATCAAGATGAGCTGGTTCTTTTGAGATGCATTACTATTGCTACTTAACCTAGAGAGCCATAGTTTAACTCTGATGGCACCGAGTTCTGCTGTGTGCCAAGAAGAGCGCTACTCGAGTACATTTTCTTAGATGCTATAAGACTGCTATTTGTTCTTTTTTACTGCACGTTATGAGATAGTTTTCCTTTGTTTATATTTCTGCTAATCCATAACGCAGTTGGAAGATATCGATACAGTTCCCATTTGAGACGCCTTAGAGATGTATATGTATATTATGTAGCCTTTTTTGTGTTAAGTTAAGATCACCTATCTGGTAGCGTTGAGAATTGGATGAATTTTAAGAATTGTCGTTCACACGTGTATACTAAACTGACCAGCACACAAGGGAATGGATGGTTTTTGTGGTTGTTTGTTTATGAAACTGATGTCCTTGGAACTGGCTAAACTTAAAGTACTTTCGCTAGATTCTACACTTTTAATAGCCAAATTTAAATATGTGAACTACTGGTAGAACACAAAACAATTTCCAATCGTGTAGTAGTAGAACGCTATGTTTTCACTCATTCAAGGGCCGGTTCCCGTTGGAGAATGTATAAAGGAATGCATGCATCGTTAGTGGAACATGATAATAATCGAATATATTGTTTATAAGCATCCAGGATGATAATGTTGTTTTTAAGTACGGCCATAAACTTCGCCATTCCAATGTTGTATCGTGCGACTAGTCTGACAGTTGGTTGTTGATGTTTGTTAGTAGCTCGGTTTTTGCTCAACCGCCAGTGAGCGTCGTATATGTTGTTTTGTAAAACAGCAAAAGGCACAGGAATAAGAAAGTTCTTTGCTTCTTCACTACTCGAGATAGTTGGGTTGGTAGGCTCAGGTCGAACACGATCGCTACTGGTATTAAGAATATGAATCTCGCTTTAAGCTGATCTACAGTACTGTATCATATAGGAGTGTAGAGGTTTCATACAGGTGTATATTGTTTTGTTACGAAAAATCAATCTACTACTACATGAGCTATCACACCAAGTTCCTATTTGTGGAACAGTTTTTCTTAACTAGCGATTTGAAAGCTTAAGATACAACTTTTGTAGATTATATTATTGCCAAACTAGTTTCAAATGAATGATCATGCTTATAGTATGTTATCTTATGTAGAGTTAAAAAATAACAAAATTAAAAGATAAAATCAACTCAAAAGATCCATAAGCAGCTAAGTAAATCTATAAATGAATCAGTAAACACGCAATTGAAGATATAAAAAAGCGAATGAATAAAAATGAATAAAAACAAAAACCATATAAATTAAATGTTATCCACTGAACCTGATGACTAGAACCGTGTTTTTTTTTTAAGATCACAACTGATATAAATATAATAAACATATAACGACTCGCGTAAATTGTCAATGCTTTTCTGCGCAAAGAAGTAAAGCTGTAGTAAAAAGTAAAGTAAATCGTTCCTAGCATCGAATTGACGTTTTCTAGTGCATTAGATATGTTTGTTCAGCCTCTGCAGTTGTGTGAGATACACGGTCTGAAAGCTGATTCGAAATATGCACTACTAATTGCTTCCCACCAGCTAGCTAGGATAGGAACAGTTAGTTTGTCTTTCAGTTACTCGAAATGGTTAAGTTCCCTTCACTTCACAAACACTTATCGGAACACATCACGATGCTGGTCTAGTGCTATAAACCTTTCCACTCTGCGTTGCTGCAGTAAGTATAGTGTATACAATTTCTAATCAATCTAAACTACAGAGAAAGGCTACAAGGTTTTCTTTTGTCTTTTTACTCGCTACAGTCACTGGCAATCTATTCTGCAGTTCGGTTATTATCAATTACCACATCTAGTTGATGCCTACCGCTATGTTCCATATCAGTTTCTGGGTCTCAATTGCATTTTAGTAACGCTTCTATACACACACATATACACTCACAAACGTGCTAAAACACTTACTCCCTAGTTTAAGCTAATGAGCCAATGAGCCTTGAGAATCATTTGTTTTTGGTTGGTTTTACTCGGTTAACTGTGCACTCGAGTAGATGACTAGTGGTTGCGATCGATGGCATTTACATGTACGAGACACTTACTGCACATCGCTGACTAGAGTAAATGGAGAAGGAACACTTAAGGCTTTCCGTTGAGAGAAAATTCTTGTAAGTGGCTAATGTTCACGCCTTCACACTGACGCTCATAGTATTTTTTTATCGTATTCAAGCGCACTAGTGGCTCGTAAAGGAATTAAAGGACCGCATATCAGTCTGCCAATACGTCTGCCAATACGGCATGTCTTACCACAATACGTTTCATCCACTAATTTTACGCCACCTCTATGTAATGGTAGAGTTTCGATCTAGTTTTAACACCTTACTCTGTGGAAGCTATATATGTCTTATCAATAGTAAGCTCCAGCATTGCGCATTGTCAAATCGCTTGGTTTGATCAATTCATTGTTCCACTAAAATTCCCTGCTTGTTTTCGCGCTAAAAATGTCCTCTTATGATCCTATTGTTGAAAAAACCTTCCGCAATCTTCCACAGAGCCCTTCTTACGTATCTTTTCTTACCTTTAACGGTCAAACAGCCGGCGTCATTGAATATTGCACACGGCAGATGAACCTGCTCCCGAATTGTCCAAGCGCCGCTTCATGCCTTCCAAGTAAACTTCACGGTTAAACAGTCCTGCCGCTAATGGAACGCTAAAAAAATGCACAAATTGCAACCGTTGATTGCTACGAATCACACACACAAGAAAAGACGACTACTTACGTGTCAATGCCAGGTCGAATGATATTCCGGAACAGTGCCCATACCGGTTTGTGATCGGACGAGGTGATGCTTTGCACTGAATCATACGCAATACATTTGACCGGAGAGGGAGGATGCGATATTTTGCCTCCTGGTGGCAAATTTGACCCCCGCCGGTGCACCGTTGTCACAGGGAGTGGTTTAAATTTGTACAGGATACGGTCGGTGTACGCGGGCGCACGCTGCTTGCTGGACGAATCGAAACGCTGCGTTCCAGGATCGTACTAAAACAAATTAGACATACAAAAAATTTAAACGCAGGTTCAATAAACGCTGTTAGCATTTCTTTAATAGCGTTTGCCCATACCTTGTACGTAGGTGGGAAGGTAATTTTAGCCTCGCGGAATCCTCGAAACGCAGCCCCGTCCGAAAGCACCGAGGTGAGTTGATCCGTGTGCATAAAACCGTGCGGCAGGTGGGCCGGCAGCGGGAACTGGGTCGTTTCGATCCACTGCATCAGCTTGTCGCGCGGTTCGCTCAGCCGAAAGTTTAAATCCCCACACCAGTACACACTGTCAAAGTTTTGCGTGACGTCCTTGTTCCGGTGCTTCACCGTAAGATTGCGCGGCAGGTCGAGCGCGTGTATAATCTTCTTCACGTCCGACACGCGCTCCTTCACCTTCTGCTGGTGGGCTGTTAGATGGGACGTTACAAACAGGAACGATGTGCCAAACAGGCAGAAGGAGATCGCCACCGCACCCTTCGTGCGGAAGGCTGTACCGGGCCGCACCGACAGACAGGCGTCTTCCGGTTCCGAGCAGAACCAAATCAAGTCGCGCCGGATGAAGGCGGCCAAATGGAGCGTACCGAGACTGGTGGAATGTAGCAGAATGTGCGATGGGCCGAGCGTTTCCTGCAGTGTCACCTCCCACTCGAACCGCTCCGAGCAGGACTCTTGCGTACCGAACACAATAATATCGGGCACGTGCTCGAGTGCTGTCGGCAGCACAAAATCGTTCATCTGGCGCGGCGGACTTTGGCCGTTCATGTTCCACGTGCCGATAAAGATGGTAACCTCGCGGGTGGGAAGTATTTTGTCCAGCTCCGTTGCACCTAGCAGCGACGTAGAGCCGAGCCGGCCGTGCAGAAAGTTGCGCTGGCGTGCCTTTTCCGCCGGTATCAAGTTGAGCACGTGGGCAGCCATCAGGGCCTGCCGGGCGAGTGAATCGGCCGAGCCCGGCGGTCCCTTTACGCCCGTGTCGGACTCGTCCGTACCGCCGTCGCCGACTGCACCGGTCGGTACCATGTCGAACGACATGGATTTGCGCGATTCGTGCTGATCGAGCGAATCGCACCCACCGGGCAGCAGCAGATCGTCTTCCTTTTCGGCAATGTTCGGCGAGCTGTAGTGCTGTTCCATCTTTTCGTACCCGTCCATGTTGCAGCGATGCAGCGGTGGAAGAAAGCGCTCCTTGAATCGTGACTTGCTGGACATGATGGCGCGCTGCGTGTGGTTCTGGTACTCGCGGAAAACGATCGGCTTCGTTACGACGCGATTGTTCACGAGCGAAACGTTTGCTTTCGGGCTGCGCCCGCTTACGTCCTCCTCTTCCTGGGGTGTTTCCACCCGCGGGCCCACTTCCAGCGGTCGCCGGTGGCGCAACGGGCTCGTCTTTTCGATCGGATAGCTGGTGCACGTCTTGGCAGTTAGCTCCAGCTTCAGCTGCTGCCGACGCTGCTGCATCTCTAGATCGTACGAATCACTACCGGCACTGGAGCTACCCGTCGCCGGATGCGAGTATCGATTGCGCGGCGGTGATTTCACGATCGCCTCGTCGATCGAGCAGCAGAGATTGAACTGTCCGCCTGCTCCGCCGCCAGTGCTGGCGGATGTGTTATTTGATCCTGCAACGTAATTGCTCAAACGATTGCCGAGCGAGAGTCGGGTAGAGGACGCGTCACGCTTTCGTACAGCGGTCGGTATTTTCGTCACCGCTGAACCCTCCGGCCCGGTGGACGAGGTCGTGGTGGTAGTAGTCGTCGTCGATGACGTCGAGAGCAGCTGGTACGAGTTGGTATCACTCGGGTTAGACGAATCTTGCCGCTGGCTTGCGCTGCTGGTTGATGTGGTCGTAGCGGTAACGGTGCCTCCATTGCTGTTGCTGCTACTGTTGTTGCGGTTGTTGTGGTTATTGTTGTTGTTGCTGCTGCTGCTGCTATTGTTTGCTGTTGTCGCTTTCCGCAATGCATTTGGTTGTGTTGCGGGAGCGGTATGATGATTACCGACCAGACTGAAGCTCGACCCACTGTCGAACGTTTGCTGCTCGTCTTCGCTCTCCGAGCATCGCTGCGGCTCAACACGTGACGAGCGTTTCGAGAGTAAACCGAGAAATGGTCGTTTGCCCTTTCCACTGGCTGTAACGCTGGGGCCACTGTTACTGCTGTTAGGATGCACCGCAGCGGCGGGAGGCTTCGAAGCACTTGGCTCCGGGACCGTTTTATCCATTGTGAACAAACGAACTAAACCAAACGATTTCCTATACTTTCTCGTACGCAAGGCGCTGGAGGCGCTCAACACGATCGTCCAAACACGCTGTCGCTTGCACTGCACACACTGTCGTTATATAAGACGGTAAACATCCCGTCCCGCGCGAAGAACGTCCTGCAAAAGGCTGCAACGATCGGGTTCCACTGCAGCTGGTAACGAACTACGGCGAGCTGACGTTCATGGCCACCACGGCGGCAACAACGACGACGACGACATCCACGACGACCGGTACTGTAGCAATGCTCTCCGTGCATTGTTATTTATTTTTAGCCACCAAACGGACGGTCCACTCGCATGCTGTGCCCTTGATTTATATGATGAAGCTGATGGTGATGGTGACGATGATATGCCTCTATCGGCCGCATGAAATGACGGAGACATGCAGCAGCAGTAGCAAGAGGAAGATACGCGCTCTCGGTCTCGATCGTGTGCTACTGACATCGTACCAGGTGTAAGTGGTGACGCGGGTGATGCTTCATGCATCATCGTCATCATCATCGGCGTTGTTGTGATTGCCGTATCTACCGACAACTCTCCGACACGGTGCATTCATCCTGAAACAGAACAAATACCGTTTCGCTGCAGTAGAAGCGATATCCGGCGGTAGTGTTGAGGGGGGGATGCTTTCGCTCATTTACATCATTGCTAAATCAGGTGAAAATCCCCCAGTAGATTATGACGATGACGTAGTAACAGCACTAAACGTACTTCGACGACGGTGGTGTAGGGGTGGCAAATTATCCTTGAAGCTTCCGAGCCAAACAGGAGCGCTCTCGGGAGTCTCCTCTCCGAGGTAAACAAAAGCAATTAAAACAACGCACTCCACGGGATTGTTCACATTTCTGAAAGCAGACAGTATTGTAAAGTAAGTTACAATGAACCCGAGCTCGCTTCTTTCTTGCTATTGCGCACACAGTAACCGTGAATTGTTTCGTTCGACCGGAAAGAATCACCACCCCCGTACAGCCAGCTAGCCACCCGGTACAGATGATTGCCCCTTTTTTCAGGATTATTTATTTACTTCATCTGTCAGATGGGGTTGACATTGCAAAAAAAGGATATGCCAAGCAGAGTGACCAGAAATACCGATTTATCTGTATTCCTACCGATTTTTTATATGCCTACCGATTCACAGATGACCGCCCTAAAACTACCGATTTTCCATTTATCCTACCGAAAATCACAGATTTTTTTCGTAATACTAACCAAAAAGTCATATAACCATTTCCCAAATCACTTAATATATAAAACTCTATATGGAAATCACTAGCAACCAGAACCAGAAGTTCAACAGAGACAACTAAGGCCCGTGTCTGCACCTCATGAAGTCGAACGCGCTGATAAAATTTTATATGCAATTTGACAGATAATGTAACCCGGCGCTTTAGCAGCAATGGAACACGACATCGAACATGAAAAATGTACAGGACTTCACATGTTCGATTTGTGGGTTATCACATCGAACATGTAAAATCCCATATATTTGTCATGTTCGATTGCTGCCAGAGCGTCCCAATCATTTGTTGGGTTGTATTCCCTAGTACAATTTTCAGATCGACACTTCAGAAAGGCCTCATGTGACCGCAATGAACCATATCTAAACTATCTCCTTTAAATAAATGAAAGATTATTATTTTCTCGTGCTGCTCTTCATGGGACAGATTAGCTTCCATTTCCGACACCCCCCCCCCCCCCCCGCTCAACACTTCAAAGCCTACCGAAAACTACCGAAAAATCTGAAACTCCTACCGAAAACTACCGATAAAATTTTGATGCACCTACCGAAAACAGCAAAAATAATCTGGCCACTCTGATGCCAAGTGTTGGAAATAATTTTGAAATATTTGTTGAAAACTAACATAAGAAAATGGGACAGCATTGAAATTGTAATCTGAATACTCCAAACTTACTGTAAAATCATGAATTCTTCGAAAAAAAAAAATAAAAAAAATTCAAATTTTCTCGACAAAAACGAAGCGCCCTTTGTGCTGGCTCCTGGCGCAACTGACAGCTGTGCAGCTCGTTCCCTTGACAGAATATAAACAATCGAAACGAAAAATAAAAGTGGTGTTCATGCAGCCAGACACGAGAGTTAGATAGTGAAAATAGTTTGTAGTTTGCGTTTCCAAATTGCCCTCGTCCTGCGGGGACTATCATTCCCGTTCGGCAGCTGGACGGCATCGAATCCGTAATAATGGAACTCAACAGAAACAATGCGTTTTTCGAAAAGGTACACAAGCTGGAAGATGGCGTGACCCTGGGGGAGATTGTGATTTTTATGCGTGTGTGTTTTTTTTTCTGGCTCTCTGGCTAATTTTCCCTTCCTTAGTTGAAACAAAACGTTACGGATTCGTTCGATCGATTGCGCAAAGCGATTGATCTGCGAGAGAAGCTGCTGCTGAGACAGCTGACCGTAGTGGTGCAGCAGGCGCAGCACATCACGTTCGAGTACGACAGCATCCGGTTTCTGGGGGACGGTGAGGATGAGCTGGTCGGACGCATCCGCACGTACGGCAGGTACAATATCGACAATTTTAACGTAATCCTCCAGAAGGAACCGTACGAGAACGAGGACTACATTCTGCCTTCGAACGATCACGATCTGATGCATAAAAGCTGCCGCCAGGGTGCGGATGACGAGCGCAATCCCGAGAGCGAGGAGATTGTGGTGGAGTTCTTCAACAATCGCAGTCTTATCAAGGACAGTGCCGAGATGGTACGCGAATCAATTATAAATCTCACGTTGAGCGAGAGTCGTGAGCTGATCGATCGGACGATTGGCATGCCGAAACCGTTCCTGGATGCAGCTACCGCCGACGAACCGACAAACGATGGCCTAGAATCGTTGCGTGTGTGTAAAATCGACCCAACAGCGCACCGATTGTACAGGGGTCGTTGCTCCATACCGGATCTGCCGCCGCTCGATTCGCTTTCCTTTCAAGGTGAACAGCAGCAGGACGATGGTAGTAACAACAACCTGCAGGGAAGCGTTTCCAACGGCAACGCCAAACATGGTCGCAATGTGTCGCGTGATGGGGAAAAGTTGATTTCACTTTCGCTGCCGCCCCAGCGCATGATACCGAAAGCCTCGCAAACGGATGGACTGCTTGTACTCAGCAATACCACCACCAGCACCGATTCCGAAGGAAACGTGCACGAGTCGTCTGCCGCCTGCAAAGCGGCGGTCGACAAGCGTATGAAAAACGTAAATCACGTTACGATGAACAGCTGTGGCAGTACGATAAATCTTAAGAACGTCACCAATCTGACGATCAACTCCTGTTCGGAGCGACCCCAAATGAGGGAAAAGGAACACGCGGTACCGAAGACTCCGGGCGCGGATCAGGGACCTTCCGAGGAAGGCAGTCCGGAGTGTGGCTTCTACAAGCGACTCATAACGGAGAACAAAATCCTACGCAACCATATACTAAAGACGAAACTGGGCGGTGGGACGGGTTGCGGAAGCGTAAAATCACAGCCTGCCGTGATGAGTTCGTCCGTCTCGGACCGCTCACTATCGTCTGCGACCGATGAAACGCTTTCCAACTCGAAACAACCGTCCAACGAAACGGCGGACGGCGTCTCGAATAACAGCAGCAGCAGCAGCAGCATCGTCGCCCCAAGTGGTCCAGCCGAGCCGGAAACGAACCTCAACATTCCACTGTCAGAGCAGGAACTACGGCAGATGCTGGACATGCCTTCCTCGATGTGCGAGAAGAGCCTTTCGTTTGTGTTGGGCGAGCTGTACGGCATGCCTAGCGGGTTGGCCACACTAGCGAATGCCGGGGCGGGCAAAACGAAGGAACACACGATGCAGATTCAGCAGTGGCTGAAGCAAATAATCTCCGAAGCCGAAACGGAACCGTTTCAAAATGCGGAAATGCTAGAGTTTAGCAAAATTCACGATTAGGATTATTAGGAAGAGAAGGAGCGTTTCGTGAAAATCATCCTGTCGGTAAATGTTCCATACAAGTGTTTTTACCTTTATTATCTGTGCGATTACAGTTGCTGATGATTATTGTCTGTGATTATTTAGGTTCGATATAGATTTGGGTTAGAGAGTGAGGAAAAACTGACTAGGGTTGGGAGGGAATGTCTTTCGATATTCACCAACCGTGCGCCCTCGTCAAGAGTTTGAATTTTCCTTTTAAAATGCTGATACAACGATTTCATTACCCTTTTCACTGCTATTATTTGCACATATTTTGCTATGGGTGTAGGTTTGATAGATGTGTCTCTGTGGTTTGTTTTCTATGTTTTTCTTTTTCTTTTCTTAAATATTTACTAAACTATCGATTAGTTTGTATTGCTGGGTTCACTTAACAGGGTGTAATGAAATAATTTTCCTTTGTTTTTTCCACCCAGAGGTATCTTATGCCCATTCTCCACATTCCATTGTTCGATGTAAGAAATCATCCTCCCTCCCTTCCCCTCATTCAAATCCTTTTTCGATTGCGTGTGTGTGCCATTGTGAGCGACGAAAAGGTACTTAGCTGTAACGTAGTACTTGATAGACTGCTTTTCTCACGAGTTTCGAGAATCGTGGCCTGGTGCGATAAATAGTCATAAGTATTTAGTAGCTGGCAAAGATAGCAAAGATCAGCTTCAAACGGAGTCATCGGAAGCAAAGCGACAGCACACTCGTCTAGGTAATAGTACGCGATTCATGTTAGTAATACTGTGTGGAGTGTTTTGTACGTTTTAAATGTAGTGTGGTATATAAGGAACAATTTAAACATAACATTGCGCCGGTTTCCTAATTCAACCGTACATGCATTGCTGCATTGAACTCACATTTTAACAATTTCTCGCTTGATCCGCGGTTTGCAAACGTATCTCCAAGTATCTGCAAGTTTTTCAAGGGTAAATATAAATCATACGTTTTGCATTAATGATACAAAATTGGTACTTATGGCAAACAAATGATAAATAGAAAAAAAAGTAAGTGTCTCAATGAAATATGTCTTTTCGATTGACGCTTTGTCAGAGACGGTAGCGCAAAGGCGTTTCCAACATAAAGCTTCTTTTGTTAAATAAATATTACTAATTACTGGCGAAAAGATGTGTTAGAATCTACAGGACCATTGTCGAAATAAGGAGTAAACTTTGGTATAGACGCGAATAGTGATGGGAAAAAATAAGTTTGCGTCGGAATCGATTCCGTCTAGCTCCTAAGTTTTCTGGAATCAGATTCCGGCTAGTAGATCCGGAATCAGATTCCGGAATCGATTCCGAAATCAGCTCCGGAATTGGTTCCGGAATCGGCTCCGGAAATGGCTCCGGAATAATAATCGGTTCCGGAATCGGAATCGGTTTTGGAATCAGAATCGGTTCCAGAATCGAAATTGGTTCCGGAATTGGCTTCGCAATCGTACTCGGTTTCGGCATCTCCATAAGAATAGAGGTTTGGATACAATTATGCTGCGTCTTGATGGCTGCAAATAATCAAAATTTACTTGCAAACTATCTATTCTCATGGAGATTCCCGCACTTGCTTTTTAAACTACATATATCAATTCAAGAACTTATTCTAATTCCGGAGCTAATTCCAATTCTGGAGTCAGTTCTGATTCCGTTACCGGAGCCAATTGCTATTCCCACGTCGATTTCGATTCCAACATCGGAATCGGAACTAGGAATCGGAATCGGATGTCAGCGCCTACACGCGTGGTCCAAAACAGCCGAAGTTATACAAAATCATGAAAAAGTCTGCCCTCTGTTGTTCCGGCGTCCTCACGAAGTTTACCGAGCCGAACTGAATAGTTGTGTTCGTTAAACATTTGTGCGTATCAGGTATTAGTATTGCTTACCTGCCGTATGCCGCTGTGATACCGAGCGAGACGCATAGACAATGCGTCTAGAGGACATGTGTAGCAGTGATGAAACTTTTCTGTGTCTATTTTGCATTGTCCTTGTCTTTAGCTCCTGATGAGTGAATCATGCATACCTTTCGGGTACGTTCGGGGTATAAGCCCTGTCCCTCTCATGTTAATGGTAAAGATAGAATTGTATGCAATTAGCTCTGCATTCGTGCGTGGGCGTCATGTGTACGCGGGCGATATGTCCGATTCCGAGCTTCCGCCACTAGTCGCGAAAGTTTAAAAACCTGTCTCAAATAATATCACATGTTAAAATTTTCCGCAATTCTAAATCATCGATAGTCTCAGCTACATTACACATATGCGCTTGATTATTCTTGCAATTTTAATGGAAAAAATACAGCATCTTAGACGACCACGATCTAAGTCAAATGCAGCATTGTAGTAAATTAACACCAAATTATCACTTCTACTTTGTAATTGTTGGCCTAACCAAAATAATTATATCATTCCGGCTTCATCCTTTTAGTCATATCCTTTATCTGGTGATTATTGATTTATTTGTAGCCATTTCTGAACGATACAGTATTTATTCGCATGTGATTTGTGGTAGGACGTTTTTATCTTTCTGAAATTGAGCTAAACTGTCGTTTTGAGCCATACTTTGCCCATCTCTACATTATGCGTCGAATGACAGTTGCGCTCCAATTCGGATAAACTCGTTCAATCCCCTACTGTCATCCAGCGACTTTTTTTCTTGCTGTCAAATTAATGCTCACGTTCTCCAACCTTGTCTAGCACGGGGAGGACTTGCGATTTCTGGTACAACTGTTTGCGTAGCGAAATCGGAAATTTGCTGCACCATCGGATACGTCCTCCAGTGTACTGTGCTTGGCCATTGGCCCCTGAAACCTACGGCGAATACGAAGCTGTAGGGGCAAGGAACGTATTACAGCGTTTGCTGGAGCCATCGAAAAGCGACGATGACGGTGCAGTGAGCTGCTACAAAAGGTAACTACGAAGTGTTCCGCGATGGAGACCCCTACTTCTCTGCCACACAATCTGCTAACTGCGGTTGTGCGTTTTATCTTTGCAGACGTTTAGGTACAACGGTACAACTTGGGGGAAACGGTTAATCGATTCCGCCAGAATATTCCCCCCGTCGGGATTATTGGTAGTGGTTGTGTAGAGCTACCACCGCCGCACATCATCCCCGTGTGGAAGACAAGCAAATCTCACTCACTCACTCACCAGCTATGTCTCGTGGACCCGGTCCGATCCCGCATCGGTGGCTGCACTGCCCGCGGAAATCGGACTCGATCATAGCCGATCGCTTCATAGCGTTTAAGACGCCGCTCAAGCGCGACTTTCAGTCGCAGATGCCCGTCCAATGCTCCTTCGCACCGTCGATGCTGTTCGATCTGATGAAGCGACAGAAGCGACGCATCGGGCTGTGGATTGATCTGACCAACACCAACCGGTTTTACGATAAGAACGAGATCGAGGACGCCGGCGCTACGTACATAAAGCTGAAGTGTCGTGGCCACGGCGAAACACCGTCCGTCGAGCATGTGCGATCGTTCATTGAGATTGTGGAGGAGTTCATACAGGAGCATCCGCTGGACGTGATTGGCGTTCACTGCACGCACGGATTCAACCGGACCGGGTTCCTGATCGTTTCGTACATGGTCGAACGACTGGACTGTGCGGTCGATGCGGCCGTGATGGCATTCGCCCAGGCCCGCCCGCCCGGCATCTACAAAGGCGACTACCTGAAGGAACTGTTTGCCCGCTACGGGGACGTGGAGGATGCGCCGCCTCCGCCGGAACTGCCGGCCTGGTGCTTGGAGTATGACGATGGCGACCAGCCGAACAATGGTGCGCACCAGCTGGTGGAGCAGGATGACGATGACGACGGTGGTGGTGAGGAAAGTAGGCCGCGCGGTTCGAAGCGATCGCAGGAAGGCGAAGGAGCGCCGCAGACGCCAAAGCGCTTCAAGCGAGCCTCGTACAACCCGAACGCAGTCTTCATGGAGGACGTGCCGGGCGTGACGTTGGTGCGGGACGAAGCCCTGATTGCTAAGCTGCAGGAGCGAGTGCGCGAGATGTGCGGCAGCAAGCTGCAGGGCTTTGCCGGCGCTCAGCCCGTCTCGATGGACATGCACAACATACGCTACCTCAAGGAGATGCCGTACCGGGTGTCCTGGAAGGCGGACGGCACCCGCTACATGATGCTGATCCATCGCGAGGGCGAGATTTACTTCCTCGACCGGGACAACTCGGTGTTCAAGGCGGAGGGTATCCGGTTCCCCACCCTGAAGGACACGTCCGTCCACATCACCGACACGCTTGTCGACGGGGAGATGGTGCTGGACAATTACGGCGAGGGGAAGAAAATCCCCCGCTATCTCGTGTACGATGTGATCTACCTGCACAATCGGGAGGTGCGCAAGCAGCGATTCTTCCCCGACCGGTTGGGCCTGATCGATCGCGAAATCATACAGCCGCGCACCAACGCGATACGGCAGGGCAGGCTGGACCGGGAAAGCGAACCGTTCGGCGTGCGGTTGAAACAGTTCTGGGACATTATGCAGTCGCGGGCACTGCTCGGGCCAAAGTTCACCAAAGGGCTGGGCCACGAGCCGGACGGGCTGATCTTTCAGCCCTCGATCGATCCGTACGAGTCGGGCGTCTGCCCGCGTGTACTTAAGTGGAAACCGCATCACATGAACTCGATCGACTTTCGGCTGGTGATAAAGGAGGAAACCGGGCAGGGCATGCTGCCGACCAAGAAGGGGCTGCTGTACGTCGGCGGCATGGAGCACAGCTACGGCGAGATCAAGCTGACGAAGGAGCTGCGCAAGTTGAACAACAAGATCATCGAGTGCAAGTTCGAAAATGGCTGGGTGCTGATGCGCGAGCGCACGGACAAGTCGTTCCCCAACAGCTACGAAACGGCCAAGAACGTGTGGGAAAGCATCCGCAACCCGGTCACCGAGGATCGGCTGCTGACCCTGATTGCGAAGGACGGGTTTCGATCGGATGCCGAGCTGATGCCGCCACCCCGGCCACACTGAGCCTCTGAGGGGGGGGGGGGGGGGGGATGGACTGAACGGAGAGCGGCCCCCGATGCGTGACCAATTTGCTATTTTACTGGTTGTAGTAAGATTGGAAGTATTTGACATGTTTTATTTTTAAACCAACCACAATTTTTGTTTTCTCTCTTGAGCGCCTTGCCTGGGGCCCTCTACTTTCGAACGCTTCCGGGCTGCTAGCTCGAAAATCCACCCCGCGTAGCAAACAACCTTCCCTATGCTGTGTTTCATCTTCTCATCTGCTGGTACTGCAATACCACGCAACCACGCTGGATTACCATGGATACGGACTGGTCACTCGTTTTCTACCAGTAACCATTCCTCCTGTCCTTGCATTGTATCGAGCTTGCAAGAACGCGCAAACACAGGCGCCTAGAGCTGTGTAAGAAGCTACGTTAGTTGGGCCGAGGTGCGAAGGAAAGGGCAAAAAGTGACGACATTATATTTGATTATGGAACCCATTAATCCATACATTGTAAGGCAATGCGGATTCGTTTCGAAGCGAAAGCTTAGTTTGTAAGGTAGCATAACTTGACTGAAGAAGTTTCGGTCGGAAGCAACACTTTGGATCACGAACGTCGAAAAGGATGAAAGACAGCGGCAGTAGCCAGAAGCGAGAAATGGAGAGATTGTGCAGAACACATCTATATAGTTAAATAAATTCCCGCAAGACAGCGTTTAAAAACAAAACCACCCGCCCGCTGATGACTCCCCCTTTGCGCTTTGGTGAGATTGAGAAAAAGAAACAAACACGGACAATGCTGCTGACACCTGTTCCCTATTCGCTGAGCATTTCGCCAATGGTCTGTCTAGACCGGAGAGTCAACCTTTGACGGAGTCTGAGGGCATATTGCCTGGTTTAAACTCCGTCGCATGGGCTGAGGGTATTGTCAATGTTAATACAGTCTCTGAAGCTCTTCAAAAACTTAAGCCATCCTTCTCCCCTGGACCGGATGGAATACCAGCCTCGGTTTAAAAAAGTCACCTTTTCTATTCGTTCCTCTATTGGTAAAATTGTTTAACCTATCTTTGTCCTCGTCTTCATTCCCTTTATTGTGGAAGCGGGCATGGCTAGTTCCCATTCACAAAAAAGGTAACCCGTCTGTCATTTCCAATTACCGTGGCATCTCAATACAATGCGCAATAACCAAGGTATTTGAGCATATTATCCATACCTATGTGTTTAAACTCACCTCTTCTACTATTATCCCTCAGCAACATGGCTTTTTTCCTAACCGTTCTACAACAACTAACCTTATGTCCTTCACCTCTTTCGTATCATCCCAGTTAGAGTCAGTTAAACAAGTTGATACTATTTATACTGACTTCAAATCTGCATTTGATCGTATTCCTCATTCCTTACTTCTAAATAAAATTTCACAACTTGACGTCAATAATCTTTTTGTATCTTGGTTACGTTCTTTTCTATGTGATCGTTCCTATAGTGTTAAATTTAATGATATGTTTTCGACTCCCTTTTCATGTAGTGCAGGCGTACCGCAAGGTAGTGTTCTAAGTCCTTTGCTGTTCATAATTTTTATTAATGATGTCCGTACCACCCTCCCTCCTGAGTGTTTCCTCTGCTACGCAGACGACCTCAAAATCTTTCTCCCAGTTTCGTCTCCTAGAGATTGCATTTCCCTACAAAATATTCTTGATCGTTTTTCGTCTTGGTGTTCTAGTAATTCCCTCACATTATGTCCTGATAAGTGTAACGTCATTTCGTTTAGTCGTTCGCAGTCTCCAATCACTTACTCGTACGTCCTAAATTCTGTACAAGTCAATCGTGTTTGTGTCGTAAAAGACCTCGGTGTCTTGCTTGACAGAGGCCTCACCTTCAGCCACCACATTGACTCAGTTGTCAATCAGGCGCGGAAAACATTGGGTCTCCTAAAGAAAATTGCGTGCGATTTCTCCGACCCAATGTGCCTGAAGACTCTGTTCTGCTCTCTGGTCAGATCGATTTTGGAGTACTGCTCAATAGTCTGGTCCCCTACAGCTCGAACCCATGTGGAACGTATCGAGCGGGTGCAGCGATCGTTCACCAGGTTTGCTATATGTAAAATCCTGGGTAGATTGTCCTCCCCCATACCTCCTTACGAGGACAGGTGTCGGCAGCTTGGCCTGGAACTATTGGAAAACCGCCGTTCCCATGCCCAGTCCACCTTTATTGCCGCATTACTCCTTGGTAATATTGATTCTCCTTCCCTTCTTTCTTCTATCCCTTTCTACGCCCCTAACCGTGTTCTTCGAAACCGCCCTCCCCTAGTGATCCCTTCCCGCCGAACTGCAGTGGGCCGTAATGACCCCCTTCTTCGTGCAATTCGTCGATTTAATTGTGTATACTCTATGTTTGATTTCAACCTTCCCTTATCCTCTTTCCGATCCCGCATCAGAACCCTCTATAATCCCGTGCTGCCTTAATTTTTAATTTTTAAATTTTAGATTCTAATTTTCTAAAAAAAAAAATTTTCTCAAATTTTTGATAATTTGTGTTAATTTTTGTTAGGTTAGGAACATAGGTAATAAGTATTATTTAAGCATTTGTGTAACCAAAAGGTAGACAAATAAATATGAATATGAATATGAATATGAAAAAGCAAACACACACACAACTTCTTACTTTGAGTACAGTTTATTAACAGTTAGATTTGAATTTCGATCGACTAAAACATAATTAAAAATTATCACCAGATCGTTCGATAGAATGTTTCTTGCGTGCTTTGCCCGGCAAACGGTTTCCTTTTTCCTGTTCTTGTGTATGTGTGTGTGTGTGTGTGTGTGTGTGTAAGTGGATTTTTTTGTTTATTTAACTTGCACGCGATCATGCGATTTATAAACAAAATGTGTACAATTCTGGACAACAATGTTGTCTAATTGCATTAAAACTGCAAAGCTGTTGTTGTGGAGTCCGCCTCTAATTTATCTTTCTGCCAAATTAGACAAACTCTACACACACACGCACACACACGCACACAAACATATTTAGACGTACATAAAACACACCAAGAATTAAGGTTTCTAATGCAACCCGATTCGCACGTTTTCTTCAAACTTCCCTCTATGCTTATAAGTACGAAGAAATGGGTGGAAGTATATTGGGATGGGAGGGAAGGACGACGACTAAACAAACAATTCCTCGTTCCTGTTTTTTGTTTGTTTTTGTACAACACGCACCCACCGCACACTTGCTTACATTTGCGATTCGTTTACTAATCGGTAAAATTGAATAATTTAACTACAAACAGGGTTTATTTATTTACGTTTTAATTTCTTCCACATTTTGTGTGTTGTATGTGTGTTTATGTTTGTATTTCGCGATCGTGCACCGCAGAGTGCAAGCTTGCAATTGTTTGCAGTAAACTAGCTTAGTTTATTTTACTAAAATCGGCTTCGATCTTTTGCTCCCATCACACACTCACACACACTCAGAGACAGAGAGAATAAAAATTACGACGGTAAAAGGACATGGGTTTTGGGAGAAGGAGTAGGAGTAAGGTTTGCAGCGGTTATATACGCACAGCATAAGTACAACGTTGCGAAGCGATTATGTGTATGCATGAAGTTGGCTAGCTTCAGCTTGGGGGGGGGTGGGGGGGGGGGTGGTAAGAGGGCAGGGAGATGAAAGGATATACACTACACAGTATACCACGCAGGCAGTCGCATGGAGTCGTTGTAGCACGTGGGACATGACCCAGTACGCAGAGCGATTGGGCGAAACGCGTCGCATGCCAATTGCAAACCAATCACACGTGTGTAAATATCACAATTCTTTTATTACTCACTTTAATTAATGTATGCGCGGGCTTGCACTGTTTGCGCTCACGTTCGTATGGTTAATGTGTGTGTGTGTTTTGTATTCTCTGTATATAGATATATGTTTGTATATATATTTGTTTCATATATATGTTTCTTTTAAATATGCACACCATCAATGAAGCGATGGTGCGGGAGTTTTAATTTTCTAGCAAAGTAAACGAAATACGCGCGTTGTTTCCCCGCGTAGACGCGTAAGCAGCACCCGTGTTCGATTCCCGAATTTCACCATTCGCACGTTCTGGAATGCTCTGTTCAGACGGAACGGGGGTTTTACCAATCTTTTCTATCTACTCTATGCGCAAATACGGCCGTAATGTATCGCAGAACGTACGGTAAGCACATCAAGTCAGATGTGGAACTAAACCCAAAGACAAACAAACTAGGGGAAAACCGGACCGTGTACGATGTTAATCGAACGACTTTTTTTCTTTCTTCCCTCACCTAAACGCTTTACAAATGTAAAGAAATAATGGAAAGGAAAGTCCACAATACTGGCTGGTATTATTGAATCCGTTCGTAGCGGCGGCGTACGTCCCGACGCTCATTTTCTTAACGTACTAGATGGTTGCTACAGTTATTTACCGCGGCGTTGTAGGACCGGGCTAAAGAAATGTGTTGCCATCCCTAGAATTTCTTGTGAGCGCCGTACGTCCCCGCTACGAACGGATTCAATAATACAAGCCACTGACGTGAAGCGACAGAATAAGAAAAACAGCCTACTGCGTTCGCACGTGGCTGCCTGCTAGGAGCCCACGGTTTAAAACATCACCACCACGGTGTGTATGTGTGTATGTGTACAGTGTGGTTTTCTACTTGTGTGTGTGTGTGTAACCCGTAAGCAAGAAGTCCTGAAGTCTCTTCAGCTCTGTAGCTACTGTGAGGACGGCGAATCGAAACCACACGGTTCGCCTGTCCCTCGGAAGCGCGCAAAACGGAAACCGAACGCGAACCCTCTACTGCTAAGACGGCTGCCGCAGGTGTCGGCTTCACCGTGCTCCAAAATGTCCTCTCGGTCGATGGTGCCGACTCGTAGACCCTTTATCGCTGCGGCCCAGTGCTGCTGTGCAGGGCGACGGCTGCATCGTCGTAGTCCACCTCGGTTTCCTCCAGCTTGGCGGCGCCGCTACAGATGCGACACTTGCAGCACACTATGCAGGGTGCGGCCAGCAGGAGCAGCGGCGACGCCACCAGCAACAGTATGCCGAACCCGGCAAAGATCCCGATCACCTGGGCCCGGTGCCACACGACCGAAGCGCGCGAATGGCCCAGCTTGTTCTTGCACGGGCCCTTATCGTAGTGCCGAAGCAGGAAGTCGTCCTGGAATGGGATTGGGGAGAGAGAAAGAGAGAGGTGTTAGTGGGGTTGATGCAGAACGATAAGATGCAGAACACTTACGTCCAGACTGGCGAGACAGTACCAGCAGAAGACGTGCTTGCACCGTTTGCACATCATCTGCGCGCAGCCCTCGTCCTTCTCGATCGGCACGGTGCACATCGGGCAGCACTTGATGAGATCATTGTCGAACGGGATGCCCAACGCGTCCGTTTGGCCATCCACCGCGAGGCGGCGCGAATTTTCCTCGCACGACATCGTTGGATGCCACTGCACAATGGGAGAAAGAAAGAGAGAGACACCGAAGAGAAAGCGTTAGTTTTTATGCATGTGTTCATTTATTGATATGACTAGTAAGCTTTTACTGATCCTGGATCTAAAGATAAACCCATGCCAGTCCTGCAATTGATCTCAACTGTTCCTGAACTTATCCGCTCTTGGAACGGCTCCATAGCTCATCTCAGACATCGATCTGATCTTAAGCCCACACCGATCCAGGAACTAAACCTGAACTGATTCCAGTCTGGCAACTGCTCCTAAATCCATACAATCTCTGAAACTATTCCTGAGCCCATCTGGAACAGATTCGTCACCAATAACCATATGTCCCGTCGAGCTGATCATAAATTCATGATCATACCAGGAACTCATCCTACACTCATATCCGTCCTGGAACGCATACCAAAACCCATACTGGTCTTAAAACTAATCCTGAACCCATGCAGTTCGTTGAGCTTATACAAAACTCAAACAGATCCTGGAACTGGTCACCAACTCATACCAGACTACGATACTCATACCGATACGATAAGGGAATATGAATGTCCATTGAGCTTCTTTGTTGCACTAAAATACCACCTAACAACATACCCGCCATGGGTTGAAATCACATTTGGACCGAGTCCACCATAGTGATGTGCTCTATGGAGCGCACTCCGATCTGACTCCGGGCTATTGTTAGTCCGAGTCTGACTCGGGCAAAATCCGAACCAATAGTGCTGCCCGGAGTCGGAGTCGTCCAGAGTCTACCGGAGTCGTCCGGAGTAGAGTTGGGCAAAACGCACAAAAAAGCGGAACTGGGTCCGGACGATTCCAACAAATTTCGGACCCAGTTCCGAAGGGTAGGTTCAATCCGACAAGCTGGCACCTCCCGGAATCGTCCGGAATCGTCTTGAATCGTCGGAATCGTCGGAATCGTTCGGAGTCGTTGGAACCGTCCAGAATCGTCTGGAATCGACGGGAATCGCCCGGAATCGACGGGAATCGCCCGGAATCGCTCGGAATCGCCCGGAATCGCCCGGAATCGCCCGGAATCGCCCGGAATCGTCCAGAACCGTCCAGAATCGTCCGGAATCACCCGGAATCGCCCGGAATCGTCTGGAATCGTCGGAATTCCATTTCATTTCATGTCATTTATTCAGTGCATAACCTAATACAAATACATACAAACAGTAACACAAGATGCTAGCGTCCATATCGAACTATATTGATGAACTCAGTGCGCGACATTCCTGGTTTAAATGTACGACAGACAGCATTGACATATGCGCGGCGGCCGGAACGTGAACTTGAATCGTCTGGAATCGTCGGAACAGTCGGAATCGACCAGAATCGGCTCTACTATTCACTACTATCGATTGACTACGATTCCGCCCGATTCCGGACGATTCCGGTCGATTCCGGGCGATTTCAGCCAATTCCGGTCAATTCCGACTGTTCCGACGATTCCGGACGATTACGACGATTCCGCACGATTCCAGACGATTTCAGACGATTCCGGACGATTCCGATGATTCCGGACGATTCCGGTGGAACTAGCGATTCCTTCTCTCTGGAATCGGAATCGGAATCATACTTGCCGGAACCGGAGCGGAACCGTGGGTGCGATCCGCAGAACCCATCTCTAGTCCGGAGTCGATTGGAGTCGCCTGGAGTCGTTTGGAGTCGGTGTCGTCGTATGTTGTTATGCGTTGCCTTTGTTTCCGGCCGACTCCGACTCCAACTGACTCCGGACGACTCCAACTCCGAACGACTCGGAACGATTCCGGATAGTGTTGGTTTTCATGAATCTTTCGTTGAGATTCATTCATATGAATCTTCAGTAATGAGTGATTCGAATCTCGAGTCGAATCTTCACAGATTCATGAATCTCTAAAGATTCACGAATCTTCAAAGATTCATGAATCTGTAAAGATTCACAAATCTTCAAACATCCATGAATATTAAAAAAAAACTTGATTCTCTAAATATTTATGAATCTTAAGAGATTTATAAATCTAAATTCATATATCTCTTGGGATTCATTAATACTTAGAGATGTATGATCTCCAAAATATTGAATTTGCCCAATCCCACCTACAAGTTGCCCGTTGTCGGTTCAACTGCGTGGTACTTTCCAATAAGTCTCATAAGTCTGTACAGGCTGGCATAACCACGTAGGTTGTTACGCAAAAAAAGAAGAATAACAAAAAGCTTAAGCTTTATAAATTTTAGAAATTTATGAATCCTTAGAGTTTAATGAATCCCTAGGGATTCGAAAATCTTTCTAGATATACAAAAACTTTTGAGATTCATAAATCTTTTGAGATTCATGAATCTTACGAGATTAATGAATCCTTCGAGATTCTTTCTTTGAAGATTCATGAATCTTTGAGATTCGAATATCGAAGAAATTCCACACTCTATGTGCTTAGAATGCAACGCTATCCGGAGAATAGTTGTATCACGATTATATGTGATCAACTGCTTACTAAATGTTTCTGGGAATAGACTAACAAGTCCATCACGTAACTATCTAGTAAGTGCGATTTCATACGCGTCAGAATATGACTGAGTGTCCGGAGTAATTAAGCGTAAAGCGGTAAGCGCTGGAAATCATCCGACAATTTTAAAACAACTCATTGCAACGCACAGCAACTATTACAAAATGGGGCAATTTTCTTATTTAGTGCGGTTAGGGTATGGAAATACGGTGCTTGATATTAACCATTATTAGCATGAAAACATCCAGTTTTCTCCGTGTTTAATTTTAAATGGTTCGATCAAATTGTGAAAGGTGAAAACCCAAACTTACCGCCTTCTTACAGCCAGAACAGAAGTCCTCCCGACACGTGGGACAGTGCACGGCGCACGGCGACGGCATGCTGGAGGACGATGGCGACAGTGGCACGATACGGTCGGAGCAGATCGAGGAGCCTGTTTGGTTTGCTCCGGCCTGGTCACCTGCCTGCTGCTCCCTCGGCCCAACGAGACAAATCGTTTCGCAGCCCGCTTTTGGGCACCAGGTTCGGAATCGGTCCAGTTCTACCTCTGTGAAAGAGAAGGAGTACAAACGCTTTAGTATGTCGTACGGAAAAGAAAAGCTTCCTTTTGTGTGCGTCCCCAAATAAATGTAACACACCGGCAGCTAATAAACCTCACCGCAGCGGCGGACCGGAAAGCGAAACTTAACATGCTAATCCCTTTTCGGGAAACGTTGAAGCTTCCGGTGGCCTATGCCTCGTACGCCCTTTATGCGAGAGCGAATTGATGAACCTTCATAAATCAAAGCTCCTGCTGTGGGGACGGTTTGTACATTTGCTGTTGATTTGTATAAATTATTCATCCCATTTGCTGGTACTGGTGGTTTGCTGATGATGCTACTACCGTGCAAACTGCTCGTCATTGTCGTAGTGCGCGATTAGTGAGACCACAGCCTGGACACGACGGTGGACACGTCCGGCTGTACGAATGTGAACGGACGTCGGTCCGTTTGCCGCGGATTGATTTATCATTTCTGGATGAAATAATTCATCGATAGGGCGATGCTTTCCCATGCACTTATCATGGAAGGGTGGCGTGATCGTTTGTTTGCGTTTCTTGATGTACAACGTCAATGCCATGCGTTTCATTTAGCTCAGTTTGAATGTGGGCAGCAATATCTAAATCAAACTCTTGATCGATTCAATCGCAAGAATACAGTGTCATTTAATTAAATATGATTGTAATCCGTTCGTCAGAACTTACTTGACACTGACTTTATCAAAAGAAACAAATTAAATAGACATTTAAACTACTCAAACTATTTCATTCATTCCACGCCGTTGTGCTCCCATTCAATGCTGAATACGTTTCCACATAAGACGCCTCAACACTTTCACGCTAACCACCCGGGCGGGCTGGGAGAAGATGCTTGATTTGGAATTTTCGCTCATCGCAAGAAGAACTTTCTCGCCACGAATCCTAACCGGTTGTAATAACTGCATTTTGTACTTTCGCGGTTTACAGCCGTCGAGTGAGAAAGATGGCGAGCGTTTGGCGTGCAGACGAGAAACTGGTGACAAATGTATCTCGTGAATGTCGCCGTTCGATGCCGCTTTAAACAGATTCAAGTTGATTCAGACTAATAATGGTGGTTAATTAATTAATAAATAATAATATTAATTAACCACCAATAACTAATAATTGGTTGAAATTGCTAGAAATTTTAGCTGAAGGGAAAAGAGAAAATTCCCATTAATTGTAAATTTGTTCTTGGATTGAACAACTCTTTTGTGATAATTTTTAAAATTTATAAAGTTGAAAGATGCATTCAATCAGCACAAAATTAATGCTTGCACGTACATTAAAAATATATGCTATAAAGAACCGCATTGAATGCGCTAAATTGACCATGGCATTGAAATTAGTTACTATCCTATTGTTTTTTTAATACATCCTCTTAGAAATAAATAGTTTTCAGATGATTCATACATTATTATTTTTAAATTCAGGAGATTTCCTTAGAACAGCATATGCAAAAGCTATTATAATTGTCTTTTTCTATGGAAAGGTTAATTAACGCATGATTTAGTAAAATTCTGTTTTGGTAACAAAAATAGATACAGTCTTTTCCAGAGTTACGTGAATATTGTGTTCCGAAGATATTCGCGTAGCTCTAATTTTCACGAATGTCGAATATCAAGTTTTTAGCCAAAAGATAGTTGATAAATAGTTATTTACGATTAAATTTAGTACTCATATGCAATTATTTACTTATTAAATACAATTCTAGTGATAAATTCGCTTCATTTTTATTTTTTAGCGATTTCAAACTTTTAGGAACAATGTAATTTAATTTTCATTTGACAATTGTTGGAGATAATTGTACTGTAATTTAAAATTTGCGTAACTCGAATTTACGTAACTCATTTCTCACATAACTCGGTGAGAAAATGTGGCTAAAGGATAATTATGTTGAAATATTGAAGAGAAGCTTATTCCAATATTTATCAAATTGGCAAAGGCAAACTTTTATAAAAACTATTTTTTTAAATATTTTATAATGAATATTATAGCAGCTTTGGGCCTAAAGCATGATATTTGTGAGTTTTAAAACCAATGAAAATAACCATATAATTAAGTAACTAAAGTTTTCAATCTTTTTAGTTTGCGTTATATTTATTTATTTATTTAAATAAAATCAAAATAAAATCAAATTAAGAAGGAACCTTCTTCTTCTTCTTCTTTGGCTCAACAACCGATGTCGGTCAAGGCCTGCCTGTACCCACTTGTGGGCTTGGCTTTCAGTGACTAATTGATTCCCCCCCATAGCAGGATAGTCAGTCCTACGTATGGCGGCACGGTCTATTTGGGGATTGAACCCATGACGGGCATGTTGTTAAGTCGTACGAGTTGACGACTGTACTACGAGACCGGCTAAGAAGGAACCTTCATGACGTTTAAATTACTCATGAGCTGTGTAGTAGCAGTGGTGGATTTAGGGTATCTGGGGCCCTAGGCGGTAAGATTATTTGAGCACGGTTTACAGGGTTAACCTAGTACTATGTAATCTTTTATAAATACTGCATTCTATAGACCAGGGGTCTCTAAACTTTTCTGTTAGAGGGCCTCATTGCTTCACAAATAACGTTGTTACCTTTAGAATGATTAAAAGTTCAAATCTTGTTTTTATTAGAAAATACTAATCTGAATATATCAAATCAAACTAAAAATGTTGTACTAAATCACTATCACCAATCCTTACGAATATCGATAATATGGATTGATTTTAGCAGGAATTCCTCTTTTTTCTCAAAATTCAACTAAATTTTGCAATTTGTAATCAATTACAGTTGTTTAAATTGATTCCTAAACTCATCATACGAACTTTTTGTTATAATCAAGGAATAAAGAATTAGGTTTTATTAGAACTTAATCACACATGAAGAGCTGAAAAGTAAATAAATACAAGTCTTACGGATATTTTTTACTAGCTCACCTCTATTCAGTCGATAACGGTGGTGCTTCTCCACCAGGGAAGATGACGCTAGCGCCGTTATTTCCGCGATCGTTATGATACCCTGCGCGGGACACATCGCATCCGGACAGGACACCTCGTACGCACCTTCGGAAATTTCAAACTCGATGTAGGCCGTCATGCACTGTTGGGGATGGAGAGATGAAATGATCGAACAATTAAATTAAATTATGCTGTAAACGACGAACTTAACATTTAAAATCCAAACGAATGTAGTAAAACCATGATGAAGAAATAACACACAGCTCGAGTGGCAAAATGGCTTGCACAAAGCACAAGTTCGCCTCGCTGTTCCCATTTCTCCTTCGGACAAAAATGCAATTAATTAAACCAATCACTTGCACCGGCAGTCAGTCGTTTCCATGTGAGGGTCAACCAATTATTTTAATTTTTCGCCACAATCCAAAAATTTCTTCATCATTTTACCATTTCCGTCTTGCGTGACAAAGGTCAAGTCTTAAAAGCGGCACATACATAAAAGAAGGGTTTATTGTCTCTTTTTTGTGTGTCGCTCATCTGGAGTTTCTTCATTAAAGCTGTGCTTTCGAAGGCGTCAGTTTGCTGTCTTTTCATGGGCATTGAATTAGGGACTGATGTCTTAACTTAATACATCGTAATTGGTGCTAAATTAAGTTGTGTCGTTTAACGTCCCGTTATCGTTACATTTTAAAACTTATTAAAACAAATTCAATTCAAAGTAAAGCTCGGACACTGAAAAAACGGTTGCAAATATAAAACAAATAAAACATTAGTGGCCGCGGAGGTGGCCGTGTATTGCAGTACGGGAGAGACTAATATTCCGTCGCAAAAGTATCATTACACCGCGATAGCAGTGATTACGAAATGATAATTGATGCTTCGTGACTCTGGCCACCTGCCCACCATCCCATCCCGCTGCATTATGCAAATGTTCCACCATCCTCTCACTAACGTACAATTAAATGCATTGTATTTCCTGACCGATCGATTTCACACATCTGTGTATGCAGTTGGGCCACGCGTTAGTTGCAACCAGGTGTGATGTGTATTGCAAACCGATCGAAACTGTGTCCATATATCCGACATTTTGTCATTTATCGAACGTTCATCAGCTAGCTCGACGCTGTGAACGGTAATTCTCCTCCTCCGTGTTCTGATGCTTATCAAGCGCAGCAAGTCCGTCTCAAAACGGTCCGACATGAAGCGATGGGCTGTACAATAATGTTTCGCGTGTCTAACGGCGATGTTGTAATCGATCTCCCGCCCGGTAATTGTTACTCAAGTTCCGATTTTGAACCGGCCCATGACGAACCGGACATACCGAGACCGCGAGATTCTAGCCGTAAGATAACGAACGAGAAGCGTGCGCCCTCATTCTAAGCCTACCCCCAAGCCTGCCCGGCGATCGTGTGCTTTTGTGCATCTGAAATTGCAAAACGATCAACACCCACTAAAAGTCGCTCGTTTCGCCTGTGCCATATGAACGGTCGGCCGTTGAAAGGAACAATTGGCAGTTTAGCGTAATATTTAGCTCTATTGGTGTCCGTTTTTCCGCTGGCCCGGCACCGTCACGATCAATCAAATTGGTAGAGATAAGCTCGAACTCATAAGCGTCAAGAGGCTTGTTGCAAACCAGCTAATTGCCAGTGGGTCAGATCAGATTGCAAATTGGGTATGAGTTGTGCTTAACCTTCTTCGAGAGGCATTGCTCTTGAACGGTCAAGCGTACAAAACCACTTGATCTCTCCTCTTGAAATTGGTGTTTCTTTTAATGCTTAGTTCTTTTTTTTAAGTAAGCTTCAATCCAACAAAGTCAAAACACTTGTAGCCTCTTTTTTGTACTCATTCGATTATTATTTTTCTTTTAATAGTATCACTTATCGTTCGGTCTGGCATCGAACGATCGAGAATTTGATCGTTGTTTGAAGCGTCCAATTAATTCTAATGATTGCAAAAAATAACGAAAATAAATACAAAAGAACTTATACGTTCTGATACATCTTGAGCAAATTATTCAATCCGTGTGGCAAAAAAAGGAAATATTGAAACAAGATTCTTGCCAAGAACACGCAGAACCAGATCAGATGTATTCGATTCTATTCATTTCTCTATAATTTTGTAGCACGTGATGCAATGTCGATATTACTTTCAACATAAATTCTTACTTCTACCCTGCCCCTACTCTCTTGACGGATAAACACACACCCACTCAGTCAGTTTGTTGATTGAATCAATTCCATCCGCTTCAAGTCATCGCGACGAGTGTGTACACTTTATCAAGAGTTGTGCCTTCTCTTTACGGTTTCCGCATTGGCTTAAGAGCAGCCGTTTTGGTGGATTTCGATAATCATCAGCTAGTGCCGCACTGAAACGGGCAAGCCGTACTCGGGCAAACCTCACACAAACGACTTCTGCATCGTCAGCATCACATTCGTATATCGATTAGCGACGTCCCAGCCGAGCAGCGACCGACTCGTCCCCACGATGCTCCCCACGGGGAAACGGTTAAGAGCTGAGTTTAGCTTAGCTTAAAAAGTATCTTACGTAAACAGTGCAAAACTAAACGAGCCCAAAAACAACATCCTGTTTGCTGAGAACACAGCGGCTCTAGGCCCGTTGGCAAAGGAGCTTTAATCGAGAAAACGAAACGATGACTACAGTCGCAGCGCCATCATCATCATCATCGGCACCTAAGGCGATAGTCTGCCGCTCCCGCGGTCGTATTCCGCCGCTGGACCGCTTACGAAAATTGTTTAGCTAAGACTCTTGGTAATTCAAAACCGATTGAGCGGTTCACGGCACAGAAGCTGCATCGGAGCAGCGAAAAGCTGGCTGGAATGTGTCGGATCTCGATATGTGACACCTCAAGAGAAGGTAGCGTGTGATATGGATGCTGTGGTACCATGAAAAGTACACAACCTTCTTATCTGCTTTCGAGCTTCTGGCCGAAGGAAAAGCACCGTTTAATAATGTCACCGGGATCATCGTGACGTTGGATGGGAAGCGACAAGGCAGCACATTAAATTACAGCGACAGTGTGCTGCTTGCTGCGGAGCTTTATTGCAGTCTCCCGAACTGCTAAGAAATACGGTTCACGTTTCGGCATTCCGACTACGAGCGAGTCGGTACGGGTGAATGAATATTCGATTAAACGATCTCACTGTAAAAGGGTGCTTCCGTACTTGGTGCAATTTATTCCAACCATTGGGAAGCTTCTTTACCGGTTGCACAAAAAAACGAAAGAAGCGGACGAATTCCTGCCGACACTGGTGAAGAAGCATTGAATTAGAAGAGTACTACCACCACGTCGTAATTCGAGAATTTATCGGCTGACTTCCGAATGCGCGAGCAAGTATTGGGAGCCGTAAAGCAGCTTCCATTCTATCCGCTCAGAATATTAAATGAAATGCAGAGGAGAGGGCCGGAAAAGACGGTCGAATAGTTTTAGCAAACGCGTCGATCATCCCGAGCCGCACACCCCAGCCGTGAACAAATGGCGTATGTGAGGGTAGTGTTCAAGTGGATCGTTACTTCCATTGCATTTAATCATCGGTTGAAAGGCAATTCCGGACGGTATTGATGCTGAATATTTCATTATTGTCATTTAATTAACGATTGATTTCATTGTAGGGCTTTAAATCGCGATAGGAATTGAAAAAATGCAATACAATATAATACGGTATGAACAACATTTCGAACGCACATTAGGATTCCAACACATTTTTTAATAAAAAAATAAATATAAAATTATATATAATCCAATAAAAAAGAGAGATAACAATTGTTAAAAGTGTAACTTATAAAATTAATGAGTTCAATTAACAATGTAAACCATGTAAAGCATTATAAAACAATTGGCCTGGATTGAATTGGAATGATTTTTTAAATATATATTTACTGACAAAAAAAGTAAATAAATGAGCCTGTATTAGACCATCTTTATAACCACCATCTTTATAATCAAATAAAAAAACGACAAAAATAGAGCGAAAGAACATCAAAAAATCGTTTCATTATTCAATTTTCCATGAAATGTGCTAATCTTACATTCCCGCCACGTGCTTTGCCATGCCACAAGGGTTAACTTTTGCTCACCTCTCAAACTAGGGGTATAAACGCTACCTCTCAAACTGTCAAAGCTGGGCAGCGCGCCAAAACAAACACATTCTGTCAGACAGTTGCTTGTTATTGCGTGCATGTAATCCATCCATTGCGGTAGCGCTTTCCACAACAAATCGAATTAAATCCGGTGTTATTCGTGTACAGTTTCGTTAGAATGGATGCGAACGTAAAATCGAACCTTCCGTGGGTGGAAAAGTACCGCCCGGCCAAACTGAACGACCTTATTTCGCACGAGGAAATCATTGGCACGAGTAAGTATGGGCACCCGGTGGCTACACGCCCGTCCTTGAAACGAAGGCGTTGAGCAATACCCGGGTGTTGCTAGCCTGGCTCGTGGGGTTGGTTGTGTGTTCATTTTCTGCTTATCGTTCAACAGTCAACAAATTCATCAAGGAAGAACAACTGCCACACTTGCTGTTTTACGGACCTCCCGGCACGGGCAAAACTAGCACAATTCTGGCCTGTGCCCGGCAGCTGTACAAACCGCAATCGTTCGGCTCGATGGTGCTCGAGCTGAACGCGTCGGACGACCGGGGCATCAACATCGTTCGGGGACAGATTTTAGATTTTGCATCCACGAGAACAATCTTCAAGGGCGGATACAAGCTGATTATCCTCGATGAGGCGGACGCGATGACGAATGATGCGCAAAACGCGCTGAGGCGCATCATCGAAAAGTACACGGAAAATGTGCGCTTCTGCATCATTTGCAACTATCTCAGCAAAATCATTCCGGCCATCCAGTCGCGCTGCACGCGGTTCCGTTTCGCACCGCTGTCGCCGGATCAGATTTTGCCCCGCCTGGAGCACGTCATCGAGGCGGAAGGGTATGTGCGCACTAACGCTCTAACGAACGACGGGCCTTCTTTTTTGTTGTTGCGAGTAGGTGCAGTTTAAAACGTTGCCCTATTGTCTTGCAGAATCGATGTGACAGACGACGGTAAAAAGGCGCTCATGACACTGGCTGGGGGCGATATGAGAAAGGTGCTGAACGTACTGCAAAGCACTTGGATGGCGTACAAAAAAGTGACGGAGGTGAACGTGTACAATTGCGTCGGGCATCCGCTGAAGGAAGACATCAATAATATAATATTCTGGCTGCTAAACGAGGAGTCGTTCAAGGCGTGTTATGAGAGTATGTGTGCCTATGATTTGTTAAGTTTTTTTATGAGCTTTTGAAATAATTTATTTTTTCATTCTTCATGTGCTCTGTGTTGCAGAAATCCAGCAGCTAAAAACGCAGAAAGGTTTAGCGTTGGAGGACATTCTGACGGAAATCCATTTGGTCGTCAATCGGTTGGAAATACCGCCGCGCGTTTCCTCCCAGCTGCTGATCAATCTGGCATCGATCGAGGAACGATTAGCGGATGGGTGTGTGGAGAAACCTCAAATCACAGCGCTGATAGCTGCATTCAGCAAAGTACGAAGTGTAGTTGTGTAGCTTATCCACATTTTCCACTTTACGTTATTCCATATTTAAACAATAATAATAAAAAAAACCCATCAAGTGAAGAGATTTATAGTAGTTGTAATTTTCTTTCTACCATCAATCCGTAAATGGTTAACAATAGCAATAATTATTCTCTTACATAGAGCGCATAAAAGTGTCGGTCTTTTGCTAAACACTATTCATGCAACACAAAGAAACTGCATTATGAAACGCAGATCTCCATCCCATCCACTCGGCGGGCCATTTCTTTTTTTCCCCTTTTTCGCTTCATTCCAGACATGCAAGGGCGTTGGGCGCTTGTATCCAGGATCCTACGCAGTCTCGAAAGAATGGTACGCGGCGCTCTTGTAAAAAATGTAGGTCATGAATTTTATACCGAAACAGCGCTCTCCCGTACGCCATACGTTGGCGAGCCAATTCTTATTGTTGAGGCACCATTCACCAGCGCAAGAAGCCGTTTAGAAAATGCCACACATCCGAGTGCTCTCCTGGGGCGGTATCTTAAATCACAATACAGTCACAGCATTACGCTTCGAAAGCCAAACTTTGTTCCACCACAGAGATGAAAGATCAGAGCAAAGAGAGAGAAATACGATCAAACCTCCAGTGGGCAAAATCGGTGCAGCGTGAGCGGTGTTCCGGTGAGGTACGGAAAACGGCAAAGAAAGAATTCAAATAAAAAGGAAACTTTTGTGCAAAATCGCTCCACAGCGCTGTGAGTCCTGTGTGCCCCGGAAGGGTAAAGGTAACAACCACTGTCCTATGTAATCTACTTAACACAAAAAAAGGCTGACCCTGGTGAGCGTGTAAGTGAGCTCCATTTAATTTTCTCATTTTTTATACACTTTTTTGTCGACTTCGTTTCACCGGCCTGTAGTGACTGAAGAGGGGAATTGCAACTGACCTTCGGGGGGATTTCGTTTTGTTCTATCCTTTTTTAAGCTAGCAGCACGTTCTCGCAATACAAACAATTAAAAAAGTTTCAATTACGGAGGTGGCATCAGTAAAGTGGGGAGCAAAACTGTTGAAAAGAGTGCTTTACAGTTTCTATTATCATGTTTTTTCTTGTTTGAGATTGAAACAATTATATTATCTTCTCCTTTGGAGCTTGAACAATTTAAAAGAATAATAAAAAAACATGATAATATAAGCTTTATCGCCGAGGGAGAGTTTGAAACAGTGTATACAATAATTCGCACTGATATGCTACACGAGTCGAACTGCATACAGCCTGTCAAGAATTTGCATGAAGACAGATAAGAATAACAACTATGCATACAACACAACGTAAACGGGGTAAATTTACGCTCCTAGATGGCGGGTCGCTTCATAGCCACGCTGGAGAAAGAAAACACTACAAACCTCTGCCGCCACAATAGCCGCTGCACACACCAAACCAGAGCGTACGCCGTTGGGAGCTGCAGATCATTAGAGACTGGAGGGCGCACCCAGCGATGTTGCTGACTGGTGGATTAATTTACACCGGCAGTCGCTCTTGCAGGCATCATCAAGAACGCAGAAACGCAGATACGATGAATGCGGCTGCTGCTGCTGCTTTTACACAGATGAGAAACAAACGTCTTGCGTGCTTCAGGCGTGCGATGGAGGCGCATGGCTTCCTATGCATAATCGCATTGCCATGTGAAACGTACAACACACACACAGCCTTAGACACACACACACACACACATGGGTTGATGTAAATTTGAAGAAAGTCATGCAAACACGATTTGCCGAGTGTCCAAGTGGACCGAGGAGTTCTCGAGCAGGAGTTCAGTGACTTCGAGGCACACCAGCCTTTTCTTAACCATTCAAAAATGGACGCAGGGCGTAGTGGATGAGTAGTAGCAGCCGTGCCGGCGACGCGCGCACTGTGCTGGGACAAAATCTGCTTGACATTATTCCACGCCATGAAGTGGTGTGTTTGCAGTGTTGAATAATTTAGACGGTCTTTTGTTGTGTAGTGCAGGGCGGCTGACTGGCTTGCTGAAGAGAAAGCAACGGGGCTGATGTGCTGTTGATGAAACTGTTGATGTTGATGAAACCGAAGCAGCATGAAGCCTTCCAGGCTGGACACGTTATTTGCCGATGCGATAACGGACTTACAGTGTTTGCGTAGGATATAATAACCAATTAGAAGCAAATGTTAATATTTTAACTACCAAAACATCTACAGACGAACTTAAGGTGATTTTTGTAATGAAGAAACTAGCACCCAACGGGAAGACATTATGAAGTAAATCAATCATCGAATGCTTCAGAGTACACTGGAACGGACTTGTTCGCTTAAAAAATCGATCAACGACGAATTTATAATAAGTTATACATCGTAATGCTTGTTCGTAACTGGCTATTTTTAGAATAGTTTCTTGTGGACTAGCATGCCCAAAATCGATTCATTTCCTTCTTCTTCCGCATGGTCTTGTTCTTGCAAAATTTCAACCTTTCAACAGATATCAACTATCCGGTCACACAAAACGGCTCATATTGGATATGAAAATTATACTAATAACTACCTAA
Source organism: Anopheles gambiae (assembly GCF_943734735.2). NCBI lineage: Eukaryota > Metazoa > Arthropoda > Insecta > Diptera > Culicidae > Anopheles > Anopheles gambiae. The sequence continues at coordinate 79,414,006 of NC_064601.1, forward strand.
AACGTACTACGTAATAAACCGATGGCTTTAGCTGACTTTAGATAAAAAAAAGAAGTTAATATAATGAGTAAACATATTCTATTTTTAGAAACAGCCCCAAGCTCAGATACTAATGCCACCTAGACATTATCAAAAAATCCTTTATCCCAAACCGAACGCAATGATAACAATGTGCGCTATTGACAAGACCCGTTAGGTGTTTTTTCCCTCCCTCTTTCTCTCTCTTTTGTTGCGCTATTTAATACATGCGCAGTAAAGCGAGCATGACATTGATGAGTTTTTGACGACACAACAACAGCAGCAGCAGCAGCAGCAGCAGCATCGGTAGCAATAGCCTAGCTACTACAACACACAGCTGAAAAAGAATGTCTGCAATGTCATGCAATTCATCAAATGGCAAATATTTGCCCCGACAGAGAAAAACCGGTTCCAAACCGGAATCTTGCCGTTAATTTGGGACCGTCGGTATATCATTCTCATTCTCTTTCTCATCACTATGTACAACGTACCACACGCGGTTGGAGAATTTCGTGGAATCACCATCCTTCCGTAGAGCAACCGTACCCCGTAGCCCCGAAAAACATCTTTATTTCCAGCACTGCCCGTAAGCTGCATTGAAAAAGTGCTTCTGCAGGCGGTGCTAGCAGGAGCTGGAAAGTTGCGGAAAATTGCAGATCAAACTAGACACCCCTCCCCAGCTCGGTTCGCCCTCGGTTCGGGTTATGGTGGTTCAAGGTGGAAATGAGGTGTAGGTTACTGTCAGCAATGCTGAAAAGATAACAAGCTAATAAGGTTGATTACGCTTAACGCGACCGCTGTGCGTTGGTGCACTAGATTCGATGAAGAGCTTAAGGGCGCACCAGGGCAAATGTAAGCGAAATGTGCTATACATGAGATGTATTTTGGCCTGGGCAAGGATTTTATTACAGCTCTCTGCGTGGCTTTATCGCAAGCAACTCTCCATTTGTTTGTTTTATTAGCGCCATTCATAATGTGGTCTCGCTTTTATTAGCAATGCGGACCAAGTGCCAAAACAACACGGTGTACACCTATACATAACGGCAGCGGTGACACACCTTGAGATTGAATGATGAGTGTAAGCGTAAGCGTGCGAATGAATAAGCCTGTGCCTACATTTTTATACCGGCCATCATGTACCGGGTCATGCATTGGACAAAAGATGGCACACACCAATCGCGGATATCGCCATTTATTTACGACGCGAAACTGTTGGGTCACACAGAACGCGTTCAGCAGGCTTCCTGGTCGTGCCTACACTGCACAAACACACACACACATACAAACGTACGCACACACATGACCCGAATGTGTGCTCAACACTCAACTGACTCTTCTCCGCGGATGCAACGATACCGGTTTTCACGAACTACATCATGACTAGTGCCCCCTCTCTCTCTCTTTGTACACCACGAGCTGTGTCTGTGTCTACGGAAATGGCGCCGGACTACAGTTATATCTGTGGCCAGTGGCGGGCACGTACCTACCCCCCCACCCCCACGTTTCGTTTCAAACAAGACAACCAAACCAGCTCTATCGGAGTCCAACGAGCAAGCGTGTTAGCTGTCCTTCCGGAAAGGTGGATTAAAGGTGTGTTGGTGCGACAAGGAACTATAGTATGAGGCATGGGGGGCACTGCATCTGTAATCGAGCATCGTGCGAGTTCACACGCAACGGAAGTTCGATGGCATAAAACGGTACTTGTCGCGCACCGAGGCCATCCGTCATTTAACACTAGCGGCATGTATCGTATCACACTTAGAGTACGCCATGTGACATTCTAGAGCACTGTTCGTTCGTCTTAGTTCAAGAGTGCGGGAATTCCGTTAGATCTATAGCAGCAGTGAGTTAGAATCATGCCACCGATTCTTAAACCCAACATGAGTGTTTCCCAGACAAGCTCGAGCCTAAGCAGAGCTGGAGTGAACTGGTATGATCGTACCATATGGTTTTCACGCTGGGGTTTAACTGGAGATCAGGAAAAAACTGATTGCTCCCGGGGTTTTCGCAGACATTGATTTCCAAAAGTTTTGGGAAACTTGAGACGTAACTTACCTCGGTGCAGAACGAGCAAGCACACTGCGTGATGCGGGTCAGGTTCTCGGCACTGAACTCGCCAAGGCACAGTTTGCAGGTGAACTTAATCGTAGGCGTTAAGGCCTTCGTCGTTGTCGTCGTCGTTGTTGCGGAGTGGCTGTTGATCGGCGATACCGGTAGCAGCTGCGTGGGACTAGGGGAAAACATAACGGTTTTGGACGAGACGGACGCACCGGCCGGACTGCCCGTCGCCGAGTTGGGGCTGGGCGAGGAAGCCCCGGACGAGGACGAGGACGGCGTGGACGACGAGCTGGGCAACGAGGCGCCCGAGGACGAACTGGAGGAGGAGCAGCTGGTCGTCGTGAGCCGCAGCAGGTTGCCGACGTACTTCCGCTTCGAGCCACCGTCGAGGGAGCCCTTTTTCGGGTTATTCGGCACTTCGGTCGGTTCGTGTGCCTCGGTCGCGGACACGGGCACGAACGCACCATTGGATGCGTTGAGCGAGTAGCGCGAACCGGCCGCGGCCAGTGACAGTAGACTAGAACAACGGGAGCAGGTGGCCACGGACGCACAGTTACGTAGCCGGTTGAGCGGCCGGATCGGTTCCAGCGTTTGGGAGGTGGCGTTCGTCAGTGCCAGCACGGTTTCACACTTCCGCAGACCGCGGGGACCGCCGGCAGCACCCGCCTTGAGGCCGCCGAGAGTGAGCAGCCCCGGGCCGCCGCCGCCACCCTCGCCGGACGACGCCATCTGGCTGTCCAGCAGCAGGGGCGTCGTCTTGGGCGAAGCGAGGCTGTTGCAGCTGACATCGCGCTTCAGCAGCGGGACCACCGACCACAGCCGCTGGTGCACGGACGACAGCGAGGTGGTGGAGATGTTCAGCCGGCTGCGCGCTATGTCCGCCAGATTGTGCTCGGACGGGCTTTTGCTGATCTTGATTTCGGGCGAGCTGAGCAGTGGCGGGGGCGGTGGTGGAGGAGCTGCCGGTGGAGGCTCTTTCGACGGTCGCCGGCCGACGAGATTCTTGAGAAATGCTTCAAAGCGCCGTTTGCGAGGCACCGGACCGGTCAACGACCCGGTGTGCGGGCTGCCTTCCCCATTGCCACCGGTGCCCCCGACGCCACCGCCGCCCGGTCCAGCTCCAGCACCCGTACCGGCGACCCCACTCGAGGGCACCATCGGGGACGACTGGATCCAGCTCGCTGGACCCCGCCGAAGCCCCTGCCCGGAGCCTCCGAGCGAGGTCGGGCGCGCTGCCCGCGTCGGGACAATCTGAGGCGAGTGCTGCTCGAGCAGGGACACGGACTCATGCGTCCCATTCGCAAGGTGGTGATTCCTTAGCCCAGCCAGGTTGTGAATGATAGAGGCAAAGTCCTGTGGACGAAAAAACCCGAAAGCGATATTAGTCAAAATCATCACTCACTAGGAAACGTGACGTCCTAAAGTCAACGCACCTTCCCAAAATCTCCACCCCTTCGTTCGACTCCCGAGTCTTCCTCGAGTATGTCGTATCCTGGTGCGTTCCAGGAGTGGCGAAACTTGTTCGCAGTATCTGCGCCGCCCCGCCGATTTCCTTCGACGAGGTCGGCCAGCTGTGTCGTCGTTCTGCTATCACCGGACGTTAAACCGATGGGCCACTGTAAGCTGCGCCTTTTAAATTCGACTTTCTCACCGTTATCCACACTTCTGCCCAACCAATCGCCACTGAGTCGCACACGACGGCGCACAAGCACTTTCGATGCACTACACGATGACGCACCAACGCCAGGTGACGTTAAATCACGCTCACTGGAACGGCGAACGGTCGCCGCTGCTTCTGGAATCTTCTTTCTGGTAAACACCAGGGTCGCTTTCTTTTTCTGAAGTGCTAGTGCGGTTGGCGCACGGCCATCTTCGTTCACGGCTAGCAGCGGGCAGTGCTCGTCCACTTGATCGAGCTGGTTCACGATGACACTTTTGTGCACTGGCGCTGCTGCCCTTTGCTTCGGATATTCGTTATTTGCACACTCTTCCCCACTTTCCGACTCGGATTCACTCACTGGCGGTTGACGGTCTGGACCATGATCACCACACTGTGTCACACTGGGCGTTCGTTCGCACACACTTATCTCCACCCGCTTGAACGAGCCGGACGGCGGCGGCGGTTTGCCCGGATCAGGTTCTAAGATCTTGGTATAGTTCGTACCAGCACCACCACCAGGTCCTCCCCCACAGCCACCGCTGGCATTCGTGGTCGTGACTACCGTTGACAGCCGGCTCAGATTGTTACCATCGCTCGAAACGCGCTTCAACCGTATGAGTTTGTTCACCGAAGTGAACGTATCGCACAGGGTGGTTTGTGCGCGACTGTCACCACTAGCGGCACCACTACCACTACTACTAACACGACCGTCGATAGTACCACTTCCTGTAGTGCCGATGCACTGTGGGTGCTGCTGCACCACCGGTCCCGATGACGTCGCTGGCTCGAGCTGCTCGAGTGTGTCGGCGTGTGGGCGCCGTTCGGACGTTTCGCTGCGTCTCAGGCTTAGATTTTTCACCAGAATCTCACTCAAATCACACGACAGTGTCTTTAGCGATGTGGTACGATTGGACTCGCCCAGAAACTCCTTCCTGCGTATCAAACGACCACCGGCACCGGCGTTTGTACCACCCGTACCGTCGCCGGTATTCGGCAGCTCAGCACTGCGAATTGTAACCACCGGCACGGCAGAACGGCACGAAGACGGCAGGACGGCTGGGGTAGAGGGAGCGACCAGCGTTGGCGCTGTCGGTGCAACCGGTGCGATCGTTGTCGATGTCATCGCTGGTCGGACGGTAGCAAGTTGCGAAAGGAAAGGATGCGACGGTATCTACGAAGGTGATCGAGTCAAGATCCTTACAATCATTGAAATTCGCACTGTTTAGCGAGATGACAGGGAGAGGATTCTTTGCCGGTGAAGTAGCCTGATGAGTAAAAGAAACTCTCATTAATTACTTTCATTCAATATTACGTATGTAATTCAAAAGATCGGTCAATAGGCTGGTCTTGTGGTACATTCGTCAACTCGTACGACTTAACAACATGCCCGTCATGAGTTCAAGCCCAAAATGGACCGTGCCATCACACGTAGGAGTGACGTAGGAAGATCACAGCTACAAAAGATAACTATGGTGATGCTACTGCAGTATTGAATTAGTTAAAAAAGATACAACCTTGGTTGCTAAATGTGGGCTCTAAACCACCAATGTTTGACGATCTACATCAATGTTTGCCTCTAAGGCATGTATTTTTATCTGTAAAACAACAATTTCTGGCTCTACTAGAAATCGTTATACATTCATAAAGTATTGTAGCAACTGTATGGCAACTCTATTGTATTTCTACAAAATCAAAGTGAAAAAAGGTAAATTGATTAATGATTTACGGCATTGTTTTTACATCAACATACATGGCAACTTAGAATATTCCATTAGAATTTGTAAAATCGACATAAAAATCGTAATTTTTCAATGTATACGCATTAAATAGAAAATTATGCTATTTACACGGATTAACATAGTTTCAAAAATGAAGTTCAACTTAGTCAACAAAGCTGTTGAAAACATAAATAAATTTGAGAAACAAATTGATGACAACCAGGCAAGTGTTGTTACGGAAGAGGCAAACATTGTGAGTTGCTGTTTTTAATGGATGCTTTGCAGACAAACATTGTTGTCTTAGAGGAAACATTATGTTGACATGGATCGAGAGTAAACTGGTTTGAAGGTCCACTCAATGTAAAATATGTTTTAATCATTAATAAGACTATATGTTGATGTCAAAGTTTAAATCAAATCAAGATCAATATCAAATTCAATGCTAAACCTATTAAATTAGAATAATATTATGCTTCTCCTCTACAAATTGCAAGTCGAATTTTCTTGAACAACCGTCTCATCAATTATTATCATCAATTAAGCATAGCATTGGGCGGTTAAGAATATATATGTTGAAAGCTAAACATACTAGAATAATAATGCGTGTTATGTGTAACGAATCAAATGGAAACTTACCATCTTGAACTAAGACAAATGTACGCGTGTAAATTAACGTTGTCCACCTGTCGACGTACGGCTTCCTGAAAATGATATCAAAAGAAGACATATATGTTAGTAAGATTATAGCGCCATAATCATGTGTAGCATGTAAACGCAACCCTTGCCCCGTCCCATTCTTATGAAACTATTTCAATTAGTTTTCCAACTGAAGGCGATAATTTTTCCACCAACTGGCAAGAAACCATGTCGAATGTCGCTACGAAACTTTCAGGCCCTTATCACGAACCACCCTCACACGCCAGACCGTCCGCAAACCGCACCCGAGATGTGGGTGCTTGTTTGTGTTTACAGAACAGTTTACGGTATGCTAAGTATCAGCAGCCACTGGGTCGAGGTCTGAGTGAACAAGATGCATCCAACAAGACGCGTACTGCCGCGCAGTGTAAACAAGCCATAAATTGCAACCCTTCAGTGGAAGCTCGCATCGTCCCCATAGCGGTCCGCAACAAGATCCGATGAAAGTGGCAACCACATGGGCGGTACAATACTGTTGGGATGTTACTATGTAGCCATCGTGATTCTCGGCGTTATCAGATGCCACAGTTTCATCACCGGATGCGGTGTCCCATCGTCGCTTGGTCGGGTTGGGTGCTACCGATGTAGCAGAGAGCTTTCCGTGCCGGAAGAGATCCGTTTAATGCACGTGTTTTTCTCTATTTTGTACCTATCACTAAGCTGCAAATTTAGCACTTCCGTCACAAAGAGGTACCATCTCGATTCTTTATCTTGGGAGACCTTTAACATCTCCATGACATGTCATTTTCAGAAGCTTGGAAGAGCTGGAGACGATGTTCTAATTTACTCGATCCAACACAAGGGACGATAAATAGTGCTACATCCATTCGGTCGATCTTGTTCTATCGGAAAAACAACATGTAGGAACAGAAGAAAAAAATACATAAAGAAAGCGTACGAACAAGACAAGCCTCGACAACGCTGGGAGCACTATTTTTAGTTCGCCTGCCGACGGATGACGGATGTCCTCCACCTTCGTACGAGTTACAGGCGGTTGTTTGTAAACTTCGTTAGCAAAACGGCGTTCAATATCACGGCCGAGGTCAGGTCGTAATTTATCTCTGCCGTCGCACATTGCACTGGGCCGCTCCGTGCGCATGGGGCCGACCGAAGCCGGGTCGGGTTGGCCGCGGCACACACCAAGGCACACCGCTACAACAACTTAATTAGACGTAAGGTGCGCTATCCTGCCGACGGATTTGGTCACTTAAGGTATAATTGGTTTCAGCAGGCAGCTGTTTTGGATAAGGTGACAAATTAGTGACGTTTCAATGATAGAAAACGTAATGTTATCCGAGTTCTGATAAAAAAGGAATAGGAAAAAATGACATTTTACACACACAATGACGAATGAGAAGAAAGCAACAATTTGCAGTTCGTTACACAACCATTTTCTGCTCAATAGGATAACCGACCGTCAAGTACTATCAGACGCAGCAATCAGCTACAATATTGCACTACCAAGGACTTTCGTGCGTGCAACCGGAAGCCACACGGTGCCAACAAGCCGCTAGTTGTATGGCAAAAAGGAGTTACACGGAGTAAACTGTTTGCTATGGATGCTGTTTATTTCCGCACAGGGCACAACTCGTTGGAGAAGCCTTGGTTTTTAGAGTGGAAAGCAATCATCGCCACATTCTGTCGACGGTGGGGTCAAATATTTACGCGCGTGCGATGGCATTGCAACGAGCTACACACGAGAGATGGTTCAATACAACACTTCATTGTCATGTAATGTCAATCGATCAAGGAAGGATTCGATGTTCTCCCGAAGAGCACAAAAAAGTAAAGACTATACTGTGCTACTATCTCTAGCTCAGCACACTTGGGTGGCACTTTTTGTTCCTTTCTTTTTGCTGCAAAAGAATGACTTGCGAGGCATGCATTCTGTCCGGCAGGAACCGGGTTTAGGAGAAAATCAATGACACTGCTAACACCCGGCGAGTGTTTCGCACGAGCAACGATGATAATGCGACCGTCGTCGATCGCCGTTTGACGTCACCGGTCGCCTTGGATAAGACCAATAGACTGGAGTGGGATATTTAATCCAACGTGTACATGTGCTGGGTTCGTGTGTCTATTTTGTTGACTTGCACTTGGTCCGTTGTGCTGCATTGTAAGGTTACAAACGTTCGCGTCAGCTCTTAACAAAAATATACTCTAATCGATGAGTGTCGATAGTCCCGAGAACGGTTGGGCAGGAAACAAAGCATCGACAGAAGCAAAAGCACTTCACTGTTTCGTACTGAGAGCACAGTGCTCCAGTAAGATGGTGTTTATTGTTTGATTTTGACTGAGTACATGTGTATATTGGTGAGCATTATCTCTATTGGTTGATTCCGAGCATTCAGCTGAAGGTGGTCTTTGTTTAAATGTTATATTTACTCTATACATTATGTAGTTTGTAAGGCATTGAACGATTCGTTGAATGCTAATAATACGTAAAATGAGAAACTAAATCTGCCATAAATTACAATAATTAACTTTAATTAGTCTATTAGCGTTATCAAAAACCAAATAACATTAGATCATCGATATGCTTTCAACAAATAACATTAGATCACCGATATGCATTCTTAGAACTACAAAACGTTACACTTTTTGTATTCAAAACAATCTCCACACAATCTCATGCAGTCTATTGCACTAAAGAAACATTGGGTAAACGAACTTCTAACATGCGAAACAACATTTCAAGACAAACAATCGTCTCTACTACTCCATTCCATTGCTATCTTCCAATCTTAGTACTTAAAGTCATTTGTTGCACGATGCTTTTTCCTGCTAGCAAATCCCTTTCAATTAGCTTCTTTTTAAAAACAATCCACATCCAACAACATTTGTGTGATATTTTTTTTCTACACTAATGAGAATGTTTTTCGTGTTTCAAACGTTTTTCGCTTCAAACACGAATAATTTGTGATGTTGTACAAAAGCGAATCAAAAGTATGTTGTTTACGATTTAGTGAGCTTAGCGGTGGTATTCTCGTTACAACTCCATTTCCTGTATCGAATACAGCGTAAACACATCTCAACTACTGCCCAAAACAACAGCGGATGACTTAACTCAAGCTAGATGACGTCACCGGCAAAGGTTTGTGTGTGTGTGCAATCGACCATGAACGGGTGAGTTGCATCTTGTGTGAAGGGAGCAACACATAAACAACGCTTCCAACAACGACGGGAAGCGGCTGTGCGCGATGCAAAAGACGGAAAATTGCACCGAGCCGATGCATATGTGCGCATGCATGCACATGCTGTGCGTTACAACTTCCTGATAAGCTCGTCGTTCGCCGGCATGCGCATATCATTTGACTCACATTTATGGTAAATTTGCTGCTTCTCGTTCACTGTCTTCCTATTTTAGCTCTTTACAGTAGAGGTTTGGTGTGCATGTTCGCACATACATTCAGTACATAGCAATGTATAACACGTTTCGAAGCATGCCTCGATGCTATGAACGATCATTCCGATGCACATGAATGATATAAATGCCTTCATAATGGTGGTTTTTATATGATCGGAAGTAGAACTATAGTATGCTAACCGAGAGAATGGTAGAAGAAGAGCTTTTGTTTATTGTTTTTTTATGGTATCTGCAAACAATTCGATGCTTTGTATAGGCATGCTTAAAAATACGTTAAACAATATATTATCATTTATTGAGTACACAAAAAATGTCACAATCGATATAACCAATAATTACTTACTGAGCCTTGCAGTACGTAAGGCAGTTTGTTCGCAGTTTCGCGCAAAAACCTGCTACGACACAGCACACCAAACGCTGTGTGGCCCGAGAACCAAACGACAAAGAAACAGGAAATATAAGCGTGTCTTACCACGGTAACCGTTAGGAATTGCGCATCACCTTTGGTCGACCGTTCCTCCCGAACGCGAGCGGCGCGAGGTAAACAACGACCGACCACAGCACCTTGACTGACTTTAACTATATATCTTGATTATCCAGGTGTCATCCGTGTCACTGGTCATCTACCTTTTTCGGATGAGTCAACAGCGACCGCCACCGGCGACAGCGTTGAACGCCGTGTGAAGGAAAATAAAGTAGAACGATCCTGAGAACGGCGCCAACACCGATGCGCTAATGGGCAAAACGAGCGATTTTGTAGGGTGACAATAAACATGTTTAATGTGTACTTTTTTTTGCTGTACTACCTTCTTCAAGATAAAAAGAAGCCAACGTAAGTGCACGTTAGTTGGCACAGTCGCATCGCACCGGATGACTTGTTATTCGTGTTTCACAAGTGGTACACTTTACTTTTAAAAATAGCACGAAACACGAAAAGAAATATTATGTGTTGAAATCGAAACACACGACATTCCCTTTTATGATCAAATTCTATTCACGAAACTCACAAATCCATAGAGCACTACCCAAACATAGGAAACAGGTATGAAAGGTATGAAATCTACAGTCACTTAGCTGTTCAAACTCACTACGCAACAACCCAAGGTAGATTTTTAAGCAGTGTAAACAGTTTGGCTTAAAAAACAATCTATAACTTTACTGCCGTACCCTACCAAAAGAGCCGTATCCACGTCTAAATGTAAGCCGTACGCGTTTTGAAGCGTTCGCTACACTCCGAGTTCCAGCAAACATAGCAACTCGCATAGCAAACGACAAACCAAGCGAAAAACAATGTTCCGTTTGCGCACACCTATTTTCGAGCGTGCAGCTCCCAATATGGAGCTAACCTTCATTGATACACGAAGGCTTCTTCCGAAAGTTAAAAGCATACACCCTAGCAGTGGCGCGCACAATTCTATTGTACGGAAATCTGCTTCGCTGCCATTGCCAAAAATCCACCCTGGCCAGCGTGAACGTCAAATGGAGCAATCAATCAGAGCGTGAAAGCTAATCTCCGCTTTGCCAGCTGTGCAATTTTACATCGAGGGCAACAGATTAAGTCCAGAACTAGAGATGAACTGTTGAAATGATGAACAGATTAATTTCATTATATAAAAGAGTGTTGAAAGTATTCGATGGCATCGCATATCTTACCATCAGCTTGGTGTAAATGGTTGAAACTCATGCATCGTTGCAGCAAGGTTGTGGTTTGGTCGCCAAGGTTTTACCAAAATGTGAACTCTTTCCCCTGTTGTCTTGGCAAACATTTTCTGACATTTAAATTCATTCTGTTTACCAATTATTAGAGTAGTAGGAGGAAACCGGATAGTGTCACCATCGAGTTTCTTATCAGCGTGTAAAGTGTGTATCATTTCTCAATGATTAAGCAGATGAAGAAGCCTCGAGGTAGCTGGAGAGTGAAGTAAGACAGGTTGATGAAATAGTTAAAACCTTGCTTTAATTTGAGACGATCAAAGGCGAAGGAAATCTGGTTCGGTGGCTGTGTGTAAATTTAGGACTTGAAAGTTTCCCCAACAGTCGAATGTTTTGTAATACATCGTTCACGTTACTACATTTTCTGCGGTGTGGAAATCATTCGATCGCCATTAAATACCAAGGTATGCTGGATAGTGTGAGAATTGGCCAATATTAAACAACGGTTAGCTATCAAAATCATCTCAAAATACATTATGATGCCAATAAGATATCACCATCGTTGACCAAAACAGTAAAATTCGAGACCTTGTTTGTGAGATTAAATGTGTCAAAATACACTGTAAAAGCAGCCGGTATCAAGTGCAAACCTAATCATCGTCTAACCTACAGAAACCTACATCCGAAAGATCGGATAATTGTTAAAACTTTCATGCAGGACAACAACCTTTCCCGAGGGCAAGTAGATTTGAAACATTTTTCACAACAAAACAACCTATGTGTTATGTGATAACAAAGCAAGGTCAAAAAGAGTACACACACTTCATTTGAGCAAACAAGCTTTAAGGCCCATTTTGATTCGATCGTGTCTCATTCTCCAACAGTATCCTCACAACCACATGAAATACTTAAAAAGTTGATAGAAATGTGTTTGCCAATAAAGTCGTTTAGCCAAAAACAAACAATGTAGTTAAAATTTGATGTTGCTGATTGCGCTTGTGACGCTTGTGATTTGCTACATTGATACTGATTATCATTGAAATTGTGCACGCTATGATTCACTGAAAAGACTTTCCCTAACAAGGCTAACAAGAAAACAGTGAGCAGATTTAATCATGCCATCTTTCATCCCTAGAATACACAAGAACGATTTTTTTTTATCGTTCTATAACTATCTACTCCCAGTTCGAGAAGTAAATGAGTTATCGGTTTGGCTGCAAATTGCAAATAATGTACCATATTTTGACACAGAAATTTACTAGTAGCTTAACTGTTTATCAACTTCCACCCACGACACGTGGATGAATGGATGTAATTTCCCGACAGGTATCGTGATGATTCAACCTCTGCTTTGGATGGGATGATGTCTTATCGGTAAATCGTGCCCATCCTTCCATCCGGCACCCGGATGATATTTGTTTATGCGCCGGAAATTGTTCTGCTGGAAAAGAACGGAAGGTTGCCTCAGTTCTGGAGGTGGAAAATCGCACTGTATCTGATCCATGCGCTTTGCGAAACCAAGCCGAAGGAAATTTAATTTGATATGAAATATCCGACCGTAAACTTTGGAAAGGTTTGCAGCCGCAAAGCAAACTGACACCCAAAAATAAATTCAATTACTATGATATTCGTTAACTTTGTACGAGCAATTTTGCTAAAAACTAGTGCTTAAAAACTCTGTTATTAATTTTTATCTATTTAGAATAACTACGTTTTTTGTTATTTCACCAATTTAATTTGTAAAAATACTACAATATTATGTTACGTTTTGTTAAATAGATTAAGATTTTAAATCTTTTTTATGAAAATATTTACAAAACATTCCAGTTTTGACTCCACTACATGTTTCTATCAGACTTTGTAACCACAGACAGTCAAAACAAATTAACATCGAATCAATATTTCATATTATTTTTTGATATGTTAATGATATTTGTTGAGATATTTATTTAGTTTTGGGATACTATAAAGTGAAAATCGTAAAGAAAACGTTTCAGGATTTTGAATGCTGTCGCAATCCGTATTGCTTTAGGTGTCTTATGCATAAAACTCTCGAATCAAAATCGCCACAAAGACTGGTTGCCACTGAAACCAATACGAGTCAAACAACGAGCCATGAAGAGCTGGGGTAAAAACGCTTGATTGGATTTTGGTAAGCTGATGAAACATTTCTTGGAACTCAGCTAACCGATGTCACGGCTCTCGGAACATGCCAGCATGCAGGATCAATAGAGACAACAGCAGTGAAATTTCACCACGTTTCGTGAACATGCCAAAGCAGTGCAGAAAGTCCACCAGAGCTTACAAGACACACAATATTGTTTCCCGGAAGCCTTGGGACACTTCTGCAAAATAATATTAGTTACAGATCGTATGTCGTTCCATGAATTGAGAGCATATTTTTCCGATAAACACAGGCACCTCAAGTAAAGCTTTTTTTTAGATATTGTTTTTTGCCACGGATACTTTGCCTAATAAAATTTCCCCCATACAACTAATTGCACTTGGCTAAGTACACACGTTTATTTCATTTACCCAGCCATAAAACATTCTACATTCATTATCTTATCGCTTATCGCGACGAATCATGAGATAGATCGTTGTATGTTTGCATGGAACTAGATAAGCAGCTGGAATATGCAAACCCAGCGAACTGTGAAAAGTTCATAACTATTCTTGTGATGTTTATTCCAATTTTAGCATGGTATATTGTGCATTCTAGTAAGTAACATAAGAAATTGCTTTTTTAACCAAAAATCCATACAACGGACTAGTACGATACTTTGCCTTTCCTTGAAGTGAAATGACAACGGTTTACATGAAGTTGTGTTTAAGCCCTCCGTGGTAGTTGGTAACTAAGACAAAAAGAGAACATCGCAAAGTTCATTTGCATTTTGAATCCGGCAGCGGTGTAATTTACGAGCCTCGTGAGACTCCATGTCTTGACACGTAACCTTACACTGCTCCCAAATCCCATAGTATGATAAGAGAAGCACTCAACCACAATGTGCACAGTCAATCACACATTTTAAATGCAACGCGATGCGTGTCGATAAAGAGCATTCACGCCATAAAAATTGCAAACATGTGCGTTTTTTTTTTTTGTTAGTTGCCAAAATGCAGCATCGCTACACCGCACGATGAACAGAGGGCGCATAAAAAGGTAAACTCCATTACAGGCGCTATCATCTGCAAAAATCCACTATTTTTTTTTCTTTTCTTTGTAATGATCTCACACTGCAGTAGTGAGCCATAAAACCACTAATCCTCACGCAGGAAAAAACTTGCACAAGCAGACGCTTTGCGAGCGTTTTATGTTGAGATGGTGATGATAGAAGCTTTCAATTCAGTGAGCGAGAAAAAGAGCTAGATTACTATGAATTGAAACCTTGAAAAAATAGTAGCTACTGAAAGTTAAGCATAGCGCTATTGTTGGAGAGTGATAAATAAACGACTTCGAATCATGAAACGAATCATAATTAATGTTGCAGTAAATTTGTAAAAATAGTTTTGTAGATCATTCCTTTAAATGCACAGGTTGATTATTATTTCATCTCTTCTATTCACAACATATTAGAAAAGTAATTAGAAAGTAATTTGAAAAATAATTTGCTATATCTAACAATTGTTGATCCACTAAGTTCAGTTTTAAAGCAATAAAAAGTGGAATACATTCCAGTAGTCGATATTTCATACTTCATATGCAAAACGGCGCATTAAATGGATCTCTTTACAAACGGTCAATTATAAATTCGAACAGTATGTTTACATTAACTCGAACCGGTTCAGCATGTACACAACTTTAACTCAGATTCAGATTCCAAACCACACCAACAACACCCACAGGCTAGCGATAAACATTTCCGGCAAACGAAATTCAAGGAATGCGTTTGTTATGGTTTGAGTTTGAACACGAGCGAGACATTATATTGCATATTTCAGCATATTTTACGGTGCAACAAAGCTGCAACGACAGCTGAAGCGTAAAAGTGCCGGCAAAACTGCTACAGCAATGCACAACATCCTGCACTCGCCAGTGCATGATGCGAGAGAAATTGCACAGTTTATCGAATTATTACCACATCAGCAAAAGTACTTTGACGGTAGTGTGTGGCTCTTCCGAATGAAATTCATCACCGCAAATTGATTGTCCTCGGTAATGGTGGGAAACATTAAAATCGTCTTACCAGATGAGATTTCTTGGGCTAACAACCATCGCATGTCTCCCCGGTCGTGCGAGTAGGAACGTGAGTCGATCCGGCGAGACACTTTATACGAAACATGTCGTCACCCTGTCCAGCCGGGCAAGATCGGTTTCGCGAACTTTGAACTCCAATCGGCTGATTCAAGCAAATGTGTTCAAGATACGCATTAGAGGGAGGGTGATGTACAGTCGGAAAGCGGTGGAATCTCGGGAGACATTATCATAGGGCAGGGAGCGATCAGGTCGGGATAATTGTTTCCCAACCATTCCCCGCCCGGATCATGCAGCTGATCATGATGATGGTGATGATGACGATGAACGGCGGTGATGAACGGCGAACCAGAAACAGATCAAACCCGTGACGGTGGTGGGTTTGAACTTTCAGGTGAACGTGCACACTCATCTTTAGACTTTAGACCGGGTGAACGCCAGGCCTACTCACAAACGGCCGAACCGCCATCTACCGCAAACCGGCTGCAGTCACCCGTAGGGTGTTTCTAGGGGTTAATTAAAACCAGCTAGCATCTTTCCCGCATGCGCTCGGAAGCATGCAAAACTGCTCCGCAATCCTCGTAAGTCACCTGTTACAGCGGAAGGGGCACCTGGGATGGGCTTGCGCCGGGACAGAATTCCCCTTGCAAGATACCTCGCTACGGTTGGGGACTCCCTCCCCACTTTTGTGGGTGTAAAAATCACGTTTTTCCAGCGCAAAGCACGTGAAGCACACGGAGGTCTTTGCACAAAGTAAAAACATCCCGCGACGAAGATGGACGATGACGATGTTCGACAATCCGTCCGGCATCGCGATGGCTGGAACACGCATTCGATAAGTCACGAAATCTCGCATGGCACGGAACGCCTCGTGCTGCACGCACAATATTTCGCGACCGACGGCGCCGTGCGGCGGCCTCGTGGCTTAGAATGATTATGCTTTACGGTGGAACACGCGCCGTAAACCGTGCTGGACGGTTTTGCGATAATAATGTTCTGCCTTTAGAAAAAGAAATTATGCTGCAGTTATAAAAAAAAATATGCAATTTTCAAATGAAATCATTAATCGATTGTCGGGATGTCATTTAATGATACAAAGGAAGTAAACTAAAGTGTAAAACTGATATTTTTCGAAACTTTCATGTATACTATAAATAGGTGTAATATTTCATGTACTCTAATATTCAAACAATTACAAATAGTTGTAATAGAGCATTCCTTTTTTATTACTCCGAGCTAATGGTCAATTTTAACCCAAAAGTATTGATTTGTTTTGCCAACATAAAAAGATGACTAGAAACACAGTTTGGGTACAAACATGAAGAGATTTTCAAATAATCATCTAATAAGGGTATATTTCTAAGAAATTTGCACCTTCAACTGGTATTTTTGGTGCCGTACGGTGCTTGATACCAGCTCAAAACTCGAAAAGGTATTTCTACGAAGAGTCTACTTTTTGCCAACCATGTGACTCTTAAATTGCCTACCATGAAGGTGGGTATACAACACAAAAAACAGCCAAAAATATGCCGTAGATTTCGACTAAATTTCGTGATTCGCGACTAAGAGACAGTCTGGGGACAGTTTAATAAACTCCACGGTTAGAATGATTCATAATAAAGAAGCTCTGTATGATTTAAAAACTATTTCGCTTATCTCTTGAACAATTTATGGATAAACACACTACGAGATTGCTTTATAGGTGCCTTCAAATCTAACGATCTATTGTTTAAATCTCGCCGTTGAGAAAATCGATGTACCACGTATAATCATATTGCTTTGATACTTTTTCTGTATTTCAATTAACGGCCACACTATACCCTGCGCACACCCCTACGCGGGACAGTAGACAACAGATTTTGTCATTCAAATCTCATACGACCTTCGGAAATTGGCCGACCGAGGTGCGGTTTGTATCGTCAACAGATATTTGCGTCATCGTTGTTGCCTCGTTTTATCGTCCAATTCGAGGACCGAGCACCGAGAATAACTGTCACCGCTAACGAGTAGCACACTTTTGCAATATAAATTATTTATTCGTCCCAATATGTTCTCCGTGTAGTAGCTCGCGGGAAGGCACTGCACAGCGGTTGGGCGAGTGTGGAATACCTAATGCTGCCGACGAGTCAGGACGACCTCTAATTTTATGGCACTATTAGCAAGGGAAGTATGCGTTTTTTTGCTTTTTTTTTTGCTTTCTGTGCGGTCTTATTCGTAATATTAGTGTATGCCGAACAACTTTAGCGTAGGCTTTTTGTTCGATAGTGAGGGTTATTGTGGTTTGAGGTTGCGTCCGTCCATTTAGCTTCAACTTGTCGATTTTGTTTTTTCTGTTTTTTTTTCTTCAGGAAATATACCAATACATGTAAGCCATAATAATGCACTACCTTTGAACAGAATGACATAAAATACAAACGAGCAGCACACCTTACGACAGTCGGACCATATCGTAAAAGCTGTGAAATTTCAATCGACCACCGACAGACAAACGCCATGGCGTTTGTAAGTGGTGTATTGGTTTCCATATGCAAACCGCAACGAAACACTAAGAGCGAAACGAAACATAGAGAGAGAGAGAGAGTAAGAAAGAGAGAGAGAGAGAATAAGAAAGAGAGAGAGAGAGAGAGAGAGAGAGAGAGAGAGAGATAATAAAAAACACATCCATAAATGTTCGCATTTCGAAGAAGGTTACACGTGAGCCGTGTGCCTAATGAATGACAGTGATAAATGTGAAGTGGTAAACTTTTTGAACCCTTCGACCAAACCGAGCCACCCTCTCTCGTGACGTGTGTTCATTTGTGATTCAATCGGATGGTGTCACGGTTTCAAAAGAATTCATTTTCGATTCATTTCCTTTAAAGATGTTTACAAGCAGCTGATCAGTGTCTACTTGCGTGTACTTAGCGCATAAATAAGATAACTTACTGTAATTTACAGCAATTCTACAAATGTCTACCAGCTTCAGACATCGGCATCATTCGCTCAATAAGGGCTCGAATCGAAAGGCGCAATTAAAAACGGAACGAACGGTAAGAATCTGTGTTCCTCCAGACTGGCACAATTATCATTGTGCAGGTGTTAGACGCTATGAATGGTATGTGCAAACGTCGATCTCGGTGCGTCCGTCTCCGGAACGATGAAACGATAACTACATCCCCAAACACAAACCGGCGACACCAACACACATGGGAAATTCTGCCGCCAGTCAATAATGTATCTACACGATCAATCAGATCGGTTTCCGTTCCATCGGCCGCATCCGTTCGAGCGCGAAACGCTTGCAACGTAATTTCGCACATCGCAGTGGAGCCGCCGCGTGTTAATTTACCACCCCGCTGCCGGAGTGAAACGAACGAAGATGTGATGATGATATTTTTGTGTGGCAGGGAAGGCACACACGAACGAATGGAGCGAAACAACAACAACAACAACAACAAAACATTTCCATTTACATGCCCTGGTACCAATGATGACCCACGCTAACGCTACCCTCGGCAACGCGGTTCGCGCGATAGCATGTCACAAACACTACACAGTGAAGGTGCGTTTTTGCCTTCCCAATATCACCACCACCAACACCGAACCAGCATCATGTTGACCAGCCCACTAACGTAACAAAACTAACCGCGCACAGTGTACTGTAGCTTCGCGAGCTGCGGCCACAAAAGCGCACAATAGATTCGCGCGGGCTGACATTCGTCCGGTTGTGCGGCAAACAGTCTATAGACAGCACATCGAGGGCAAACCGGCGAACGATCCGGTCACGTGGTGTCGGTGTCTCCGTCGATAACGGATCCTGGCCACGGATCAGCGTGATGGGCTGTTTTGGGCAAGATATGGTAGCGGAATTTGGGGCAAGAGTGCCACCAAGCATTTTTTTCCATTAAAACTTTAGTTAAATGACCAATTGAGTATACTGATGGTTTCGTTCCAATGACTAGACGTTTCGTTACTGTGCCAAATTTCATATAGATTAATCAATTTTTCTCATCGTTTTCAACTATTTTATGTTGAATTTCAAAATTGGGCAGAAAAATAAAAAAAATCAACCACAACAAATAAGCTTCAAAAAAATATAGGAACAATGAACTGAGACAATATTTATACCACCGTAAAGCTAAGAAAAGTATTTTTAAAAATCCAATTTTAAAAAAGTTACATCTTTTGGGGCAAGAGAGACACCTCTATTTGGGGCAAGTGTGCCAATATACAACATAGGCGTGGGCTGTCAAATATGTAAACATTGTTGTAGCGTGCAGCGGAATGGTGCGTTTTAAGGTGCGAATTCTGCCCCGGAAAACTGATCAGTAGCTAAGATATTGCAGTACACTTTGTGGCCAAAAATTGTACATTGGTGACACAAGACATGTGGGAACACGTACACTAGTAAAAAAAATCAATTATCCAAGATATTCAATTATTTTACCCATGTGGCCGTCTTGCCCCATACGAGTGGCACCCTTGCCCCATAGCCCCATCACGTCTTTTTCGACCCTTTTTAAAACGCCTCAAAACAGTTTTGTTTGCACTTATATCCACGGAATCTTTGTTATAAGTGAGAAAATAGGTGTAAAATAGTTATGAGATATAAATCGGTTTTTGATAAACGGGTTTTAATGAGTTATAACATGAAATGCTTAAGGTGGCACACTTGCCCCAAATTCTGCTATGCTTTTTTGTATTAGCTAGAATCGTTTTTAACATACCCCACACACACAACCTTCGACCTGCGCATGATATCAGGAGGCGCATGATTTATGACAACCTTTGGTGGATAGCAGCATGCACAGCGTCAGCAAAACATGTCGGATTAATAAATACATGCTTCTGGTAAAAGGTTTAGTTGTTCACTTTATTTTTCTTATGAAATAACAAACATTGATTTTAATTTGTTCGAAAGCTTTTTTTATTTAAAACTAGTTTGCCTTCCATTAAACAGATTTACCAGTTTTCTCTGATCATACAATGGCAAACAGAAGACGAGAAGGGCAACAGATTCGGAATAAAGATGCGATTTATCTCTCCAGCCTTGCAAGGATAAAGCTCAATTAATAACCATTACCGTGAGCATCCTTATTAAAATTCACAAAATATGACACCCAACGCCGCTGCTCAGATTGCAGTAAATCATTACGCAACCAGGCAACAGCCCGATACCCAACAATCTTCGATAAATTCTGGTCAAAGATCATTGTCGTTGACAGGAGCAATTTTACCTTATGCTAATGAACAACAGTGCTGCTGCTGCTGCTGCTGCTGTTGGGCGCGAAAAAGTCAGTGCTTGTTTGCATAAATTTTACCATTCAACACCGAGACCCATTTAAGGTAAAATACGAACCTACAAAAGTGCCTTCTCGCTCGGAAAGCCGCACGCACGGGCACTTGTTTTCTCTCTCACACGCTGACAACGGCGTGCGCGGTGCCGTACTATTTCGGTTAATTGAACAATTTACTTTCCCCCATCGTACTAGCTTTAGCCCCGTTGCGATGGGTAGGATTAATGGGACAGGATAATAACCAAGCCCAAAAGATAATCGTTAAGAGCATAACTTCAATGTAAAGAAAAAGACAACCTACAATCCCAGACACTGCAAAGACACGTGAAGACGTAGTACTTTATAGTAAGCCCCGCATACCGACGGTTATGTTTTGGGGCGGTACAAAATTACACGAGCGGACACCCGGTTCTGTTACCCTCCCATTATCACTTACTCGATGGGGAAGGATGCTACACTGCTTTCGTACCAAATTAGTAGGCTGCAAAGTGAGATCGTAAATGGATTTTATAGATGCAACCGTAGTGGCGAGCGATCAGAGTCGAAGATATAGTACAAACGATACATGATGGTTTAGTGATTACAGGGTTTTCGAGGATTATATAGACATGTTCAGCGAGTTGTAGATTCGTTCAGGCATATACAGGGTTTTCAATGATATTACAGGGTTTTCAATGATATTATTGACATGTTCAGCGAGTTGTTGATTCGTTCGGGCATATAATTGACACTTTCAGCGAGATATTGAATTGTTCGTAAGCAGGCGTTGACAAGTTCAGCAATTCTGTAGTGTTGTCATTTGTTTTGTTTACACACTGTGCCGCAGGGTTCAATTTTTCATTCTGAAAAGTCCTAAAAGTAGCTAATAATCATTCCCCAAGCTGTTTAATTCATGAATTAGTTAAAACAAACATATTTTTACGAAAACCGTTTGTTTACCTTCTGATGAGAATGATCCAAGCTGCAGTCCAAGGGGTACGAAAGTGACAGCTCTATAGTATCGCCGAACTTGTCAACGCCTGCTTTCGAACAATTCAATATCTCGCTGAAAGTGTCAATTATATGCCCGAACGAATCAACAACTCGCTGAACACGTCAATAATATCATTGAAAACCCTGTATTGACATGTTCAGCGAGTTGTTGATTCGTTCGGGCATATAATTGACACTTTCAGCGAGATATTGAATTGTTCGTAAGCAGGCGTTGACAAGTTCAGCAATTCTGTAGTGTTGTCATTTGTTTTGTTTACACACTGTGCCGCAGGGTTCAATTTTTCATTCTGAAAAGTCCTAAAAGTAGCTAATAATCATTCCCCAAGCTGTTTAATTCATGAATTAGTTAAAACAAACATATTTTTACGAAAACCGTTTGTTTACCTTCTGATGAGAATGATCCAAGCTGCAGTCCAAGGGGTACGAAAGTGACAGCTCTATAGTATCGCCGAACTTGTCAACGCCTGCTTTCGAACAATTCAATATCTCGCTGAAAGTGTCAATTATATGCCCGAACGAATCAACAACTCGCTGAACACGTCAATAATATCATTGAAAACCCTGTAATAGACTCTTTCAGCGAGATATAGAATTGTTCGGAAGTAGGCGTAGACATGTTCGGTTATACTGTAGAGCTGTCACTTTCGTACCCCTTGGACTGCAGCTTGGATCATTCTCATCAGGAGGTAAACAAACAGTTTTCGAAAAAATATGCTTTTTTCAACTAATTTATGTATTAAACAGCTTGGAGAATGATTATTAGCTACTTTTAGGACTTTTAAGAATGAAAAATTGAACCCTGCGGCACAGTGTGTAAACAAAACAAATGACAGCTCTACAGAATCGCTGAACATGTCTACGCCTACTTCCGAACAATTCAATATCTCGCTGAAAGAGTCTATTTTATGCCTGAACGAATCTACAACTCGCTGAACATGTCTATATAATCCTCGAAAACCCTGTATATTAGGGTGTTCTTACTTTTTTTTGGAATGATTATGCATTAACATGCAGAGGTAATAAATTAAAAAAGTTTGATTCAAATCACACAGAAATAAAAATTAAAAACAATATTACAGCGATGTGGCATAGTTTGTTAAAGCAACTGATTTCAACCAAAAAGGAAATAATATTTTAAATTCCAAAACATAAATTTTTAAACAAGAGAATGACTGTTAATGCTACTTTAAGTATATCGGAAAACGATTAACAGTTAACTGCTGTAAACGAGTTGAATATAGAGATACAAGGGCACCGCTAAAATCCTTCTTGTTAAGTATTCATATGCAACTTCCCATCCCCACACGGCTGGGAATGAATTTATTTCATTTACGCTGTCCTCACTGTGGTCCAGTGCTTTCAGCACAAAACCACGCAAATGGGTTTATACTTATTTCTTGCCCGTACGTTTTATACTGTTCTTACATAGTGCTTGTCTGACCCCATCCGAAGGTGCGGAAAGACTCATAAATAAAAATTAACCTTTCACGATGGGAGCGAATGGTATTTGTTTCATTTGTTTTGCACTCTCTTAAGCAAGGTGTGTTTTATTAATTTAGACTCGTCAACTCTTTAAATACCGATTTATTTTTATTAATTTACTAACAAATATTATTAAATCTTGAATGAGCGTAAAATCGCTTTAAGACTTTATTAAAAATTGCCATTTATACAAGCACAAATTCAGCCATCAATAAAAGCAAATATTCGTGGCACGTTAAATTATCACACAGGGCAGATGAAAAAGGTTCCTTGACTTACTTTCACACCACCCTGGCCATCATAATGTTTGATTGGATACGCTTCGTGTAACCTTTAATTAATTATATCTCTTGCCTATCAACACGAACACTCACAGTTCTCTCTAAAGGAAAAACAAAACAAACAATAAAACGCAAATTGCTAGAAAATCATTGCAGGGTGTTTTTTAATAATCAAACAGCTAATTTCCGTGCAAACTTAGAAATGGTTCATAATGACTGCAGTGCTATGCATTTTTAATTCGGAAACCAAGCATGAATGGTTTGCCCTATTCGGATGTTCTGGTGAACGTTGTGCATTGAACAACAGCTTCGTCAACTACAATTACTTGCCCAATAACATTATAATTATGTTTAAAAAACCTATTTTGTGGACTATTGTTAAAGTCTTTAGTCTTTAGTCTTTAGCTTAGTCTTTATCTATATTTCGTTTAATAATAGTCTTCCGAAGCTATACAACTAGAATTGGCAATCTCACAACACAATACGGAATTTCGCCAACACACTTTCGCTGAATACTTTCTAGTTTCGATCATTAGCGCCATTGGTTAAGTACAATGAACGAAAATTGCAAAACG
The DNA here is from genome assembly GCF_943734735.2 of Anopheles gambiae. Lineage (NCBI taxonomy): Eukaryota > Metazoa > Arthropoda > Insecta > Diptera > Culicidae > Anopheles > Anopheles gambiae. Next base: position 79,437,978 of record NC_064601.1, read on the forward strand.
ATTTCAATCATCACAATGCAAACGGTACACGTGTGCAACCGTTCCACGTGCCATAACTTGTAGGATTTCTGCGCCCGAACGCCCTTGAAACGAAAAACCCACAGAACGCATGCTTTAAAACGTGAAGCATACTAATATCCCCAACAATCAATACAGGCCAGCCGATGGCATCGTTCCCAAATCGCCGATTCTCTTCCTTAAAGACACACATTATCATGTACGTTGCCATACGATGATACTGTTCAATGTCAAATGCTCGCACACACAATCTCACATTCAAACACAAGCACACATTCGAAAATGTCGATTTCTGGCTAAATCTTAATGGTCACGTTCCTGCCCGATCGGCCACTAACCACATCGGTCCGGTAGGCACGGTGGTCCTGCATGATGTTGCAGCTTAGTGTACTAATTGAAAACAATCGGACAAAAATAGCTTACACTTTGCTGTGTGGTTAGCTCGGCAAAGCTTTAAGAGAACCGTACTAGAACCGGATAGTTGGGCATTTGGTAATCAAATTAGTTCAGGATCGGTGAAAATTGTTTCAACCATCGTGCAAATAAATGGCAGTTTGTCGTATTTTTGGTAATTTTCCGTGGAAAACTAATTCAATTATAGTAACGGGTTGGGAGTAGTACGTTATGATAGTGTGTATCAGCTGGTGGATAAACAACACCAACACGCCTGATTCGCCTTTCCCTTTTCTAGCACGTCTGATCTACAACCGCTTCGTAAACATGCACGAATATTTCCGTTCATCTTGATATCCGTACAATTTATCATGCCATCAAACGCTGCCAAGAAAATGAACAGCAACACAGAGCCTGGCCCAGTTTTTGACCCTTTGGATCAATGCCAACCCTGCTCCACGTGCCCAAGTGGAGGCCACACATCGATCCGTAGTGAGTCACGGTTTACTCTCTAGCAGCAGATAATCATTAGTGTGGCCGGAATATAAATGATTATACCTCTATCGGCCATATGACCCAAGGAGCATGATAATAAAACGGATGCATCTAGCCGATAGAACTTGCCTCTTGCAGTAAGAGTGTGTGTGTGCGTTTGAGTGTATTGGAGTGAAACGGGCTTTGCAGCTTCCGCCAATTTCGTAACCAACAATCTAGCAACCGAAACGAAACGGCCTTCCGAAACACGATTCTTGCGCACCAGGCACCACAGTACATTCAAGTCCAAGGTTACTGTGACAACGCCTACATTTCGGATAAACATCCAAGGGCCGAGGAACGCGTCACATACCTTTATTCTTGGTTTCACCACGGCAGCAGGGCTGCGTACGTGTGAGTGAGTGTGTGTGTGTGTGTGTGTGTGTGAACAATTTGTTCACACACTTCACGGTGTGCTCCATCCGTCGCAAGTGGAAGAGGCTTTTACAGTCCGTCGGTTCGCAGTTCGCGTTACGCGAAAAAGTGATACTCGAAGCGTGACATCAATCTACTACGACTTCCGCCTAGCAGCGCACGGACGATTAACACACCTTCGTCCTTGGCCGTAGATGTTGGTGGCTGTTACTAGCAGGCACACACTAAATACACCCAACGACGACACAGACATGTCAACCCAAAAGCCACCCACCCCCACGGTCTCTCACACCGTCGAGAATTGTGTTCTACTACGCTTACCCACCTTATGCGACGAGCGTTCGAGGGGTGTTGGGTGTTCTTCCTTTGCTCCGCTTTACGAAACAAACACGGTACAACAGCAACGGTAACGGTGCGTGCGGTAGTGATGGGAGGATATTGTTATGGCAATGTTTTTCACAACCACTTGGGCGCGACGATATCTCTCCCGTCAGCTCATCAATGTCGATGAGGAAGAAAATTAGCGATTCAAATATGTCATCACCATGCACTGCCCTTCACACGACGCGTTCCGCGGTTATGCATTATTCCATGTACACCACCACGATGAACTGCTCGTGGAGGTCTTTAAGCCATTGATTGTGCAACGGGATAGTGTCAACTGGATGGGTAGCTTTTGTGCTTACGTGTAATTATTTTTCCACTAGGATTATCTGAACTTCGTATGGTTTAGATTCCCCATAACATGTAATTTCACTTTTTATCTCTTGTGCGAAACCTTAAAATTGGAATTGGATTTGGTCTAATACTACCATCCTCCGAGGTCAATACAGACTATCCCCAAGATATCCTAAACAAGAGGACCGAGAAGAATCCGCGTATCTATCACTTCCACGCATATCGTATTTCACGGTTTTCAACCAAAATGTTGCTTACTTTCATGTAAGTTTGCATGAGACGGTTCTGACCACTTAATTGATTCTTGGATATAACTCTGGCCGAATATTAAAATTTATAATCTCGTTGAACTAAGTTTAAAATTCGATTGGTTGGAAAATTGTTTTTCATTTGACAATTGATGTGTCAAATCAGTACAATCTACTCAAACAACTGTCAAAGGGGCCCTTTCCGTTTTAAGTTCGTAGGCTGAAACAAGGTGTGTTTATTAAGGAGGTGAATTGTTAGCGCGTTTTCCGGGCGCCATCATTGAGTATTGTTATGTCAAATCGCATACAATTTTCTATACCCCCCTCCAGCCCTCCCCGATTTTAATACCGGAGCTCCTAGTATTGTTATGTCAAGTCGTGAAATGTCAATTTGCTCTGAAGCACTTCACCTCCTAATATCCATACACCTTGGGCTGAAATTTCAGCCTGTCAGCTTTTTGCATTGTATAGCAGTTTTCGAGCAGCTGTCTAAGTGGGTATAATATATAGGTGGGCTTATCCTAAGGTGTATGAATTTGGAAGGCTGATTTTTATTGCATCTGCTTCTGAATGAAGATTTTAAGAGTATTTTGAGTATTCGTCAAGCCTCCAGAAAGCTTGTTTGAATAAATATGTTCACCCGTTCTGCCAAAAAGAGATGTTAAAATTTTGTTATAAAAATCATGATATGAAACAACCTGGACTACCTGCACCTTGCATCTTGGGATAAATGAAAACACCACCTTGTTTTGCCATTTTTTCAAGCAGGTACTCGAATCTAATTCTAGCTTTGAGGCTAAAATAATCTAGACTGAAAATCGCAGGCTAGTTTTGTGTGAGCGTTTGTATGGAGTGTTGACATGATTACAGCCTCAAACTGTCAAACTCCATACAAAAAACCTGACCAGAATTGTGAAGGGCCCCAAATTCAGAAAACCGCATATTTCTGAATCCGCGAATGGGAGGTACCGCGTATCTCGGGGACTACCAGCAATTATGAAGATCTATACAGGGTTTCCCACGATTTATTGGTTGGTTCCCACGATTTATTGGTGCGTTCCCACGATTTTTTGGTCATTTCCCATAATTTTTTGGTAGCAACCCACGATTTATTGGTCGGTTCCCAAATATTATTGGTCGGTTCCCAAATATTATTGGTCGTTTCCCAAATATTATTGGTCGGTTCCCAAATATAATATAATATAATACCGACCAATAATATTTGGGAAACGACCAATAATATTTGGGAACCGACCAATAATATTTGGGAACCGACCAATAAATCGTGGGTTGCTACCAAAAAATTATGGGAAATGACCAAAAAATCGTGGGAACGCACCAATAAATCGTGGGAACCAACCAATAAATCGTGGGAAACCCTGTAATGTGAGGAAAAAAAACAATTTTCCGTCAATACAATGAGGATTACTCATCTCGCGTTACGTTTGAGAGGAAAAGACCCGTGTTCAGCTGAATCATCACACAATTATCTGAAGCTTGAAAATACCAGCAACATCTTGGCACGATATGAACCGAACTCTGCTTGAATTAATTTGTTTTTATTCTTCAAAAGAGCGTAATTTTGTTTAACTACAACGACGTTGACTATTTAAACCAAGCGCTGTCAAAGCCCTTTTTTACGCGAAAGAACAAACGTTCCAAATATGTGTAGCAATAATTTAAATTCCTTTTTCATAATCCGTTCAACATAAACAATAAAGTCCCTTTTCGTATATGTTTCACTATTATGCTACTGTCCCGCAATTTAATCCGTAGACCGTTCAGACGCTAAACGCTAAACCATTTCTAAACCGATGCTGTTTGTGGCGGTGTTGGCCAATCGAACGGCTGCTGACCAGACCGCGTATGCAACCGCGCACGTACGTGCCGCACTATTTCGAGAGCCCAAAATCCAAAACCAAAACAAACAACCGAAACCAACGACCGACCTCTAAGCATCAGGGACGGAGGAATGCTGCTGCTGAGCGTGAGGGAAGCTGGCGGAGACGATTGCGCGAGAAGAAGCTGGAAAAACACGAACGGCTAGCAAAGGTTTTGGTCAAACGCATAACATTCATCTCCGCTCAGTAGAGTGCCACGGCCATCATCACTACCACCACCACCATCACCAGCCAAAGGCAACGAACTCGGTGGAAATCGCTGCTCGTCCCCCACTCAGTTCGCCCTCATATGCAAACGCATACGCATACTCCGCTCGGTTTTCCAACGCCACCGATCCCGCGCACAACACCACCGAACGCATGAAAAGTCACAGAAAATTTAATTATGCCCACCATGCAAATGCACGCGACCGCACGCATAAAAACGCACTGCACCGCACCGATCCGATCAGGTTGACGTAAGCATTTGGGAGTGTGTTTGTAACCCTTGGGCTTTGTTTGTCTCCGACAACATAGCACACATACACACGTACGGCATCAGTTTGCTTGTTTCAATTCTTTCTCCAGGTCGTCAAACGGTTGAACAAATAGGGAACCTTCACCTGCTTTACCTAATCGCGGTAGTGCGCACTGCACCGGTGTGCGCAGGAAACAATCGCGGCAACAACAACCGTCAACCGTTAGGAGCTCCAGATGACAAAAAAGCAAAAGGTTTGGTCGAGCTTTCTCCATGTGCTTTGGAAAAAAAACACAAACCAAACGTACACAGTGCCAGAGTGTGGTAATGCACGTCTCCCTTGCGCAAATGGCGACCACAAGCACGCATGGCACTTTTGCTGCGCACGTTGATAGGTTGTTTCAAGTGCTTAAGGTGAGCTTGGACCAAAACCGCGCACTAAACGTTACGCAACAACCTTCCGCCAGCGGAAGCTCCACACGCAAGTGGGGGTGGTTGAAGGAAGGTAAAGCCATCGACTGCGGTCACGTTTGCATTTTTTCTTTTCACTCAACTACAGCGTATTACATTAGCATGCTCCAAATGCTTGGAGAGAAAAAATTGTTATCCAAATTAAATAGATTTTTTTTTTTTGTTAGTTGAAATTCCCAACACATCCACTCCCACAAATTTGAAATGAGGAAAGGTTCTGTCCGCCTGTGCGCATTAGGAAAGTGCATAGATCCGTACCCACAGTGCCAGCGCGCACTTTCTTTCGCGACGCTTCACCACGCTCCACGGCAGAAAACATTGCGGAACTGCTGCACTGTTGCTGCTGCTGCGGTTTAAGTGGCGTACTTGTTTCTCGACCCCAGCAGACCATGACGGGAGGACTGAGGGTTTGTATGGTTAGTACAACCGTCAAGTTTTTTTTTGCTGCATTTTTGTTCGCTCTCTCTCTCTCTCTCTCTCTCTCTCTCTCTCTCTTTCCCTCGATCTAGGCTCGCTCTATCCGTTCGATCTTCACAGTTAGGCAAAGCAGTTTGGTTTCTTTTTCTTTCCCTCCGGAAAACCGGAAACGGAGTACTGCTGCGTACATGGGAATGGGTGCGCAAAATCGGTCGTGTGGGTTGGCCGCGGCACAGGGTGAAGGAGAACACTAACTTTCACTTTCACGCCGTTGCCCACCACCAGAACCCCCCTCATTTCACCCGCAGCAATAGAGAGCGAGCGAGGAACACACGGGAACACGCGCAAGACGTGAATCAGGTTTGCGTAGTCAAGCTTTAAAGTGTCGATGTCACCGGTAGAGTGGAGTGCGTTTTTGCGGCCAAGTGTGGACACAAAATTCAGCCCCAAACCGGACCAAACGGAAAGGCTTCTTGTCTTCTCAGCCTTTGATGGTGACACGTTGGGGACAAAAGTGCGGTGCGCCGGGCTAAAGAGTTTTGGTACGATTGCGGCTCGCTTAGTAGCGCCTGCGTGAAACCACTTTCACGCAAACACCACCACCACCGACAGCAGTGCAGGCGCGATGAGAGGCCCCGATGAGGGCAAATACGACTAACTTTTGTACATTTCAAGATGGGCTGCTTTTGGCTCGATTGAAGCGCGTATATAAAAAAGGGGGCTCCCCCAAAATCTTGCGTCTTGAACGCCAACCGATGTTTGACTTTCGCTTGCATAACATGTGCGCCCTTGCACGCGTGCCGCTGGTTCAAGAAGAAACGAGAAACAGACAGAGAGAAAGAGGGAGAGTGAGGGAGAGAGAGAGAGAGAGAGAGAGAGAGAGAGAGAGAGAGAGAGAGAGAGCGAATTGCCGAGGGATACGATTTATTATGACATTCGATACTTTTCAACAAAACAAAAGCCACACACGTGCTTGTTTGCTGTATTGCGAGCATGTTTGTTTGTGGAATACGAAATCAAAGCTGATTTCAGGGTTCGAGGAAACGAGAGAAGCAAAAAAAAACCCTATAATCAAATAAACTTCCACGTGCAAATGCTCTCGATCAATTCCAGCTCAAACGGTTGAATTGGTGTTGCGTAAGATGTGAAATTAAATTTCTGTGCTGATCGGAATCAGATCAATTATTTGCACTTCACACACTTAACTTCACCGGACCCGGCCGATCAAGCGCCGAACGAGCGAAGCACAGGCACTGTCAACCGCAACTGGTTTCCTGCCGCCAGGAGGCTGAATTTAAACACGAGATATAAATAACAAAATAAAAGGGACGGCAAGAAACGTACGCTATCGCAGCCACATTCGTCACCGTGGTTGTCAGCTGATAAGTTCAACAATATTACATCACCATTGTCGTCCGAACGGTGCCGCACTGTTGATGTCGTTGCGATCGCTGGACACTCTCTCTTGTGCTGTGTGGCTCTGTTCAGCAGTGGGGAAGGCCCAGGCCCAAATGCATACGAAAAACGTCGGTCCTTGCATGAAGAGCATGATTAGACTCATCTGTATGATAAAGTCAGGTATGATAAATGAGCAGTAAAATCGCTCAAGGACAAACCCTCATGCTTCTGTGCGGTTGTGATGGCGTGAAGTTGTCACTTTTCCGAAATTCGGATACTACAGAGCATAGTCACTAAGTCACCGATCGAGAGATGAGAGCAAAAACAACGCACATGGAACGAGGAGCCATGGAGTCGTACAGGCCACTGCTGCACACACAGTGACAGTGCCTGCCGGAGAGGAGGTTGATAATGAAGGCAACGTCACCTTGAGGCGCGTTTGACACTGGCCAAGCTGGATCCGACTTAAGCCCGACCCTGTCGTAACCGGGGCCCTTCGCTCGGTTCAATCACACTGCGTTTGAGCCAGTGCTGATTTCGATAGGAATGGAACAGTTTTCAAACCTTAGCCCTTTCGGCCTTTACCTTGGCCCTATCCAAACACTAATCGACTTGTTTTTATGCAAAAGAAAAAAAATGCACTTCTAGATGTAGTCTTGACATTTTTACGTAAACATCGTAATGATGCTATGGAAACAACGATGACGATAATGATAGCTTTGCAGTTGGTGCGATTTAAATACGTCATGATACTTATAAATATAACCGCTGCTGGAAACATACGCCCATAAAGGTAGGAATTATACATCAGATATCAATTTTGTCACAAAAAAGACTGTTATGATAACGAACACTATAGATCAGAGCGGTGTTGTTGCGAGGAAAAATCGGGTCAAGAATGTTACAAATCAGAGCATTATTTAAAAACTTAAATAACTAGCATGCGTTACGTTTGCTCACTCAAACTCTTATCCCCTGTACATAACATACATGTTTAGCTTTAGCTGGTTCGCTATGTTGTGCTCTGACGACACACACGAAAAACGACATTCTTAGGTTCGGCATTCTTTCACAACTGCCAACTACAATCATATGCATCATGTTGCTATTACCTGTTATTTTTTTATCTCTTGCTTTTCACATCAGGCCTCTTCACACATCACACATACACTCAAATGCAACCATTCACCACATCAATACCAGCATAATATGCCTTCGGACGGGGAGAGATCGATTCTGCTATCTTCCGGTCAAGTTCACAAGATGCTTCTACACTCACACACGCGCACTGCAATTACCCTCGATGCTCGATTTCAAACGCAGGGCACGACACACGCCGCAGCACGAGGGAAGGAAAATCGCACGCGAGAGCCTCGCGCGCCGTAGAAACTCGCGATGTTTACACTTCTTATCAATTCTGCCCCGCCAGGCACCGCCACACCGCGCCACCGTACATCGCACACCCGCGCGTCAAGCACAGCAAACAGCACTTGATGTGCGATTGTATTTATTTCTTTTGCTAGCTATCTATTTTTTTTTATTTACTTTTTTCGACACTTCTAGCACCACGGAACATCACACCAGTCGTGGCATGTTTGCACACTCACTCTAATCAGCACAACCACCGTGCCACGGTGCCCGCCTGGACTGCAATATGATATGGTAGAGACAATTATTTGGTTTCACAGCTGCACACGACACAGTGCGCACACACACACACACCCAGCACTGGGCTCGACACGGATGCTGCAAAGTTCACGATGGTTGAATTGGCTCTCCTTCATTCCAGCGACACTTTTCGCTGCCAGCCCAGCTTCGTGCACGGCACACTAACCTCTCCCCCTAGGACACGACCACTGACAAAGCCAGTGCTTGAACGGCCCTTCACTTTTGAATTCGAGCAAGTGCCCACAAAATCAAAACAACACAAATATTCACTGCGGCTAGCGACTAGCAGGTCACAGAATGCTGCCACACTGACACGATTAGCATTGTGCCTCGACGGAAGCAACAGAAGCGACAGCAGCGACACGAAAAAAACAAAACAAAAACCACCCCTGTTCCACTATAGAAATGTTTTACTTTGGCGTTCGACAAACTGACCCTCATTTGTTGAGCAGAGCAACGGTTGGATGAATTTCACAACCATCACAACTATGCGTTACCAAATCGGCCGCAACTGATTTGACGCTTTTTTGCGATATTCTGTGTGCCTGCTTTAGGCTTCAGTAAACTTTCTACTACTAAGAAAAGTCAATCGAAGTCGCCCGCCCGGTTGTCAATGCGGCAAGAAACACGTACGCAAAACACTAGCGCGAACTTGAGTGTACGGACGAATCGATGCGACTGAAATGGGGTGGCGTACGCAACAACCCCGTCGATGTTGTTCGTAAAGCGCACAGGGGTTGCACATTGGGCTGATACGTTGTTATTTCAATTGTGGACATTTTTTTTTTATTTATTATGCACGAATATTAATAGATTTTTTAATCGATTTTTTATAAACAAAAAAAATATTCCACAGACTGTAGCTTTAAATGTAGCTTTGATAAATAAATATTAATAATTAAATAATCGACAACTCATTGATTCATTCAAAAGCAGCATAACAGTGAAATAAAAAAATGGTAGAAGTAGTACAAAGCAAGTAAGAAAAATGACCACATCCAAAGCTGGCAACAAAATATGTGGCATATAATTCGTTGTTTTCTGCTCTTACAATTGAACCAAAATTGTGTGTTTATTTTTTAATGTCTATTCATTTCAAAACGATCTCAACGGGTCAAGTAAAACCCAAACAAGCATTTGCAAATTTGAGCTTTTTGAACAATTTTAGTAAAACAAATTTTTGTCATTGATACTGCATTTCTGTGCACTATTCGCCTCGGAGATACACAACTGCGAATGCCAAGACACATCTGCGCGCGCACACGCAACCACAAATCCCGCACACGATACAAACATCTTGGCAACGAAAAAAGTTTCTCTTTCTGCAAAACGACTCTTTCCTGTAGCCTTCTCCTCTAATGTTGATGTTAAAATACATACCAAAGAACAATTGTGCAGTATTACAACACTATGGAATAATTACAATGGTGTCTGAAATATATTAATTCCTTTATTTCATATCACTACCCTACACATTGGGATAAAAACAGCGACAGATTATTTGACAAAAACCGGTCTCGTGAACGCAAAATCTATCGTTTTGCTTTTTATTTACTTGGGAATCGGAAAGTGGAAGGTACGACCAAGCTGAATAGTTGGTTTGTTTTCCTTTTTTGATTGCCTTCCTCACTTCGTCTCGCTTGTTTCACCCAAACATATTCCTAATCTGAATTGGCAGGCAAACGCTCTCGCTCTTTCTCTCTCTCTCTTGCTCACGCTATGTGTCACACTGAAGTATCTTTCAAATCTTTTTCATTCACTGTTTGTCACACGGGTTTTCATCTCTCCCACAACAGCAATGTATATAACACGCCTCGCAAATAATGACTCGTTTTTGCGTGCTTATGGAATGTAAAGGGTGGCTAATGTGAACCATCGGATTGCAAAGAATCATCTTTCACAACAATTTTGCTCACTGACACTTTGCACACATCAACGCTATGCGAATATCTGTACACCAAGCTTCAGCCACTGTACATTTCGATGCATTACCATCGCCCTTTGCTTTGAAAACAAAAATATCTGACACGCTTCCTAGTTGAGGCGTTCCGGCAAAAAGGCAAACCTCACAACAACCCTTTACGGTTGCTAAGAGCTGAATTAAGTGCGATTCTTCAAGAAAAAAATGTAAAAAACAACAACACCACTGTAAACATTGCAGGTTCTCTTTTCCACCCAACTCCGTCCTCACTCACACACTTACGCAAATTTAACAACTCAACAACACAACACAGCTGCCGTGCACGCCGCACGGAAGGGCAAAGTTTTTTTTTTGTTATTAAAAATAAACTCGCGAGAAAAAAATTGCGTTCTGCTCTCCGCTACGGACTTTACTCGACTGAGAAGCTGAGTCAGAGTATCCGCTACGAACATCGTTCCCGTGTTTGCAAACTATGGGCTTATACGTAATTTGATAGAGTAAGTACTGTAGAACCGTTTTATTTTATATATAAAATCATTGCGCTCATTAGAGTGAACAATTAATTTAAATCCAAATAAAATTACTTCATAGGTTTATACGTTGATGCTTTACAACGAACTCGCAAATGAATTATTTAAAAATACATACAAACCAATAAAGTATAACGGATACATTTAATAAATAAAAAAATATTTGAAAAATTTGAATAAAAAATTAAATCAAAAACAAACAAATATCAGTTCGGATAAACGGAAAACGTCATCTTAATTTGACAACTAGCGGCGCGACAGCTTGACTTCCCTTCTGACAAAGTTGCAATACTTCATGTTGCATCTAACTTTGGCTGGTTAACAATGTTTGAAGGTATTTTAGATAAAAATATTTTAAATGTATACTCTTAGCATAAGCAAAACTTACATTATTATTACGATTTCTTTCTTTTTCTTAAATGGAAATACTTGGAGTGTTTTGAATTGATTTAGTTTTGCAATACCATCATATTGAAAATACACAATAATGCAACTAAATCGTTTATTAAATTAATTGTACATTCAGTTATGCTTTGTAATAATACAAAGATAAAATAAATAATTAAATTGCAGTCGTAATTGCATTGCATTAGAGATATAGATATAAATAAATATTTAAATTCTTATTTCTATATAGTCCCAATAATGCACATAATTCGTAAAGTTTGGCAAAATAAAACAATTATACCATTTATTCACTCTATAATTAGCATTCAAACAACTCGAAGGAACAATGTTGCACCAAAAAGAAGCATCTGCGATGATAAGGGTTATGTTGCTTAGCATAAGCTTGCAAAGAAAAAGCTTTCGACTAGTTGCGCTACATTGGATAGCAACTGCTCGAATGCTCGAGCTAATGTGAGCTTTTATGCGAAAAGCTTTTATCATAGCAAAGTCCTTTCAATTTCAATTTCAAAAGCAAACAAAAAAATAGCATATGACTTTTTCTAAACTGTAGATTTAAAAAGAAATAACACAACTACATCGGACTGTCTCATAACGATTAACCCACTAAATGATTTTCCCCTTAACGAATAAATCTAAATATAGACTAATTGACAAACATGTCAAAAGAGAGCAACGACCATTACGTTCTTGGTACATTTATTGTTTGATATATTTTTTTTAATGTTTTTTTTCTTCATTATTTAAATACATATGCAGTCTGTATGTACTAGCATTGTTTTAACCATGGAACCAACTATTTTACTTATCATACGTTGTATAAATTGTAAAATATTGTACCATTTAACGAGCGTTTTGTATAACTTATGAGTGACAGGAATGGATTCAACTCCTTATAATAAGGTTCATTGCATTACTATTAAAATAATAATTTGTATACGTACCACACACCGGAGGATTGGAGGCATTGCTACTGGGTACTGCAAAAAAAAGAGACACATATATATTTCAATACACAAAATAAATTATTCTCAAAGCAAATAGTTACAGTTTGACAATGTGTAATACCACAATAAGCAACAAAAACTCACTACATGCTTCACATTGCATCAGATAGAGTCGTGATACACGATGGGGAACTAAAAAAAGTCGGAAGCCTTCTAACCGACCGCCAAACACCTACACACTGTTGCTCCCAGCGGAAGCAGTCTTCGATTGTCATCCCATAGAAAGTGGCGATACATGAGACAGGAAAAGTTCTTTCCAGTATCGGATTCATGTTCATTAATCCCCTAGCGGATTTCGACTGGTACTCTTCATTACAAGACGCAACAACGATGACGGGCATTCGAGTTTCAGTGCCCTAGCAAAGACATTTCTAGTAGCTACAAAGTCTTGTCTCTTTTTTGTACTTCTGCCCGCTGCAACCGTAGCATAGATAATTGTTTCCAAGGATTTTCCTTTTCGCCCCTTGTGTATATATCTCAAGGCTAAAACTTTTGCTTCAGCACTTTTTTCCCACACGAAGGGTAAGTGGATACGTACGCCCTTGTCGTCAGGGCATAGTTTGAAGCGTTTTCAATATCAGTCATTATTATTATAATTTTTAGATTAAGAAAAATCACCGTAAAACATTCGCTGAATATTGAAAGAGCATAAAAATCCTAAAAAACGATTCATTTTTTGCCATGCCTACCATTTTACATTTTATACAATAAAAATCTTTTCTATAAAAAAACAATAATAATAATGTATTACCGCCAACAGAAAGGCAATAAAACCAGTTTTACTTTCAGTATGACGTAAGCATATAACACGTGTTGTTAGTGCACTATAAAAAAACATCGACATAAGTAACTATAACCAGTTATTAAGCATTCAAGGTCGGCAGTGTGTGTTTGGTGCGTATATCCTTTCATCTTAAACGAGAGTATTTCATTACCAAAAAGTCCGATTAGCAAAGTTGTTGTTCGATCGGCTTTCAATGCCAGTAATAAGTTAAATTTTACTTATAATTATTGAGTTTGAATTTCATTGTCTTATCGGTTTATTGCAAATGTATTTATGAAAATCCATGTTTATCTTTGTTTTGTGGACATTATTACGATTTATTTCGAAAGAAGATTTACATCAACCAATACTTGAATGCTTCAATTCAATGTATTCATACTCTAATTGATGTATAAAAAATTGAGATATAACGCCATAAAAAGTTTGTTATTTGTAAACTCGACCGTATCGATCCATTCGATTCCTGGTAGCCTCCACCCACCACCAAATAACCTTGAACCTGCGACAATTTCTTTCAATTATGCTACCGAGCTGCCTTCTTATCCAATCGACTGCTGCACATCGAATAACTGTCATTTTCCTTGATTAAACTGGCACCCGCGCGCTTTCCCCTATCCCTTTGCAGGAAAACAACGGCCTGCACGAGCGGTCGTAACAGTTCGCTGCAATGGAAGGAGCGTCGAATGAATGACGTTGATGCAGGTTGCATGTTCACAGTCATAAGCGAGTGCGGCGTGGCGTAGGTTCGACGACCGAGTGTGCACTTCTCTGCAACGATCGTGCACATTCAAAGCAGGAACTGCAACCGGTTCGTACGTTACTCGCGATGCTAAGATACGCGGCGGTGCTGTTCACTGTTTTTCTGCTCAAACTCCGGCTTCTTCAGCTGATGAAGATCCGTCACTCACGGATGGATGGGTCCCACAAACCGACCGCACTGTAATGAACGTGCCGCATCAGGCGAAGCACTGCAAGGTGTGGTTTTACATTTCACAGATTAAAACACATCCGTTCTCGACAAAATGTTACGGCGTCTCCGTCGTATTGAAATGCGAGAAAAAAAACAAAAGACAACTACACCGGTAAGAATAAAAGTGATTTGTCCTAGTCTTGAATGCGACCATCATTCATCTTCCCTCACAAAACACATCACGTACTGACTGTGACACCGTTTTTTGTTTTCCCTTCTTGTTGCATTCCTTTTCACCTGCGGAAAACCGGGGGTACAACAGAAGAACAACATCAACACAACACGTAAAACAAAGTATGTGTGTGTGTTTGCATCCTTCTTCCTCCGCGGTGAAAATGCAGTAGGAACGCTGTGTACGTGAACGCTTTGCAATGCACTGTCGGAAAATTGTCATCACAGTACGTGCTCTTGACGATTGTCCTCGCAAACCGCACCAAAGCAAAGCGCAATGGAATGGGAGTGCACTATTTTGTTTCGCTTCTGCAACGACTGCACCGAGCAGAAAAGGAGGAGTTTTGCATCCGTTTCTGGTTTGTCTGCAATTAAAAGCGAGCGAATGTGGAACAGTGGTTTGGAGGTGTGATTTACATCGAATTCAATCGCAACAATTTTAAAACACGCTACTGCGGTACGGACAAGAGTTTTGCACGTGTGCTGGTAGGTGGTGCCGTTGCAACCGATAGCAATTAGATTTGCTTTTCTGAATACAAACAGTAACGCTGTAGTGGAAACCGTTTCCTTAATGACTTTGTATCTAGTTTCATAGGGAAGTGGAGATTTTTTTTAATTCATTTTTGCTCAGAGAATGTCCATTTGATGGCCTAAACTATTATTTAAAAAATATATATTTCATGCTATGCTTAATTGCATTTCTCTAGCCTTCGTTATCCCAACAACTAGTACACTGGCATACTTATGATTTATTGTTTGGCCTTTGCATTGAGTAATCCGAATTTAAGTACGGAAAATATGATAGATTCAAGATTTGAAATCAAAACTACTGTAATGTAGGATAAGAACCACAGATTACATTTGTATAACTCACTGTAAAAAGAACAAACGAGAAATATATAAAGTAGATTGAGTAAGAAAAAAACATTTTAGTATTGTATGACAACCACCAAACCATGCTCGTTATTTTAAAAATATTGATTGAATGATTCAGATATTCGGTAAGTATATTTCTGTGGTTTTTCCACACATTTTTTTCATGTTTGTTTACCACCCGTTTCGATTTCGTATTTTATGAAAGGTAAATCAAATTTCACTTTATTTGTTTAAATTTATGCATCGAATATTTTTATGCGTGGAATATTCTGCTAAAAACCTAAACCAATGGAACCAGCATCCGTCATTGGCGTCACACGCACATCTGTCCAATAATATCTCGCCATGCCCACGACCAAAGCACATAAGGTCCGAAAAACTCACACTTTTAGCATTTCATCCCCATCGCTTTAGCAAAGAAAATCGTGTTTAGGATCGGGCAGACGGCTGGTTCACATTGAACCAGACCCGCCGCTCGATGATATGTCATTCACCACGAGATGCTGCCGAACGCTTGCCGGCACGGTTAAAGCACCCGATCGCCGAAAATTTGCGTTCAGTTTAGATTTTGTCGCGATCGCGGCTGGAACGCACGCACCCAGTATCTAAAGGGTTGGAACCGACCGAACTGGACCGAACCGAACAGAACCGGGCTGTAGAGGAAGTGGCAGGATGTCGAACCGATTTGGACGGTTGTGGTTTACGGTTTCCATCGCGTGTGTCGCAGCCGCTGTGGGTGCCGTGAGCAGCGAAAGTGATTTACGGGCTCTAGAATGTGCGTTTTTTTCTCTTCTCTCTTTGTGATAACCGACCTGTTTAGCCATTATTTGGAGTGATTTAGCAAAATTTCAAACTTTCCAAAGGTCCTTATTCTAAGTGTATGCTCTCGTTCCAGTGTCGGAGTACTGGCGGATGCCACGCGTGTTCAAGTATGATGATTACGATGTCTGCCTAAACGATAATCCCACCATTCCCTCGGTATACTGCGTAGTAAAGGCAGTCATCCGACCGGACAACAGCTCCGAAGTGTGGGGTTTGATCGAGCGGATATCGAGCAAGTGGAAGATTAAGCTTAACCATGCCCATCTCGATCGTGGTGTTTGCGTACGCGACTGCGAAATGCGGCTGCAGCGCTTATCCGGCCGGCTAAACGACAGTGAACTGCTCGTACCCAAGTTCAACACCAGCTACCGGGTAAATAAAATTACATTTCCATATTGTTTTCCGCCATTCGAATGTATGAATTTTTCGGTGGATAGAACCACCGGGCACTAACCCTTCATGTACAATGTGTATAAATTAATTATTTCATTCTAATATTTGCATAATCTTCTGTTCATCATAACGAGTTTCATAACTCAAAAAGTAAGTTGTGGAAAATTTTATCACAATCGGGATTCCAACAAAGAAATAGATTCTTTGTACTTTATTTGTTAGAATACAGTTAGCAGCTATACCTGCCAAATAATCATTACTTTATGGAAAACCAGCTTTAATTCAATAATTTATTTTGTTTACACATATTTGGTTTTCACAATAATTCAATTGGCTTGATTATATTTTAAAGTTATTAATTCAACTCAATTCAATTCAATTCAAGAATATAATGTAGTTGACCCATCGTAAATTCTCAACAAAAGGTTAATTTTGCTCAAAACGGCATGCCAGATGCTTCTGTCGCTATGCTCACAATGCGTAACGATGATAATGATGATACCTCAGACGTATCGCTTAGGAAAAGCTCATAATTAATTAGGCAACCGGCACATTAGCGTACTTTGAATTACAGGTCACGATTGTGGCAATCGTTTCGGAATCAGTTCAAGGTTTGCCTACTTGTGGTTCTCCGCTAGCCACCGAAGGTTCAACAGATGAAGTGACAACACAAAACAGTCAAACCGTTACGATTCCAGTTTTTAACACTTTTGCTCTTTGTCGCCATATTACAGCTGGAGCGAATGAAAGAGCAACGAATCTAGGCGCAAAACAAATAAACCTCGAACTTACTCGTCCAAATAATGGTGGACCTAACAAACAAAACCGGGTGCACGGGATATTCAACGCGTCGGAATTTACTTAGGCACAGCCCGAAATTATTTCCCCCGAATAGAAACCAGTTTGCCACAATATTTAACATTATTGGTCCGCGGTCACCACCGCATTCGGATTGCAACGCATATTCTATCACGTTTTGGTTTTGAACGGAATCCAGACCTCCGAGGTTGAAAGGGAAATTAACTTCAAAACCTGTATTCGATATGCGTGGATGTGTCGGTGGTATCGGTTTTGCGAAAACGAGCATCACGTTCGATTCTTCGTACGATTCCGGTTCATTCTTTCCCATCAACAAGGTGTCTTCCGATTTCTGACTGATCAAAGCACCCGGTTAACACAGGCTAATGTTTTAGAACATCGGCCTAGCAGCTCCCCATAAGCGTGGCATAAATTAAATGTTACCACGAACAATCTTTACGACGAACTATCTGATCGACGTCATTTTAGGGCCAATTGGTTGTTATTCCAGTCTCAGCAAGGGCCTATCATGAGTTAAGTATATTTTAGCTAACGCCTTGACATTGTCGTTTTGAATGGGTCAGCAACCGACTGACAATCTGCTGTGACCCAGAAGGTAGCTTCTGCTGCGACTGTTCAGCTAGTGTTGATTGTGTGTGTGTATCTGTATCTTTATATTTCCGGTTTATTAAAATCTTGCTCATCCGTTGTCAAAAGCGCTGTAGTAGGCCTTGGTTGAACAAACGCGGCAGACATAAACTGCGTGTTGTTTCAACCGTGAAAAGAGAGTTTGACATTTCGCACCAGTTTTTTAACCCGAATTCCCTCGATGCAAAAAAGCAAGAAAAGGCGGTTTGGTGAGCTTTATATAATTTTACGGTGATGGAGACTCAACATCTTGACATTGAAAATGATCATAATCGGCATAGTTTACCATACGATATGCAGACGAAAGAAAGGCCTTACTCCACATCAACAACTGGCATTGACTATGATAAAATCGAAACAATGAGTGGAAGGAAGTCCCCAAAGTGGAAAGAATTCCGCAACACATAATAATAAGTAACTTTTCTTCTTGTACACGAAAGTATACTTTCAAACCAGGGACATTCAGAGATATTGATCATTATCGACAAAACTATTCTGAATTATTGGAGAAGTGTGTCAACATAGAGCTGTCGGAAGAATTCGGGCTGAAGGCGCAGACAGAAATAGAATATTGCGATAGCAATACAGTATCCTATCCAATAGGTAAGAGTGCCATTAATTATAGGTTAGAATAAAAATCTATTAAAAAAAAAAACATAACCTTTCATGTCCATTTTTTCCTAGATTGGTTAGAAATAACGTTTATAGTGGTGATACTGGCAATAGCAGGCATTGTGTTTACCTCCAGTATGTACGATTTCCGATGCAAAACGACGCACGGGCTTGACCATTACAGACAGGACCTGTCGTCCACGAGGCAGATGTATCTGGTGTCCTTTTCAATCATCCGAAACTGGTACCGCATCACATCGCGAGGGGACGATCAACTTAGCCACGATTTGCGCTACATTCACACCATTCGCATGATCGTCTTTATGGGAGTTACCTTAGGCCACGTGGTGTTCTACGCTCAGCCTAGAACGGCACTAACCATCGAAAGCGTACGTATGCACGCGCGGGTGTATGCAATATTTGACATGATTTCATTCAACTGCTTCCCAATCTCTTACCATTCTAGCGTTACAGCGACCTTTCGACTATGATAGTAATCAATGGTACCCAGATTGTGACGACGTTTTTCGCAATCAGTGCCATGCTGCTGGTGCTGTTCTTCATGCAAAAAGTAGAAGAGACAAAGAAAAAGGTCGGCATTGCGGAAATATTCATCATTTCCGTTGCTCGTTACGTTCGGTAAGAACCTATTCCTCTTAGGAACGCTAATTCCGATGTTGGTAACTTAAGCTAAACCTTCCTTGCTTGCTTCCATGATGCCTACAATCATTGGCAACATAGACTAACTCCTGTGTACGCGTTCGTGATGCTCTTCGAGGCCACCTGGGTGGTGCGGCTGGCTGATGGACCACTGTGGCAGAAGGGCTTTGAAACTGGCCGATCGTACTGCCGCAAGAACTGGTGGGTTAATCTACTCTACATCAACAATTACTACAAAGTCGACGAACCGGTAAGCGCCGATCAAGAAGTCGGAAAGCAAACAATAAAATTTGACATTTTATTTCACTATTCACAGTGCATGCTCCATACGTGGTACTTAGCAGCCGATTTCCACCTCTTTGTGTACGGACTTGTGCTGTGTGCAGTGATTGCCCGCTTCCCGAAAGTGCGGAACGCACTGCTGGGAACGTTGCTGGTGCTGAGCTACCTGGCAACTGCCGCCATCATCTATCTGAAGGAATATGATGCCATACCGATTTTTGCAGCAGAGTACGCGACTAACAATCCAATTCAATAAGGAAAAAATGTAAAACAAGCATGCCCATTCTCACTTTCGTTGCAGACAAATCCGGTACTTCTTCTGGTACTGGGATGTGTATCGGGATGCCTACGTTCCGTCGCATATGTATCTGGTGAATTACACGTTCGCGATCGCTTGCGCATTTTATTACATGCACTTGGCAAAAACACGAACCAATTACCACTGGGTAAGTCGTCATGTCATTGTGGAACAAAATTAAACGCTTTAATGCTTCTTATCTTTCCTGCATGCCTCTTTGTCATTCAACAGCTTATTAAGGTCGGCTGGTTTGCAACCTACCTAATGATTCCGGCACTGTTTGCTATGGGTTACTTCTTTTATCACTACGATTTTGCGACTCCTTCGTTGTGGATGGCACTTCTGTTCCCGTTCATACGTCTGCTGTACAGTGCGATCATCTTCATTGGAGGAGTTGGCCTATCCTTTAGATTTTTGAAACTGTTGACCCGACTATCAGATATCCCATTCCATACGATCATCGGAAGGCTTACCTACAGCGCCTATTTGTGTCATTTGTGTCTGATTAAGATGTCCTTGTTTAACACCAGGAGCTTCTTCCGTTACGAATTGATTGATATTGTAAGTATATTTGAGACATTTTGCTTTAAATGCAACATCATCTCATCGACTACGAATCTTCTGATCATCTGTTCGACAGGGTGCCATTTGGGCAGCTTCCATGTTGCTTTCCTATCTCGTGGCTTGGGTACTCTGTCTCGTGCTGGAGTCACCGTTCATGGCACTGCAGAGGCAGCTCTTTAAACGTCATTCGCGATCGTCAGATGAAACGGATCACTCGTCTAGTGCAGGGGACAATGGAATCGACAATACCTACTGTGAACATCCCGATGAGAAAAGCTATAAGCCGAATGTGATTTTCAGTCAACGATTTTAGCTGCTAACACGAGTGCTATTGAAACAATTGCCATTTTAGAGATAGTTTAGTAGTGTCCGAAGCTTAACATGCCGTTGTAACTTGAACTGGATAGAATAGAAGTTAATGAAGTTTAAGAAGTTAATGAAAAGTTACAATAAACCGTCATCAACCAGTTATCACTACAATTTATTTATTTTAGATTACAAAGATAATTTGAATGACATACTTGGAAGCTAAAAAATGGATAATTCTCGTACAAAAACTTTAAAATCATTATAATTTTTACAAAATTGAAGCTTCACATAAGTTACTTATTTCATAATTCATTGGTGAAATAGGTGCATCATTTTTATCTTTTCCTGAATAGGTGACATCATTTTTATCATTTCCTGTTTAATCAATCAAAAACAATTGAACAGTTGAACAATCAATCACGATCTACAGCTAATTGAAAAAAACAGGTCAATGCTCACCATTTGGTAATATTACATTACGATTAATACTGTTTATGATATCCAAGCGACCTCCCAAAACGTACACCACGACACATTACCGGATCGTAAGTTCGTATGCCTTACTACACCACGCACGGCCGAATCGGTATCTGTTACAAAATTTCGTAATGACGTTTTGCTTGTGCGCATCCTCCCCGTCCTTTGGGCTGACACACCAACGTTCAACAAACTCGAAACTTAACTCTTGCCGCGTCGCGAATGTGACAAACTTCCCGGCTCTGGTTCAGTGAAAAAAGAGGTGGGATAATATTAAGGGTGTAAAACTCATTACCCAATTTCGATCGTGTCTGGCCTCGGTACAATAAACCATAGTAGCCCCATACGTGAGAAGAAAAACGGTGGCTTACGATTGTGAAACGGCTCAATAAAACATATAAAAACATTGCGCTTTTCCTTTCACTGCGGCCCGGCCAAGTACAGGGCTGTTTAACGCAGTTCGGCTCGGAAGACCTCCTTCTCGCGATGCGTCGACTCCCGACTCCATTCTCTTTGGTGTTGCGTTCTCTCGTTTCTACCGATTATCTGTTTCTTTTTGTCCGGCGCAAACTGTACGAATGGCTTTGTTTATCATTCGGTGCTGCCCTTGGGGTAGGACATCCAGCTTATGACGTCACGGAGCGGTAATAGAGCGTCATCTAGCCATCAGGATCGCCCCAAAAAGTAGTAGCGACAAGTCGAGCCGCTAGCAGGCAAGTCGTCGACCACCAGACGGCGTGCAACTGTTAATCGGAAAAGACGTGATCATGGTCTCGATCATGCAACTGCTGATAGTGCTGGTGTGCAGTGTCCTGTGCTGCACCGGGTGGGTGCAATGTGCCGAGGAATTCAACAGTAAGTTCGATGAAGTGATCTGTGCCTCTGATAGAAAGTGATTGTGATGCTGGGATTGCCGAACAAAACTAGTGATGTAATGGGTTTCGGTTTGCGGCCCACAATAAATTAAACCCGCGATTCTTACACCTTTTTTGTGGGTTCTATCGTTTCCAGTGACACAGTATCGGCTGATGCCGCGAGTGTTTCATTTCGACGACTATGATGAGTGTCTTCGAGACGATCCGTCCGTGCCGGATGTTTACTGCATGGTTAAAGCCGTAGTGCAACCGAACGCATCCTCCCCCGCTTGGAACGTAATTGCTGACTTCTCCAGCAACTGGAAGCAGCACGTCAACCACGCACATCTGGACCGTGGGCTTTGTCTCAGCGGTTGCATCAGATTGCTGGACGAGCTGGAGCGCGCTAACGTCACGCAGCAGGAGCTGCAGTCGTTGATCGTACCGAAATTTCAGATCGATTTCCCGGTAAATATGCATGTGATCAAGTAGTGATAGTGACCGTACTAGTTCAACGGGTGCGCGAATTTTGTAAAGAAAAAAAGACCATACCAAACTACACAGCGCTTACAAGGACATTGCAGTTGTTTTGAATGTGTCAATGAGTGTGACCGCTCGAAAAGCACGTTCTATAAATTGTGTTATTTAAAGACTTTGGACAATAATCTTCGTTGGAAACAAGTTATTTTGGTGAATGTCAGCATGATCGAGTGCAATGCCAAGCGAGTTAATTTAATGTTGCTTTGTTTACATGGCAGTTTTGTGCAGAGTGATCATTTACAGTGCCTACGGCAAAGTACATCTCTGCGTAGTTTGTTATTTCAAATTTGACGAGTGTATTTCAAGCGTTGAATGATATTGAGAGATATTGTGGAAAAGAGTAGTCGTAGATAATAGTTAAGGAATGAAAGTGTTAGAAACCGAGAGAGAAAGTAATTTTATTTTGGTTTGCAATAATTTTGTTCAAAAATTGTATCTAATTTCATGAGCGTAAAATCATTGTTTTTTTTTGGCAGAAAAAAACGCGAAAGAATTGAATGTTTTGGTTTCTTTTCTTTGACTGTAATTATTAATCGATTCTCATGAATAAAGAAACCATTCGACCATAAAGCAAAAAGCAAACAACCTTGCAGGACTAATGAAATAGATTATCCCTCCACTCACACTATGCTCTCAATTTGATGTTAATGTACGGTCATTTACGCCATTGCAGTACATCATCAAGAACGGCACGTTTCGGGACGTGGACACGTATCGTCGCAACTACTCGGAGCTGTTTGCGAAGTGCATCAACTACGAGCTGCAGCAGAAGCATGGATTGCGTGCTTATACAGAAATCGAGTACTGCGACAGCAACCGGGAATCGTATCCGATCGGTAGTGTAGCCCCCGCACCCTCAATGTCTGCCTTGTTAGCAATTTCCCTAACCTTTACCATCCTGCCACTGTCGTCCTTATGTTTGAAGATAATTTGGAAATCGCTTTTCTGGTCGTGCTGGCCATGCTGCTGCTGGTGGTGTTTTCCTCTAGCTGGTACGATCATCGCTGCAAGCAGGACCACGGATTAGACCACTACCGCAAGGAACTGTCAAGCAAAGGTACTTTAATTAATGCATCAGCGCGTTTACTAACGATAGGCATCGATTAACAAAAATCCATTATATTCCCGCTACCGCAGCCGCCATGGTGCTGGTGTCTTTCTCCATCATCCGCAACTGGTATCGGTTGACGTCCCGAGGCGATGATTCGCTCAGCCGCTCGATACGATACATCCACGCGGTAAGGTTTATGATTTTCATGATGATCAACATGGGACATAACATCCTTTACGCACAGCCCCGAACGGCCATGACTATCGAGCGGGTAAGCTACGGTACAAAGAAGCAGACTGCGGATATAAATGTGACCGGATTATTTGCGGGATTTCCTTTCCTTTGCGCCCATTACTTTAATTACAGAAATTCAGCGAAGTTGATTCGATGATTGTTGCCAACGGTTCGCACATTGTTACCACGTTCTTCGTCATCAGTGCGCTTATGCTGGTCCTGTCGCTGGTAACCAAACTGGAACAGACAGGGCGGAAAATAGGATTCCTTGAAATCATTATGATTTCAATCGCTCGCTACGTTCGGTACGCAAAACTTGTCAATTTATGTTTGCCCTTTTCCCCTCGGGGAGACACCGTTTTTCTTGGTACATTTTCGGCCACAAACAACATATTCCCACGCAAACGTTTTCTATGTACTAATTCCCTTACTCTTGCTTCTTTTTTCGTCATTTATGAATCAGTCTTACGCCCGTGTATGCTTTCATAATGTTTTTGGAAGCAACTTGGCTCGTGCGATATCTTGACGGTCCCCTGTGGCGCAAAGGATTCGAGACAGGGCGCACGTACTGTCGCAAACACTGGTGGGTCAATCTGCTTTACATCAACAATTATTACGCTACAGATGAACCGGTAAGTAGCGCTTTTCTGAACTTAATTTCTTAATTTAATCATCTTTTCTGTACAATTTTACACACAATCGATACCAACAATCATTGAAAAATGACAAAAGCAACACATCAAGCACTCTGCTTTACGCCATGCAGATAAGGGCCAACATGTTGATTAGATCACGTTTTTACGATCAAGTAGCTCAATCTTGGCAATCGTATTGTTAACGAAATTTTACAATTGCTCTCATCTTTCGTGCAGTGCATGCAACACACCTGGTACCTGGCAGCCGATTTCCACATGTTCGTTTACGGCCTGGTAGTGTGTGCCGTGGTGCTACGCTTTCCCAAATACCGGACGTACATACTTTCCTTTCTGCTGCTGGTCTGCACGATGGTTGCTGCCGTCGTGGTGTACGTGAACGAATACGAAGCTGTGACGGTTTTACCACCGGAGTAAGTTTTAAAATGAACGTTTTCATATTAATTAGATTCATCCCAGTCGACCAAGAAGTGGGCACAGTTAAGCACGCAAGCTGAGATAATTGTTATCTTTCGATATTTGTGTGTATTATTACTATAAATTCAGTTATCTTTCAAATCATAACATCTACTATACAGAATAGTTGTTTTACATTTCCACTAAAAATATTTAGTTTCAATAACTATAATGTTCATTGGTGGATTTTGAGGAACATTAAGATTTTTTACGACATGCGAAAGCTTTTGAGTGTAATTAACCATTTAAATACTATCAAAAAGCCCTTTTTATGTATTACAGTTACACATTTTAGAGTTGTTTTACTAATTAAACCAAAAATGTACTTTGAGTGCTGTATTTTTTTTCTTCTATTTTCTATTAATTTATCCTACAACAATGTTTGTGGCCTCGTTATCACTATACCTCATTAAATATCCTTGCCTTTAAAAGATTCTCTACCAGTACCAGTATTTTTAGTTCGGTTAAATAAACAACAAATGTTATTTATGGAGTTAACTTCAGCGTACTCTTTCAAGTCATTTCTGATTATAAAACTCCAAATCGCTTATTTTTCAAAATACGTCTTCCTAGCGTCTTCTATCATGCCGTAAATGTGTAACATAAGAGTCCCATTATACAGTGTCATCAAAATTAAACTTGACTAAAACAGATTGACTAAAATAACACAAGTTATCACAGTACAATTTTTGTTTTGTCCTTCCCTCAAACGAAAAAACTATTTAAGCAAAAAACGTTTACTTTTGAAAAAAACATTTAACGAAATTAATTGCATTTCTATTCTAATACATATTAAATACATACTAATTACAATGTAGTGTTTTTCCCATTCCTCTTGGGAGAACAAAATCGCTCATGTCGTACTATACGTGTTCCGAGCCCCACCTGCAACACTTCAGTAACCATATCCGTTTTGTGCACCTTTTCCCCCACAAGACCGCTCAGATTTTTCTACTGGTACTGGGACATGTATCACGGAACGTACCTGCCGACGCACATGTACCTGGTCAATTACACGGCTGCCATCATGGGCTCCTTCTACATGCTCCATCTGCAGAGCAAGAACTTCAAAACTCCAAAGGTAACGCACACCACAGCTCGTAGCAATGCTGGACCGTGCAGATGTTTGAATTACGCTGTGCGTACATTTGCCACCATTGTGTCACCTTGTTTTTGCGTCCTGTGTTCTTTCCCCGCCGACAGATGTTTTCATTACTGTGGTTGCTTGGCGTGCTGGCCATACCGGGAACGTTTGTAGCCGGGTACTTCATCTACAGCAACCTGTTCGACACACCGTCCGTGTGGATGGCGCTTGTCTTCCCGCTCGGTCGCATATTCTACACCGCGCTCATGTTCCTGCTCACCATCGGTTTTATCTTCCGCGCCAGCAAGCCCGTCCTCCGGCTGCTCAACATTCACTTCTTCGGTATCCTCGGACGCCTTACGTACTGTGCGTACCTGTGTCACTTTTTCATCACGCGGGCCACCTCGTTCGGCACCAGACGGTTGGCAAATCTGGGCGTATTTGAGATGGTAAGTAAGGCTCGGAAGGTAAAATCAACCGTTCGTAGAAACAATTACTAGCACAAGGACCGACATGGATGCTGCCACTCGTGTAAGGTGTTACGCACTTCTTTCTCGCTCTCCCGCTATTCACTCTGCATGTGCATATTTCATAATGTACTTATTTTTGCTGTTGTTGTGTCTTTCCTTCCTACGCACAGAACACCTCCAGTTGGTCGACACTCGTAATGTCGTACGTTTTCGGTTGGATGCTCTGTCTGATGCTTGAATCTCCGTTTATTGCTCTGCAGAAGATTCTGTTCGAGAGCCTGCATCGCAACAGCAGATCGAACAACACTGAAAGCAATCAGCATCTACAGGAGAACGTTCCAACGCCGTCCACATTTCTTGGAGCCAATGGGAAGTCTGCGAAGGACGATGTAGAATCTTACACAAACTCTACGGCACAGCAGACGGCAGCTTTAAGCGTGCATTGAAGCAGGATTGAACATGCAAAGTTTTGACAGTTCTACTCATACCAAATCAAATATCTGCGTGAGCGAGGAACTACGCTTAAGGCAGTGATAAGGGGTAGCATGCAAGTGAAAAAGAAAATTCGTGCTTTTGGTTGTACTTCATTTCAACACGAGCTGTTACATCAAACGATAGGTGATTGATTTCCCCAATGGATAAACATGAGTTCCAGTGCAATCAAACTCTATGATTCCAGTTTGTCATTGTTCCACCATTTGTTTTCATGTGATTATCGGAGAATGATTAAAAATGTATTTAGAAAAGATTGATTGTACAGGAATTTATAGTTATCAATAGGAAAATTAAATAACCTCTACCAACAGATTGGTAGAAAAAAAAAACATAATATTTCAGCATGTTCAAAAATACTTTTCAGCCAAAAGTTTCTTTATCACATTCACGCTCTCTCTTTTCACACATTCATCCGTAAAAAATGTGCGCAAATACTCATTGCTTCTATCAAATGCAATGGATTTGATACTGTATAGATTTCAATCCTAACTTTAATTTAGCTAATAATAAATATACATAATGCCTGCCCCACGCGTGGTTTGTGTTCATGCAAATACGAAAACTGAAAGAAAACATACACCCCCACGGTGTTAAAATTGAAAATACTTTTTCCCAGAAATAGCTTTCACTGACGTCAACAAAGCATCGATTAAAAATGATTGCATTCTAAAATCAATTAAGCATACTGCAGTGCAATGCACCATCCTTTCCTCCGGTTTTCCTCATTCCGGTCCGTTGAATTCACTTAAACCAGCGAGGTCACGACCGTAATCATCCTGCTGCAAAGAGGTCGCGCCCACAACAGTGCGTCTTCATTAAAACTCGTTAATTATGGGTTTCAATATTGTTCGGTTGGTGTTGTTTCTACTGCTTCTTCAGAGCCAGACCACTGCGACCACTCCACCCGACATACATTCTAATCGAAGAGCCATCCTGAGGGGCGGGTGTGCAGAACAAATATAACTAAGCAAAGCGCACAGCGCTACTGTTTGTCGTAAATAAAACTCCTCGAAGCAACAACAACAAAAAAACCTACATTCGCACATTCCCGCATTGCGGGACACTGGGAAATGGCGAAGGTCGTGCCGCTCAGGGGGCAAGGAATGGAATGGCCACCAACATTTGTGTGCGCTCTGCAAACCTTCTGTTACTGATCGAGGCACGTTGCAACTTAGGTAATCCTGCGATTTTGTGCGCCACAAATGAAGGTGAGAAGAGAAGCATCTGTCCCACCGCCGTGAGCCGGAATGCAAATAAAAAGTAAAAGCTCTCTCGGTACGGAGGCTAGCTTTCGGGGCTGGGTGGCAAAATACACTACGGCAGAGGGTTTTTAGCGATTTAAATGGATCACGGAAAGGTATGGGTCGGTGCGCTACGTCGCGTTCGCTGACGATGATGTAGCCTTAAAAATCCTTTGCTGATAGCCCGTTGAGATTTTTAAGCTTCCCTTAGTGAAAAGCAGCATTGAGTAATGTTTTCCGTATGGTTTATTCAGTTTTATTTCACCTTTAGCGTAACGTTTGTTCCCAGCTCCCAGCTTGCTGTGCCGCCAAGCGCGTGGGGCATATTTTCTTGTTCGTTAAACCAAGCAACACAGAATATAAAACAACGTCCACCCGTAGCAATAACACCGCCAGTCACGCTACGCCGTCAACCTTGGAACCTTGCCGAAATGGATTCACGCACGAATCCGCACCAGAAAACCATCCGCGAAGGCACATCAATTGATACTCATCATTTCTTCTTCCTCCTCCACAGGGCATGCTCGCTGCGTCCTCTCTAATGCGCCTGAACTACACGCGACGGAGCAGAGCCACCCGAAATTGCACACGAACATTCTTGACTTTCGATCGGAAAATCGTGCCGAGGGAATTTTCCCGGAAATGTGCCTTCATTATTCGCACAACGATGACGCTGGAAGAGTAGTGGAAATACACAAAAAAACGACCAGCTTAAAGGTTTTTCGAGCACCTTGCCTCAGCCAGGAACGGGGTTGCAGGACGCGAACGCGAGAGCCATTTGCCAGAAAGTCATGAAAAGTAAATCTTCGTTTTGTTTTGCTTAACGAACCTGCAAAAATGATAAGCGTAGTTACAAGGGCGGTGCTTTAGAATAAGCAAGCGATTTTTATGGCAATTGGGCTTTTTTGTGCACTCCTGGTACCTTCGCAGGACGGAGGATAATAAAGAATGGATATGATTCGCTGATGTGAAGTGATTCTTATCGTGTTTTTGTTTCTTTGCCTTGTGGTTGTGGCGTGTAGAGTTCTTTGTTTTCTGTAATCGCCCATGGGCGGAGGGTTTTAGGGTGTTAGGGCACAGACCGGCAAACTTTCAACACTGGTGAACTTTGGCAGTGACTCATCGGAACCCTTTCAAACAGACACAATTATTGTGTTTGGCACACATTACAACGGCCTGCAGTAAATGGGAATGTTCCTTCCGATTATTTAACGTGCGTGAGTCATTAAGACTTTATGTAGAAAATCATATTGATTAGATTTTATCTTCCTTTATCACAATACAGATAGTCCCCATTATCGTCTGGTATGATAGCTGTAATATTCCATCATCTCTTATGCTCACTAAAGTATCAATGGGGATTTTCAATTTTAAATAAAATCTGCAAGAAGTACGCGTTGTGCATGATGATAGCGAGTCCCATCTTATAACCTGATTAAGAGGAGCGATTGTAGCTTATAGATAATGGATTAATAAAAACTTGTTAATGATGGAAGTAAAACATATTTTAAGCATCAGTAGTTTTTTTTATTATTTTTTGTGAAGAGTGAACCCTATCTCAACACATAAGAACTGCTTTTATTTCTCTTGTAAACCAGATTGAGTTCATGAAATAGAATGTCATAAGTATATGGGAATAGGTTATTTAGAGCCATATTTGATTATTTTAATAACGACAGCATTACTAAAAGCAAGTAAAGCCACGATCTTTAAATTTATGTAATATTAATCATGCGATTACCATCAGGACCGTCACAGGAAATTATTAAAAAAAACAGCAACGTATATTTTTGTGTGTTTCTACCGTATTTTCCAAGTACCCAAACTTTCATTCGGATCAAACGAAATGAGTAGCTACCCGATAAAAAAAACCCCAAGAAATCAATACCGGGTAGTAGGGTTTTGGGGCCGCAACTATTTTCATCCGACCATGACAACACGGTTAAAATATACCATGCAATGCCACAAAATTATTATACTTTTCAATTTATAAAACCACTTTTTAGATTCTTGGCAAAGTTTGCACATTTCAATCAGTTTTTTTTCGACATCCACTATACAGAACCAGTAAGCGACGCATAATCACTTACAGCCCTATTAAATGACTTTCGAGACGAACAACTTTGAGAGACCATTCGTTATTTCATTAGATTCATAGTGATCCATCTAAGTCAGGAGTCTGCAAAGAGTTCAGTTCGTGGGCCGCATTGCTTCAAATTTAACGTTAATTGTTAATTGAGGGCTGTTGAGGGCCGTTTGAAGGCTACCTTTAGAAGGAGTGAAATTTGAAATCTCGTTTTAATTAGAAAATACTAACTGAATGTATCAAATCTCTACAGCTTTCTTTTATGGTATCTTACTTTTCCTCTTTCAAAAGCAAAAAAATAAATTTTGATTTATTAGTCAACCAATAAAACTATATATTTAAACCGTCACAAATGCGGCCCGCGGGCAGTAGATCTAAGATCACAAACTGCATTTTAAAAAATATGGCACCAGAAAGCCCTTCCCAAGGAATGTTTATCGGATCCGACTGACCGAAAGAGGTACGATCATGTGATAATATGCATTTTTGGAGTTCTAATCACGAGAACGTCACGAAAGGTGGCATGTGAAGCTCGAGCTTCGGCATCAAGCGAACGATTTTCCAACGGACTTTCCATAATTTATTAGCAGCCGCAAGAAAATTTAGATCAATATGACGAAGACGAAGATCCTGTTTGCGGTAGGTTCGATCCATGACTCGAGGATAAATTTAGAAATCAGTGTTTTAATGGTAGTGTTGAAGACGTAGTTGATTTTTTCTCAAGGTCGTACATTTGGACCGTGACATCGGATAAAGGAAAATCACAAACTCAGACTTTATAAACTCACAAGAGATATCGTACACACACTTTATGGCTGTTTACGAGTCCTAGACTCATAACTGAGTACAGAATACAAACGTTCTCCTGCAGTCGACACGAACTGTAATGGAATGCAGCCTGCTCTTTGGGTGGTTCAGATGAAGCAGGACTTAGAGTTTGGCCGGGCTCAGGGGCTTACAAGAATGGCAAGCTATAGCCAGAGACCGAGCAACCAAAGAAATTACTAGTGGCTTGAATTGTTGACTCATATGAATCTTCTTATTCATACAGGGTTTCCCACGATTTATTGGTTGGATCTCATCAATTTTTGGTTGGTTCCCATATTTTTTTAGTGCGTTCCCACGATTTTTTGGCCGTTTCCCAGATTTTTTTGGTCCAATTGTATTGATATCCATTCGGAAAATACCAATAAATTATGGGAACGAACTAAAAATCCATGGGATACGACCAAAAATTCGTGGGAACTCACCAAAAAATCATGGGAACTGACCAAAAAATCGTGGGAAACCCTGTAACACATATAATTATTTAAAAATATTTCTTTTATTCTAGAAATTGAAAAAAAACCTGATTTTGATTAAATAAAATAAACCGTATTATTCTAAACGCTAGGTAAATTCTTATTTAGGTGTGTTGTGTAACCAGCAAAACGCGAGGATTTGCACAATCTAGGCTCATGTTTTTATAAATAAACTGCAAATAGCTTGCCTCCGAAATCCCAAACTCACTTACATCACTTTACATGGTTTACCACTTTTACATTCATTTAAAACAAATCTAACCTTTTTACAAATGTGCATTCAAGCAGTATAGCCTGGTCATTCCTTCCGATAGGTATTTATATTACATTAAATACAAACTGTGCCACTGTCCTTAAAACATTTTCCATGTTTCATGCCGAAAAACGCAAAAACCATTCTCGACCGATACACGCACACGTTCTATTTGCTCTATTCTTAAACGCAACCGTTCTCCTCAGCAAAGAAAGGCGTGCAGGAGAAATTATTTTTGTCCTACTCTCTAGCTCGCTAGTTTCAGAAGAACGAGGTCCAGTTAAAGGATAATTTATGTATCACTGGCAAACGCTCCATGTATCCATCGCTAATGCAGTGCCAATGTAGTCAAGGAAAGCACGCTCAATTCTTCACCGCTAGCCTCACATAGCACATTCTTTCCCGGGCAGCGCCGGGCGGAAATGAAAAAACCACCGCACCCCACATTCCACTTCAACCCAGAAAATGAGTCATGCGGAAAATCGATACCGGTAAATAGTTTATGCTGAGTTTAAACCGAACTGAGGTCAAATTTGATCACTGCACAGTTGGCTTCGAGAAATGTGGCGAAGAGCCGGGGTTGCGCCACGGTGCTAACTAGGAACTGTGCAAATTCATACAGCAAATGGGACGACGCGTTGAGCGGGTGTAAAGTTACACCTTAATACCATTAAGTGAGTAGCAAAGTAAGAGCACAAGTAAACATAATCCTTTTGCGAGTGCACACGGCCCTGGGCTTTCACCTCTGCGGCGAAACGGGACGCAGATGGCACTTAAGTGTTTAATAAACACCTTTTTCTGCCGGTAAAGCACACGGGCAAGGGAATAAGCATTGGCACCAGCACTTGTAGAGTATCCGACGTTCTTTGTGTTGTTTTGGATGTTGTCTATGCTTAAAGAAACTTGCAGATCTCCCCCACATCGTATCGTGAGCAAAGACTGTGGGGCTCCTCCTTCGCTCACACCGAAGACCAGAGCTCATAAAAGATGCAGAATTTAATCTTCACATCAACCTTTTGGAGGCAAAAAAGACAAAAAGAGGTGAGCCATGGAGGTGTACATTGCCAATTATGCATGTAGGAATGGTGTAGGAATTCCAAACAAAACACAAACATTACGTGAAACCCCTCATTCGATCGATTAATTAACGCATACGGCAACGGAAGACGCTTATCCTGCTGGACAAACAATGCAAGATGCGCCATTCGTATGGGGATCCTTTTGGAGAGTAAATCCGGACGGGATGGTTGTAAAAGAATCCGACTAAAAATTGTGCAATTTGGAAATCCTCCAACTTGGTTTGTAGAAGGTTTGTTTCGTGCTCTTTTCGTTCAATCAACGGAATGCAATTAAAGCTTTCTACCCTTTTCGACCTTATGCCAACATAGTTGATACTGTCAGCACCGACTGTGTTTTTGTCTTGGTAGTATAATAAAATGCCAGAAAAAATAGCTACTGTCTGCTAGTATGACATTAAACAATTTCAGCCCTGTCAGTGACACATTCATCCTAAACATAGCAGCTTAAATGTCAGCAATTCCTTTCCGAAGAAAATT
The DNA here is from genome assembly GCF_943734735.2 of Anopheles gambiae. Lineage (NCBI taxonomy): Eukaryota > Metazoa > Arthropoda > Insecta > Diptera > Culicidae > Anopheles > Anopheles gambiae. Next base: position 79,471,337 of record NC_064601.1, read on the forward strand.
ATCCTTTCGAGAAACTTTGCATAATTGCACCGGGCAGACTTTTTTCCTTTCTTTGCTAATTGAACAAACAGTAAAAAAAACAAAGCTACACTACAAACACACCATCTAAATGCATGCTCCATCGCTCGAAAGTGGTACGGTTAAGTGAATAAATTATGAATTGCTAGCACGCCTAGCACTGCTCCGACGGTGCTTGCTAATTCATCCGTCCATGACGCTGAATCTGACGGTCACATCAAAATTTTGGCACACGTACAGCAAAATGGCTTCGGGAACCGACCGAGCACAGCGATCCAGCTGTGGCCATCGTTCGTTCCTTCCAGCCAACAGAGATTGATGCAATTTCTAGTAACCTACATCGGGCGGACGAACGAGCAGGATGAGTTATTGTCCTTTCCGTGTCCCCGCATCATCCCGCATGGTTGTCGAGGTCAATGTGACGTCCCCGGGTCGGTGTGATGGTGCCCAAGCGAGGAGAAGCAATAAAAGTCACTTAAATTAAAATCAAGCTGCACGGGGAGCTGTCAACGGCGATTTCGGTAACAACGACTCCGCTGAGCCGCTGAGCGTTGACATTTTCCGGTGACACATTCTGCATGTTTCGTTCGGTCGGGTGTTTATTGGAATATCTTTGGCACTTTCTCTCACTCGCTATCTTCCATCCCGCGAGGAACGATCAAGAGGGTATCCGATGTTCGTAGTAGTACAAAAAAGTTTCCTCTTTCGTGCCGTGAGTGAATAATTAATCAAACATTTCCTAACGCTTCCCAAGAACTGTACCAACCGAGCCGAACCGATTCAGCCAAGCAGTGGGCCAAACCACTATACCAGGCCGGCCGCTTTCCACATACCGTGTTGTGTGGAGGGCAGATTTACATAAAACAAAATAATCCCATCGCAAAGCTCAGTAGGGCATCAAAAAAAAAAAAAAAAAACAGAAGGACGCCAAATCCAAGCGCAAAAGCGTCGCATAAAAAAAGGGCCAGTGAGGAATTTTGTCGCGTTGCGACGATTTTTCTCACTTTTCACTTATGGGTCGACATTTCTTTTCTTCCTACTGGGAGTTCACATGCTAGTGCGCTCGAGATTTGATTTGCATTCGCCGAGGGAAAGGTCAAAAATCGATCATCGTTGCAAGAAGGACAAGAGGCAGTAGCGACTGTGAAAACAAAAAAGCAAGGAACACGAGAACGTGATTTTGAAGATTTTGGACGATATTTATCCTGCGGCTAGAGTGAAAACTTTACACAAATCCTGCCCAACGCACTGCCAGTGGGAGGTGAGTGGCGTTTTCATATTCTACCCAATAGCGTGAGAAACAAAACGAGATGGGTTAAACAAAAATCGATCGACCAACTGTATACCGGCCATACATACAAACGGAATATGACCCATACACCATATAACCCATTTTATATAACCCACATGAAAAATAACAAAGCATTTTGTCTTCAAAACCTGTTCCAAAGCTTATGGAAACACTGCAACATGTTTTTGTTACACGAGTTCACTAATGACACTCTATAAAATGATACTGGTCCCGCAAAGGGATGCATTAGCACTCAACAGATCTTACACTCGGGCCGACCGTTAGCTTCCCTTTCGGACCAATAAGATGCCCGCCCAGTATACTGTTACCAAATTTGTGCTAATTAGACCGGGCTTCCCCCGAAAACGACAGTAACAGCGACTTACTGTCAAACCCTAACGTTGAGCGCGCGGATTTCGGTTTCCCTCGTTACGCTAACGCGTCCCGCGTCAGCCGTACCGGTGTGAAGGATACCGTCCATCAAAGTTACGAAACCGCTTAGTAGGTACCATTCTCTCCTCCCCCCTCATTCACGCACTCGAAGGACGATTTTGGTGCTGAAATTTCACCAGAATTTACCATTACCATAGCATCCCTCCTACCCATTCAATCGGTTCTCCGCGGCGTAGACACTCTCGGTGAAAACTTCTTCCAACCTGCATTTGGGTGTGTATGTTTTTTTTTCTCTCTCCTTCGGAATCTGCCAAAAACGTTCACTGAACTTTAAGCACCACGCCATGATAGGAGGATTCATTGAATACAGCGGGCTTCGGCATCGAGGTTAGAGGCCAACCGGAATGTCGATTAGCTCGATGAGTGATTTTCATATTATTTTAATGAGGTCCAAAGCATGGCAACGTACGGAGGAAAGACAAATCGATCGCAAGCGATTCGTCGGAAAGTATGTTCAAGGGATACTCCAAGAAAGTTATCCGTGTTTGCGGGAAAATATCTATTAAAAATCAATCAAAACAATGACAAGAGCTACATAAAAGGAATTCAGGTATGTGCAGCAGAATTTCACATGAGTTTCAATTAACGTTGAAACATAGGTAAGTAAGGAATCGAAATGACACCAAATTTAATATAAGTCATGAATGTTCGAAGAACATACAAGAAATTAATTGTTTCATCTCGTTCGTATGAGATCTTACCCAATGGTTTATTGCATAAGAATCTACATTGTTTATCTTAAAATTAACAACACTTCTTCTCAATTGGCAAACAAAGGTAGCCGGTGCTAAAACTTGTATGAGATGCTTTTAATTTAAAACTGCAAAAAAAAAATCTTTTTCTATACCTCAATGTATACTTTATATAATTTATATTTATTGTGCAAAAAGACATGCCTTTAAAGTAATGGTGGGAACTCAGAATCGGACCTATCCGATTCCGATTCCGTGTTCGGAATCAATTCCGGAGCCGATTCTGATGCTAAAATCGATTCAGATTCTGGAGTCGATTCCGGAGCCGATTCCAGAGTTGATTCCGAGTCGATGCCAGGATCGGAATCGGCTTCGGAATCAGAATCATCTCCGGAATCGGAATCGACCTGGAAATCGCAATTTGCCTCGGTAACGAAATCAGGATTGATTCCACAAATGGAATTAGCTCCGGAATGAGAAATAGTTCTTGAATTGAAATAAGAAGTTTCAAAAGCGAAATCAGTCCGGGAATCGCCAATGAGAATGGATCGTTTACAAATAAATTTTGATTCTTTGCGGCTATCAATACGTAGCATCATTGGACCCAAACGTTTATTCCTATGAAGATGCCGAAACCGACTCCGTTTCGAAGCCAATTCTGATTCCGGAGCCAATTCTGGCACCGATTCCGATTCTGGAGCTGATTCAGGATCCGGAACCGATTCCGATTCCGGATCCTGATGCCATTTCCGATTTCGGAGCCGATTCCGGAACCAAGTCTGGAACCAAGTCCGGAACTAATTCCGGAGCCGACCTTGAAACCAATTCCGGAGCCGACCTTGAAACCAATTCCGGAGCCGATTCCGAAATCGATTCCAGAAACTGATTCCAGACCTACTATCCGGAATCGATTCCAGAAAACTTCGGGGCTAGCCGGAATCTATTCCGACGAAATCTTCATTTTTCCCATCACTTCGGTGAAGTGAGATTGAGTACACTCGGTGAATTACTATTTAGCCAAATTATGTATCCATATTGGGGCGGTCCCGCGGTACAGTCGTCAACTCGTACGACTTAACAACTTGCCCGTCATGGGTTCAAGCCTAGAATGGACCGTCCCCCCGTAGCAAGGATTGATCATCCGGCTGCGTGGTAATGAATTAAGTCTCGAAAGCCTGTATAGGCCGGGCATGTCCGATTAGGACGTTACGCCAAATAGAAGAAGAAGATGTATCCATATTAATTTCATAATGTGCACGAATGGGTATAAAATATTTGATGAATTTGTGAGGCACGAATGGGTATAAAATATTTGATGAATTTATTGAGTCTTTTAGTGAGTTTTTCTTTTAAATACGTTATTATCCTAAATTATTATTTTTATCTATTTTCTTTGCGTATATAACCTTCTTTGGTGAAATAAAGCGAAACCAAACGAATATTTCTATTTCATATTGAAATAAAAATCCAAAAAAATACTGAAATAACTAGTTTTTGCCAATAATAAATCATAAAAAACTCACCAATATATCCTCCATGTTGTATAAACGAGCTCGAGATCCTTGCTGGATAAGTTTGCTTCACCAAACAAAATAAAACAATCACGCCCCACTAACTAACATTACACTCTACACTCTGTGTAAGCGTGAACTTATAGCTTACAATACTACTATCGCACACACACACACCCACAATGTAGTAAATAAATTCAACAATTATGTTCGCACGACACAGATGATCGATTCGCACAGCAGCAAAGACCGGAAAAGTACTCGAAGCGATAACCTTGTGGGTGATTAATCAAAGTGACTACGAACGCCCGGTGGCAGGATCCTGAAGGACCCTGAAGGGAATCGATTGGTATGAAGCCACAGTAAAGAAACTAAAAAAACACACACAGACTAACACACACACCCGTACAGCAGAAACCCCACAGGCACTATACACACGTTCCACTCCTAGCTTTACTGGATTCACGGTTTAACGAACAAAACGGTATAAAATACGACCGGTAACTGTTCACCGAACATTTATAGCTCACAAGTTTCGATGGCCGCTAGGAGCTACAGCTACACTACGTACCGGGCGCGAATACCTTTGTACCGCCGTGGAAACCGATCGGCTTTTAATTAGGGAAATTAATTTCCTCCAAGTTTCACTCGTAACGTCACTCGCCATTTGCAACCGTTGTTCGCACAACAAACCGCCAGCAATATAATGACTTGCTGCATTTGTGCCCCGAAGGAGGCAAAGCATGGATATTTTCTCGTGTTTTTTTTGCCCCCACATACACTACAATCCACAAGGCAAGTTGAAAAAGAAACACAAAACCATTTGAAACACCGTGAAACGCTCTGGCGGCTTGTTTACCAACCAATCCACGCCGAAGGATGTTGTCGACTAAACGTAAACGGAAAATTTGATGGCCAGCAGCGACAGCACCAGCCTACTACGAATAAGCGCTCTTACTACTGAAACTACGGCGGCTAAACCGATCCTGTTTCGGCGAATTTTAAGGACTTTCTCTCACTCTCACCTTCTCTGTGCGATGAGTTTTTAGCTCTCTAATAACAAAGCATGTACAGGGTTAGTGAATAACTGGGCATATGAGGCAACATCGTTTAATAACTGAATGATTTATGATATTTATATAATTATTTTTATCTAGCCCTGAATTATTAATAAACACTAATAGCTCTTTCTAATTTAATGCCCAAATAAGTCTTATACCTGACTTTTTAAATAAAAAGAATAATAAAAAAACTAGATTAGTATGCAGGTCAATGCGCCAGTTGTGGGATGAAAATTATGGTTCGTCAAACCTATGCAGAATGGAGCTTATCTTGCAATGAAGCTAGTTACAGAGCTTTTGCAGAAGTCTTGATTTAAAATAAATCTGAATTTGAATATTATTGACGATATTTTGAGGGTGTCCGGAATATGAATCAAAATATTGTTGCAGTTTCATTATGTTTTGAAATTTATCGAGTAAAATTATTAAAAATCTTTATTTTTTATTATCTCTCTTTTGAACTGTAGAAGGTTTGCTTAGGTGAAGTGAGTTATGTGAGGGTTTGACTGATTAAAATTGAATCAGTAAAAAAAAATATTAAATGCCAAAAATGGCTAAGTGTCCGTAATTCGAAGCTATACGGTATACGAACAATTTTGTATTTAATAATGTCGAGAGGATATTTGTATTGCACTATGATTATCGTCATTGAAAAAATGATCGATTGGTTTAGTGTTTTCTTTAATATTTTCCACATATCCACACATAATAAATACATATCCGTTATCGAATATCATTGGAACCGTTCGTTCGCGTACTCATTTTCATTAATTATTCTGATGTACTAGATGGTTTATGAATAATTCCTAACTGAATAACCCTGCATTCTCAGTGTATTCTCCGTTGCATTGCTCCGAGAAACTTGTTCTCTTTCTCTTTCTCTGTCTTTTGCTTTACTCAAAATATGTTGAAAAATTCGCTCGAAAGACAGAACCGTAAGTCCTTAAACTGTTGTTTTATCACGTCAACCGTTTGTTTGCGGCACATTGTTTCGAGAGTGACAAGAATTAGGCAATAAAGATCAAAGACCCTCGGAGAGGAATTTGGCTGTAGGTTTCCGCGCGGGAAAATGTAACTGCTGAAACATGGGTTTGATCATACCGTCATACACTCCTGCTGCAAATAAATATTTTATTTCTATTTCTTATTTGAAAATGACTTTTTTAAATCAATGTTAGTGTTCACTATAAACCCAGGACCCGATATCCTTTTTATGTTTGAATGCACCATCCGCACCCTCGTATTAGAAAATGAAGTTTAAACACATTTGTAAACAACACATGCGACCACAGCGTGTGCAAATAAACTCCTTCTTCCTAAGCATACATCCACACCACAACAACATTAAAGGACACCGGCGTGGAAGAACAAACCGCCGAGTGGGGAGTAATGGATTAGAATGGTACTAATACGGCTATAGCGCCAAGGACACTAGCCGTTGTGGTACAAGGGCAAACAAAGCAGGATTCGTGGTTTGAGGGCTGTATGTGTGCGTGAGTTTTGCTTTGTTTGTACATGTTAGTTCGTTGTTGCTACAATTATGATGAAGCTGTATCAGCACGGGCTAGATGTTAGATGCTTGATAGTTTTGGTCTTATTCTTGTGTTGCAATTAGTGGTGGGACCTCGAAGTCAGATCCACCCGATTCCGATTCCGTATTCGGAATCAATTCTGGTGCCGATTATAACGCTAAAGTCCATTCCGATTCGGGAGTCTATTTCGGAGATGATTTCGCAGCCATTTCTTTAGTTTTTCCACTATCAGAATCGGCTCCGGAATCGGAATCGACCTGGGAATCACAATTTGCCCCGGTAACGGAATCAGGATTGACTCCACAAATGGGATTAATTCCGGAACCGATTCCGGAAATTGATTACGGACCTACGATCCAGAATCGATTCCAGTAAACTTCGGAGCTAGCCGGAATCGATTCCAACGAAAACTTCATTTTTCCCATCACTAGTTGCAATAGATGCGTTCGTATGTAGTTGTAAATTTGCAGTATATCCTGAGAGGATGATTTGTTGTATTAATTTTGAATTTTATTATTCCTAAAATAATTTTAATTCCACGATAATATTGAATTTCTTTATCTTTTATGAAGAAGACGTAAAAAAAACACAACACGAACGAGAATTAAGTGCATAATTAAGATAAGATTTCTTTTTAAGTTTATGTATTCTGAAATTCTATAGCAAATCCATTTTTCTAGGACTAAAATTACTAATTTCAATTACTTTCGGGTTTGCCATCATCCCTTTATTGAACAGCAAATTGGTAAAAAATTCGAATGCAAAACTGAAACATTTTAGCAAGTTCATGGACAGGGTAAAAGAAAATTTTCTGAAAAGAATACAATGTTATGTTCAAATAGAAACAATCACATTACATCATGTGCAAAGTGGCCGAATAAGAAAACCGTCCAGTGTAACTTCATCCATCTCGAAATTGTTGCCTGCAGAGTACATAACGTTCTATTGCTTACCAATACAACAATCGAATGCATCATTTTTCTTTAGCACAGTACAGTGGAGCTAGATTGAGGAATTGCTCAAATCCGTACAACTGCAAACTAAACTACAATTAGCGGTGGTGGTGCAATAAAAGGTTATGCGACCAGTGACGCAACGCAAAGACGACACTTTGCGAATGGGGTGGTGAACATCATCTTGATTGGCTGTTAATTCCCGATAACTTCCCGATGACGCAGAATTTTACAATCGTAACGTGATACTGATAGTTACGTCCGGTTTGTTTTGAACAGTGCACAATACGCTTGTACTCAAAGAACATCAAAGACGTGAGTACTACTAATAGCATTTTTGCAGAAGAAAAAGTAAGTGCAAGAAAATTTACTTAATTCGAGCGCAACACGATACGGTGTGAATGATAAAGGCAAGCGATAGGAATAAGAATACTGGGATGAGCTGAATCGAAGCAGGTGAGCATGTATCCGTCATCAAAAAATGTACTTTCTTATACCATAACTCGGTTTTAAAGAAAAATCTAATTAATGATTCCAATAACAGCTTACAGGGTTTACCAAGTCAGTTTCGAATGTAAACATTGTTATTCACCGCGTGCAAAATGTTGTTCCACATCGATATGACATTTCATTTCCATCATAATAGTTTTTAATTTCTACAGCATGATTTTCAACAAGTCTCAAGCTGGATTGAGTTTGACAGTTCTTTGTTGAAAATCATGTGTTGAAAATTCATTTTTATACAAATAAACTATTTGATAGCTGTTGAAACACAATTGGATGCCGCGAATAACAATGTTTACATTTAAAACTGACTTGGAAAACCCTGTAATGCAAATGTTGGATCTTAAGATTCATAAATCCTCAGCGATTATTATTCATTATTAAGATTCATATGAATTTCAAAAGATTAGTATTTTTTTAAGATTTCATGAAAAATGTATAATACACAACACTTGTTAAGACATAACGCTCACTATGACAGTTTTGACTGGCATCTGTACTATGAGGATATCATAAATCACGCAAACAGAACTGCGAATTGTTTAAGATGACAAGAGATTTTAGTGACCTAACTGCCTTTACCGCACTTTATGCTAGTCTGGTTAGATCTATTTTAGAATACACGTCTATTGTGTGGTGTCCTTACATGCACGTGTTGATAGAGAGGATAGAATCAGTCCATAGAAAGCTATCTCGTTACGCTCTTCGGGGGTTACCCTGGAATGAAAGCTCTCAGTTGCCACCCTACGAATCGCGTTGTCTACTACTAGGTCTTGAAGCGTTGGGCAACCGCAGGAAAAAGGCTCAGGCTCTGTTCGTAGCAGGAGTTCTGAACCGAACGATAGACGCACCGCGTATCCTAGAGCAAATCAATTTCCACGTACCCAGAGTAGCAGCCCGGCATCGTGTACTTCTCTCACTCGATCGAGGCAACAAGCGTTACGGAGAAAATAACCCTATAGCGTCCGTGTCTAGAAGCTTTAACACATCCGCTGATTTGTTCGACTTCGACTTAACTCAGGCTACATTCAGGGAGCGTTTACGTCTATCTTACACTTACACGCGTAAACTAATATTAGAACACCCGTTTAAAGCACATGAGTTCGATGGGTTAACCTTTAAACAAATAAACAAATAAACTAGAAAAATATATTCACTTACTTGGTATTATAATTTTAGGAATAACAATTGAATAGTGAAGAAAAAAGGCCGATTTTTACTGCATAATTCAATTATTTATTTATTTATTCTTATTCGTTCATAACGAAGGAACACTGGAGGTTCTACAACTGCACATTCTACCACCTTGTCTCGTTCATGTTGACATCGTTTTGCGCTGGTATGAAAACAACGGCACTCCTTCCTTTTTAGGTTAACCGGCCGTCTGCAGGGTCCTGGCTTACAAATCGTTCTGGTACTTTTAAAAACATGTCATGAATTGTGACGTTACTGACAGCCATTGTAATTCAATCCGTTTGCTAATGTATTCCGTTCTGTAGATAAAATTGCCTAAGTTGCCATGACTAAATATTTGGGCGATGTATGTTTTTTGTTGTTAAAGATTCTAACATCCAGATCGTTTTGCACAGCACACGTGTTGCACAGAATCATTTGTTAATAGATAATTCCAGCATGGCACGCCTCACCTTCTTATGAATTTCATTGTACTGCACCACGCAATTCTAAGACAGTTATTTGGACCAGATAACTCAAAATGGTGGACCTACGCTTTTTGGACTATTCGGTTCCTCCCAGCTGAACACACACACGAAGACCATACATACAAAGATAATTTAACAAGAGGATAGATGTAGATCATCAGCTGAAAGATAGATTATTCCGGTTGAAAGTGGAGTTAAAAGAGTATGTACAACGGAGTTGAAATTTTACAACTAATCGAACAAGTCAGTCGGTCTGTAGCAAAACTAAAAAGAAGGTTTGTTTGTTGGCCATGTTTATGAGCATATTATATTATGCAGCGAAAGACCGTGCAATCGTGTTCTAGACAATATTTCAAACGCGGCTACCTTAAGATAACGCTTAACTCTAAGCATTGGACACGCTGCATTCGCTCCAGGTGCGCGGGTCACTGAACATTCCTACACGTTTGTGTTTGTCGATAGCACGTACGGCGAAGTAATAACGCTGCCCTTCCTGGAACTGGGTGAGCGTCACCGCCATTGGCAATAGCAGTGCCTTAACGTCTCCGACATGCCTCCATTCTTCCACCGGGTTCGGGACCGCTAACTCCTGATATGCATAGATCTGATAGTTTTCGATTTCGGAATGCCTGTGGTCGAGGGTAGGCATTAACCAGGATATAACGATGCCGGTTTGTACATTATTCACGCATATAGTTGGTTGTGGTGGGGGCAATTTCCACGACGGATCGTTTTCCGGTTGCGGTCCAGGTGGTGGAAGCGGTACAATCAGAGCTTGTATGGACGGTTTCACTACGATGCGCTTTTTCATCAACGCTTGATCTGCAGGATCCGAAAAGGAAGAATCAAGATTTTGTTTTATTTTTTTAATAATAATGTTATATTGAAACAAACTAAAACTATTTGCAATATTGAATGATTTGGTGCATGAAAGATAAATTGTTACAAATAATTGTGTTTAACTGTTGCGTTTCGTTTCGTTTATAGTTCGTATAAACGTAGATGATGATACGTCGATGACGACATGTTCGTATAAACGTGTAAATGATAAGCTATTCGTGATTTATTTTTGGACAACGGCGCCTATAAACCGGCATCAATGTATCGTTTCGTTTATGGCCGTCTAATCAAAGTGCAATGAGTAACGTGATTAAATTTAGTGCTCTTATGCATTTTATCATTTATTTGATACGATTCGTGCAGAAAAATCTGTTATTTCTGGGGTGTAAGTGGATTAATTTTTTTGACGAAAAAAATGCAATTTATATTGCAATGGATAATTTTTGAAGCAGATTGTTCTGATTTAACTTTTGATGAATCAATCCCAAATCCGCGTAATTCGAGAACCGCGTAACTCGAAAACAATATATAAGTTGAGCTTTTCAAACAATTACTGCTGGAAATGGCTCGTTCATCAGTAATGGAGACTAGATCGGAGTAGAAACAGAATCGGTTCCTGGACCAAGCCAGAATGGCGAATCGTCCATTGACAGACACAGGTCCAGATACAGTTCAGTTAACTTGACGTAAGTTCAGTCTACGTTCTTAGTCGGACATTACCAGGGGATGAATTCCAGAAGATGTATTAGTTCATTGTTTAATGAACGGAAAGTCCTGTATAACTTTTAGTGTTTCCGTGCTAGTCCCCATGGCTGATGACTGCCCATAGACGATTGACCGTGACCGAGAAACCCTGAAACCCCTTCCTGGAAATCGATATCAGTCTAGAATCGGTACTTAATTACAACTAAGATATTGCTATAAGTAATCTGTCTCATTTTGTCCGCTTGATTATCTGTCGAGTCAAACAGAGAAAGACAACACGCTGATTTTGTTTTTTGAAACCATTCGCAAGCACCGCATATCTCCCATAACTATCGTGATGATCACCGACAGAAAATGTCACCAACCATGTGATGGTCGCACCAATTGTTTGAGTCTCACCTCTGATCATCACAGTAGAGCTCGTGACGTTGACAATATTTTGTTTCAGTCATTTTGTCAGTGATTTATCATGACTATGTCAGTGACATTTTGCAGAAATGATCACAGTAAAAAAAAAGTCATGACATAGTGACTGACCAATGACTAATGGTCGCAAAAATGTTTCAAAGCATGTACTGGTCACACCAATCATTTAGCAGTGCTCTCCAACCTTTTTAGGATCGCTAACCACTTGGCTCTGAAAATAAATTAGCTGCGACCCATATCCATTGAGAGCATACATTTTTTAAAACTTAGTTCAAAGTTTTTGATCAGAAATATGTTTAAATCTTATTCTAGCCCACATGCCTGTTAAACATTTAATTTGGACTATGGGCGGAAAATGCACGATATGTATAATATTACAAAAATGCACGGTAATATAAGGTATTCTTTTTTTCATTTTTTTTACGGTTCACATCTGTTAACGCCACGCACCAAAGGTTGGAGACTACTGATTTAGAGTATCACCTCTGGTCAT